>NW_020954608.1:16419796-16630769 GCF_900497805.2 Vombatus ursinus
ACACACACACACACACACACACACACACACACACACACACACACACATAATACATATACCTATCTTTGACTTAATGACTTATACATGAGATTTAGGAAAACATGCTGTAAATATATAATAGATTGGCTGTTTTAGTGTATCCATCTACATATCTACAAACATATGTGTATATATGCATATAAACATTTATCCATATACTGTGTATATATACATACATACAATCACACACACATACATAAAATGGGAAGAATATATGTAAATCATTGAATAGCATTTAAATACTTCCATTATTACATAATTTCACAAGAGCATAGATTATGGGGATTATAGAGACCATATACTACAGAGGAGATTATTGAAAGTAATAAATTAGTCAATAATAAAACTATTAAGCAACTTCTTTTGAATATTTATTATTTACTGCATAATATTATTTTTGGTAGAAAAGAGACTGACTTTTGTATATTCTGTAGGAAAGGAAGCATATTTTTAAAAGTTGATAAATATTAAACTACTTCTCTTCATTGTAATCTGAACTAAGGAAAAATGCAAAAATCCTGGCAGTATTGGCCTATTAGTGGTTTTCCAAGCATGATAGTGAAATTCTTTAGAAGAACAATCCTGTGCCATTCCTATATTGTAAAAGACTGATCCTTTACTCATAAAGGGCAGGCTATATGTCTGGTTGAACAGCAATAGGATTTAATAAAAGCTTCCTTTGTGATCTCATAAATTACTTGTATGAGGGCTTTCCAAGTAAAAAGGACAATCCAAACCTAATTTAATTATATCAACTAGTAAAATTTCCAGGATCACAGAAAGGGGATAGGAAGAGAATACTTTCAAAAGATAAAGCTCTTCTTATGTAAAGTACTTTGTAAACGTTAATATGCTATGTAAATAAGTTGTTGAATGGTGATGCTTTTTTCCTTTTTTTTTTTTCGTCTTGTTCTTATAATTTATGGAGCTCAGATAGTATTAGTCCAAGGACAAATCATTATCTTACTATTATTGTTTTATGATTAATTTTCTGCAGATTAATGCATAGATGGATAAAAGAACTGCTTTTTGTCTTTGAATAATGTTATTTGGGAGGTAACTTCATCTTCTGTAGAATCACTGAAAGTATCCTTGGGTCAGTTCTCCAGAAGCTGAAAAGATAAAATGGATGACATATAATCCTATATTCTTCCCATAAGGGATCTTCTCATTCTTCTTGATATTTTGAAAGGTTTTCATTCCATGTGATTTAAAGATCATGACTATTTATTATGGCAACATCTATTAAGAACACTATTCTTACATTTTATCACTCAGTATTATATTCAGGGAACTGTGGACATCAGTTGTGTCCACAACAGTGTGGATAACAGTAATGATGTTCTAGTTGTAGTCTTGTTTATTTGATGAATTCTCTCTCTCTTTCTCTCTCTCTGTTTGTCCCTCTCTCTGTCTGTCTGTCTGTCTGTCTCTCTCTGTCTCTCTCTGTCTCTGTCTCTCTGTCTCTGTCTCTCTTTCTCTCTCTTGCAATTGAGGTTAAGTGACTTGCCCATGGTCACCCAGCTAGTAAGTCTCTGAGGGTGGATTTGAACTAGGGTGCTTCTGACTCCATGGTCAGTGCTCTATCCACTGTGCCACCTAGCTGCCCCTATTTGATGAATTGTCAAGGATGTTTTCAGGTTTGTATTTATGTCAATGTGTGTACATGAATGTGCGTTGATTATTTTAGACATTTGTGCTTAACCAGAGTGCTGTGAGGAAATGTGAATCTCACTAAAAACAGAAGGACCATTTACCAAAATGCATGTAATTGCATAAAACTTTTTTAAATGAAGAAATAAAACATTCTTGATCTTATGAGCTCTGGGCAGGTAGATGGTGCTTACTTCAGAAGGATCATCTTCTTAGACTCCAGAGAGACAATGTTTTCAAGATCTAGAGAGAATACAATTTTCCTAATTTCTCTCTTTGATACAAAGGAAAAGTAATATAGAAAAATATTACTATTCTAAAATAAGGATGTTTAATCTCATTTCATAGCAACAACATATCACAACAGGGCACAATAATGAAATGGTAAAGAATTAAATTACCTAAAATTTTTAAATTTAATTTTATATACTAGGCATAGGGTTCCTCTGGCTCTGAATTATTTGTCTTTTTCCAATGTGTATTCTTAGTTATATATAATGAATCCACATTTTTGTAGTTTATTTAATAAAACAGTGAATTCTTAGAAAATAAGGAGAAATCAGACTTCTTGGTAACGTACTGAAGCATAGATTAAAAACTAGGATGCTAAGGAATAATTTACCTGTCAGATTTATGGAGAACAGAAGAATTTATGACCAAACAAGAAATAGAGAACATTGTGAAATGCAAAATGAATAATTTTGATTACATTACATTGAATTTTTTTTTCACAAACAAAGCTAACGCAACCAAGATTAGGAGGGAAGCAGAAAACTGGGAAGGAATTTTTACAACCCTCTGATAAGGGCCTCATTTCTAAAATATATAGAGAACTAAGTAGAATTTATAAGAATACAAGTCATTCCCCAATTGATAAATGGTCAGAGGACATGAACAGGCAGTTTTCAGATGAAGAAATTAAAGCTATCTGTAGTCATATGAAAAAAATGCTCTAAATCACTATTGATTTGAGAAATGCAAATCAAAATGGCTCTGAGGTTCCACATCACACCTATCAGATTAGCCAACATAACAAAACAGGAAAATGATAAAGGTTGGAGAAGATGTGGAAAAATTGGAATACTAATGCATTGTTGGTGGAGTTGTGAAATGATCCAACCATTTTGGAGAGCAATTTGGAACTATGCCCAAAGGGCTATAAAAATGTGCATAGCCTTTGTCCCTGAAATAGCACTTCTAGGTCTGTATCCCAAAGATATTATAAAAATGGGAAAAGGACCCACATATACAAAAATATACATAGCAGCTCTTTCGATGGTGGTCAAGAATCATAAATTTAGAGGATGCCCATCAATTGGGGAATGGCTGAACATGTTGTGGTATATGAATGTAATGGAATACTATTTTGCTATAAGAAATGTTGAGCAGGCAGAAATACCTGGAAAGACTTGTGTGGACTGATGCTGAGTGAAATGGGCAGAACCAGGAGAACGTTGTACACAGTAACAGCCATGTTGTGCAATAACTAACTTTGATAGACCTATCTCTTCTCAGCAATACAAGTATCTAAGACAGCTCCAAAAGACTCATGATGGAAAATGCTATTCACATCCAGAGAAAGAACTATGGAGTTTGAATGCAGGTCGAAGCACACTATTTGCTTTTTTTTCTTCTGTTTTGTTTAGTTTCCTCTTTTGTGTGGTTCCTCCTATTGGTTCTAATTCTTCTTTATAACATAACTAATATGCAAATATGTTTAATAGGAACATATATGTAGATCCTATAGTATACTGCACACCATCTTGGGGAGAGAGGGGAAGAATTCAAAACTCAAAACCTTATGGAAATGATTGTTGAAAACTAAAAGTAAATTAATTAATAAAAAAACTAAGATGCTAGCTTTGACATTTGATCCCAAAGCCAAGATTCAATATGCACATTATATAATGTACTAATTAATTAATATAAAAATATTAGGTGATGTAAGTAGAGTGAAAAGTGTCCCTTTCATATTTAATTGTGTATTTAAAAATACAAAAACCACTTACATTAAAGGCATAAAATAAAATATATGGCTAAGTATATGCAAAGATTTGAATTTCCTCCTTACTAAGTAATTCAAAACAAATTCAAATTTATTGAAAATTCCTCAATATAATTACAACTACTGGAATAATTCTGTTCTTTAAACCCAACTTTTTGTCAATTACTATTTTTTAAAATCATGATATTAGTACCTTCTCTAAGCTACTATATATACCTGCCATATAATTTTACAAAAGGCAATAGGTGCAAAAAAAATAGAAGAACCTTCCCTAAGACCACACAGAATGTACTTCTGCTTTGGATTATAATTAGGCAGTTATGACCTAGAATGTAAGCTCTTTTAGAGCCAGGATTGTTTCATTTTTGTCTTTGTATCAACAGAACCTAAGGGCCTGGAACAGCACTTTTTTAGGACATAGAGAAAATACTAAAATCAACCCCAGAAGAAGAAGGTTTTCAGTTAATCCTAAAAAAAAGTACAAAAGTCTGTGATATGGCTATTCATTGGAAGGGCAAACACTGAAACTTTAATATGCTGGCAAAATAATGAGAAGACAGAAATCATTGGGGATGTTGGAATGTTGGAAATGTTGGAAAGATTGAAAGCAAAAGGAGAATGGGAAAGGAGAAGATAAGATGGATAAATAATGTCATAGAAATAATGAACATGATCTTGGACAGACTTTTGGACATAGTGGAGGAAAAAAAGGCCTTGTGTGCTATGGTTCATGGGGTCATGGAGCATCAGAAATACTGAGCAACTAAATAAGAAAACTAACAAACTTGAATGTGGCTCAGATGTACCAAAAATCACAAGTAAAGGAGAAAAGTGCACTTATGCTACCTTATATGATAGCCTGAAGGGAAACAAACTATTTACTATTCTTTGATTAAAAGACAGGGACATCAAATTGATGATTTCAAAATTGTGTCCACTCACAGAGAACATTGAAATTTCACAACCCCAAGAAGACCTAATTGTGCCTTGACATTCCTTAGTCAAACTCAAAATGATTTTTGAAAAATGTTCAGGATCACAGAAATTTCTGCCAGCTAGGACTCATTCAGATATTTAGTACAACAATTGTGCAGAAAGGTTGAAAAGTTCCTCATAGGCAGTCAGAAGACATGAACAAATCTACCATTCTAAAATGGTATGAAATGGGATGAAATGGGATGAAAAATGGGAATGCTATTTAAAATTTATAGTTTAATTATATTTTACCTTGACAAGAATAGCAGAAAAATAACAACGCCCATGCTTCAAAAACGGAGATGATTAGAAAGAATATATATTCTTATATTCAGGACTACTTAGTCAATCATTGTAGATTTTTTTCCAGATACATGCAAGAAATACTTTCCAGTGGCTTTCATATCCAAATTCTATGGTACTTAATTTTACTGACAAAATGTTTCTTAGTCTAAATTGTGGCTTCTAATGACACATGCATTTTTTTGTTGTTGCTGTTGTTGTTTTCTCTGTGTGTTTTGTTTGGGGTGAGTTGAACCATGAACAATACATTAAAAATATGGAAGAATGCCAGTTTTTCATCTCAGGTTATTCTGAAGAGGTAGCTCTAAGGTTTTTCTTGTTGTTTTTGATTTCCTTATCATTGTCTTTTACAAATCATTGTTCTACTAAGTAAGATAATTGTGAATTCAGCTGCTTGCTGTTTATTGTATATAGATCAAGGGATAGAAAGAATTCCTTGATTGTTAAGAAGAACATCTTATTTGGATTGTATATAGTTAGAACTATAAACCACCTTAGAGATCATCTCCTGGAGTCCTTAACCTGTGGTTTGTAAACTTTAAATAAATATATTTTAATAAATATAAAATATTATTGTCTTTTTTAATTCTACAAAATATTATTCTGAAAAGGAGGCCACCAATTTCACCATTGTCAAAGGGGACCATGACACATATAAAAACTTCTTAAGATTTATAGCTTTACAAAAATGGAAATAGGCTAATCCTGATCTAATTCAACCATCTCATTCTGTAGGAAACACGAGGAAATCAGCCATGTTAGCAAGTCACTTAATTTCTCTGTTGTGGTTGTGTGGTTTTGGTTTGCCCTTCATTCTCAAAGAGCACAATGACATCAGGAAGATGATGACATGAGTTGCAAATGAATTGGATTTGAGTGAGGGAGGGCTGTGTCTTCCAGGGTCATCTGGGTCCAGTGGACAGATACAGATCAGGACAACTGAATATGACCCAGGATGCAGTGGGAGATCTTGGCCTTTTTAAGCTAAGGTCTTTCTGAGTTCTCACTTTGATTGAGGCAAAGCCCATTTAATGAATAGGCCTGTTTAAGAAGTGAGTGCAGGGATGGCCCCTGTAATAAAAAAAAAAAAAATCAAACAGGGAGCCAAAAGAGAAACAATTGTTATTTACATTCACTCTGAGCCTGGAGGGCCCAAAAAGTAACCATTTAGTAGTGCTTGGGCAGGGACCTACCTACTGTGTCTAATTAATGAAAGCCAGAGTGAATTGGGTTTAAGGCATGGTCTTTAAGAAAGAAATCTTGCCAGTACACCCCAAGATAACTAGGTAGGTTTCAACCATCAAAATTTACCTTCCTTTAGGCAGAACACCCTCAGGTATGGGCATGATATCCAGTGTGGGGAGAGGAGAGGAGATGAGAGTACTGTGAGAAGACTGTCTAAGAATCAGCTGCAAAGTATATGCTGGCTGATCTGCATCAGAGAAGAGAGTTTTTCTGTGGAATTTCCCTTACATAGATGAAATCACTGGGGTAGTCTATCAACTGACAATAAAAAGGAGGAGGAGAAAGAAGAAGAAGTAGAAAAGAGGAACAAGAACAAAAAGCCTAAAAGACTTTTTCCCAAGGCCACACAACTAATCAGTGACAGACGGTTATCTAACTCTGAGTATCTGGTCCCTAGACAAGTGTTCTTTCTATTACACAAAACCAATCCTTTTTTTTTTAATCTGGTATTTTCTAATTGCTACAAAATGACTGACTGGCATCCAAACACATTACTATTCAATTTGTGCTATGGGAAACAGAGTTTGAATATGCCTGTTCCCTAGTTCTCGGGGTCAAAATAGTTGGATGAGCATGGATTCAAAAACTACGTTAAATTTAAGGAATCATCTTGGACAATATCTCTATCCATGTGCCCATAACAATGAGATTTTATGATTTTTCCTAATATGTGTATTTGGAGACCTTGAGAAAATGCTAAATCCTTGTACTGTCACATATATTTGGCTAACAGATTTTATGACTAGTCTTGATAATTTTGGTTGGCTCTCTCCCACAATTACTGTCTTTTCTCTCTGGAACTCACTGTCTTTTCAGTCTTTTGCAGGTGTGTTTCAATAAATATGCAGCTGCACATGAAATTTGAATTAAAACTCTGACACCTTCTTAATTGTTTGTATTCTTTAGGCTTGATTCATGAAATCTTACAGTTATAAGGGACCTCAAAGGACACCTAATCAGTTAGCTACCTAAATCATGACTTTTACCTAAAACACCATATAAATGTGTATTGTTGTTGTTATTGTGGTTGTTGTTGTGGTTATAATATTCCTAACAAGGGGTCATCAAACCTGTATTTGAAAATCTTTAATCATAGGTAAATGACCACACTTTGAATCAGCTCATTTCCATTTTTGAACAGCTATAAACATTAGAAAATATTTTTTTCTCTATGCTAAAATGAAACTTCCTATAACTGATCCATCTCTCCATTTAAGACAGAGATTTTTAAGCTTGGGTACATGGACCCATTAGGAATCTGAAGATGTGTTTTTTTCAGGAGGTCTGTGAATTTGGATGGGAAAAATTACATATTTATTTTCACTGACTTTTAAAATGAAACTTAACATTTCCTTCAGGTATTTAGAAACATCATTCTGAGAAAGAGTCTATAGGCCGCACAGGCTGCCTATGTCTATGACACAAAAAGATTAAAAACTCATGGGATCTACACAAGATTATTTCCTTTCCCCCATAATAATCTGTTCAATGTTTCAAGACTGTTACTGTATTATTTCCAACTAAAATATTCTCTAAACATCTTCTCTTCCTTCAACTGATTTTGCCATAACTTAGTTTTAAATCAATTAACCTCACTGATCGCTCCAGTTTGTTAATGTAGTTCCTAAAATATAGCATCCAGAAATGAAAACAATATTTTCATTTTGAGTATGATGGTGGTATACAGTGGGAGGAGACATTATTCCATCTGTTTATTATGATGCCATACAACCCAAGATGAATGGAGTTTTTCTAACTTAATACGGCCTCATTACCTCCTATGGAGCTCAATATATATAAAATCCTCCAAATTTTTTTTCATAAGAACTATCTACCATGCCACAATTATGGAATAGCTATGCAAATCCAGGTATAATACTTTACAATTATCCTATTATATTTTATCTTTATATTAGGCCCATCATTTGAGTCCTCTGACATGTTTACATCATGATTCTTTCATTAAGGTATTAGCTAGTCCTTCCAGCTTTTCATATGCTTAACAAATTAGCTAATATGAAAAAATTAATTGTACATTGTAATCTCTCTCCCTCTTACTTTCCCTCTCCGTCTCCCCTTAACACTTCCATCTCTCTGTGTATCTCTGTCTGTCTCTCTCTGCCTCTCCCCCTTCCTCTGCTCCCCTCACAGAGTTAATTCAACTACAACACAGATGCCCCATGTGTATATAACTATGGAAAAATCTCTTGCTTTAAGAAATGTAATTACAGTAATCTGCATCCAACTTCTTACCTGGTAGAAGAAGGGTAGGGACTGTACCTGTTATTTCATTTCTATAGAGAATTTCCAGGAGAGTTTATTCCCTCTGCCATGAAAGTTGACACCTTCTCTATAGTTTATAATCTTAGAGAGTTGCCTAGAGCAGAAGTATCAATTGCATATGGCCAGCAAAACTTCCAAGTAAAGCTGGAACTTCCAAGTAAAATGCAACTGGGAAATGTTTAACAAAATGAATAAAATACAATAAAAATAGATGATGTTAATTTGTGATTTTATCAGTCAATATGTGACCTGTAGGGATCCATTTCTATTTGAGTTTGACTCCATTGGCCTTGAGCGCTGAATACTCTAGTTTAAGTTAAATAACTTATTGGGATCACACAACAAATATATGTAAAAGGAAGGACTTGAAATTAGTTCTTCCTGGATGTAAAGCTGCTTCACTTATATGGGATATCTATCTATCTATCTATCTATCTATCTATCTATCTATCTATCTATCTATCTATCTATCTATAAATATATACATACACACATATGTTACATACTGTGTGTAGATATTAATGTAGGTAAACACATATATTTGTCTATAATTATACACATATGCATGTCTCTGTGCATATACATACATGTTTGCATATATGTATGTATACTAAATTATATATAAAAAGTATATATAAGTATATGTATATAAAAGTATATATCTTAAATATACCATGTATTTTCATTTACTGGAATAAGACATCCTAAATATATATATACAAATAATATGTATACACATGTTTATATGTATATACATGCATTTGTGTACATACATATATGATGTTTATATTTATATATACACATTTATGACATCTTGTTAATGAAATATTCACTTAGACTGCTTGAAAATGGGTAATGTAATTTTCATCATGATAAGAAATGTGTTAGAGAAACTTCTATGATAAAAGAAAGACAAATCATTCATAAGAATAGGTGAAAATGGACCTACATACTCAGTGTTATCAAAATCAACATTCAGCTTCAATGATTATGGGGACATAATGTGTCTTGCAGCATAGGCAGATAAGTTAGAAACTCCCTTGTCATTTCTTATTTCCTAGAAAATGTGATTGCTAGGGCAACCCATGAGCTAAAAGAAATACTGAAAAATTAATTTCGTAAACAATTTGTAACTTTCTGAAGAAATGAATCTTTCCCTGGTTCAATTATTTATGCAAATCATTATCCTTTCACTAGATTCTTTCTACCAAAGATATTAGAGGATTATGCAGAGTCACCATATCCCCACAGGAATACTATGGATGATTGTATGAAGAGAAAGATGGCTAGCATGCCCTTCCTGAAATTTTTCATCTTTCACATCTGATCCCACAGGGTATTCAGAGATGGTCACAGGAGAAGTAGCAATTATCACTAAATGACTGAATGACTTGTCCCCAGTCTAAGAATTCTTCAATTAAGCTTTTTCTATCAGGTCAGTTAGTTATGAGTAGAAAAATACAGTAAAAATAGCAGTGTGCCTTAACTGGTGAAGAACATTCCAGTTCTAAGTAAAGGAGTTGTTAAGGAATTTTTTTTGAGAATTTAAGTTTAATTGCATTAGTGACAATAAAAATTTTCGAAGGAATAAGAAATGGTATTTGATATAGTAGAACACTTAGCAAACTTTTGAAATGCATGTGCAAACGTGAACAAAATATTTCACATAATACTTGGGAGAATCATTTATACAAAAAGTAAGTGTCCTCATTCAGGCCAAGTAACAAATAAGTGTCAATAATGGATCCAGTGCAAAGTGCCAGGATTTTTCTTCTCAAACAAATAACCTTGTAAAGAATAGTAACATTGACTATGAGGATAGTATATGATCATGATGGAATATATTACTGTGCTGTAAGAAAAGATGAACTTTATGATCTTAGAAAAACATGAATAGACTTGCACAAAATAATGAAGGGCAAAATGAGCAAAACCAAGAGAATGTCATATGCAAACAGCAATATTGTTTTAATAACAACTTTGTATAACTAAGTAATTTTGACTATTATAAATACTTAAATTAATGACAAATTATTAACAAACAAACTACAAATTAACTATCAAGGAAGACACTATCTGCATCCAGAGAAAGAACTGATAAATAGAAGTATGTATAGATTGATTTTACCTGTATATGTGTGTATATATGTATATATGTATGTATGTATATGTATACACACATATAGTTGTATCTAATGGTAGCCATCTTTAGGGTGAGGGGGAGGAAAGAAAAAAAGGAAAGAAAAAGAAAGTTACATGATAACTTTATTAAATATTTAAAAAGAATAGCAGGTTGTATATAATAGATATGTAGTTTCATGTGCAATGGCTTTTTTCTATTTTATTATATTATGGAAATGCTTATTTTATTTCTTAAGTTCAGAATAAAATATTTTTTAAATTAAGCAATAGAATGTGGAATCAGCTAGTCATAATATATAAATGATCTATGATATTCAGAATGATAAACTTGTGGCGTTGTAATATCCTTCAACATCAAAGATTCAATCAAAGCCAGTAATATAGTCTTAATGCATTTGAGAAAGTTTTTGTAAATGACATGAAATCAAACATATTATTTGATTTCACAAAACTTACTGAAGGTATTGATTTAGAGTTCAGTACTCAATCTTCCCATTTAGAAACTAAATCTGAATTATTAGAGAACCATAATTCATACTTCATCATTTGGGTTTATTATTTTAAAAATAATCACTTAGAACAATTGGAGCTTGGGAATGGAGTAATTGGACCAGTGATTCCATCATTATAGTGAGGAAACTCCCTATTAGTACATTCTGTGCAATTCATAGTCTTAAACAACTGCCTGAGATTAAGGGAAATGGCCTAGCTCATGCAACCAGCATGTGTCAAATCTTCATAATCTGAAAAACATCTTTCTATTTTCTACAGTATATTTAGCTATCAACTAGAGGAATGTAAGTTGGAACAATATTAATTAGGAATATTAATTAACCATGTTTCTATACTGTACTTTTAAGAGTTTTAAAGGAAGATACGAAGAAAATCAGGTTGAAGAGGGGCTTTCAAAAATAGGCAAACTAGGGGGCAGCTAGGTGGCACAGTGGATAGAGCACCAACCCTGAAGTCAGGAGGTCCTGAGTTCAAATCCAGCCTCAGACCAAGCACTTGACACTTACTAGCTGTGTGACCCTGGGCAAGTCACTTAACCCCAATTGCCTAAAAACTAGAAAAAAAAATAGGCAAACTAGGAAATATCTTTGAGTAAGCATAGATACAATTCAATTCTCTATACATTCTACATCTACAGTAACACCATCTATGTCTATCACAATATACAAATGATCTGTGATATTCAGGATTATAAACTCGAGACATTGTAATATCCTTAATCATCAAAGATTCAATTAAAGTTAGTAACATGGTCTAATGCATTTGAGAAGATTTTTTTATAAATGACATGGAATGAATGAAAATGAATATTTACTTAACATGAAGTTGTACAGCACATTATAAAAATAAAAGTAAAATAAACTATTCTTCTAACCTTACTGTCAACTTTAATTTAGATAATTATATAATTAAACATATATGGGTATAGATATGCATCTTTTTTATCTATCAATCTACGTATTATCACTTATACTATCATAATCATGCACAGAACATTTCTTGAGTGTGTTAGCAAGATGTAGTGGCCAGAAAGCCAATCTTGAAATAAAGAAGGCTCAGGTTCGATCCTTTCCGCTGACATACTAAATGTGTGACACTGGACAAGTAATTAGGAATTCTATTTGGCCCTTTCCCTTTTCCTCAGGTGAACAGTCAATGAAGATGATTCTCTGAGTGTGTCTGCACACCCAGCCCTAGCTCAGTGAGAACGTATACCAACTACACGCAACTATTCATCAGACGAACTTTTCCTCAGGAAAACTGTGTAAATGAACATTTTTTAAAATAGCAAATTAATTCAATTCAAAAAATTATGAAGCATTTGTTAGATGAAGAATGTGGGAGAGGAAAAAAAAACTGTAGCAAAAACAATGTTCCTGTCTTTAGGGAGTTTACAGTCTAACAGGTATAAAATTTTTGCCTCACTATATGTTTTTGAGAAGATCATCAAGATTCCAAATTTAAAGAGCAGAGATAAAAATCTTGCCAAACAGCAGAATGCACCTCCTGTACTCTGATTTACAGTTAAAAATTTAAAAGGCTACTTGTGTTCACTAGTAGTTATATTGACCATCATCAATATTTCATGTATGGAACAGGTCAGACCTATGTTACACATTCAATGCTGTAATTTAGTGAAGTGTTTTTACAACATGACCACTAGAAAGAGAAAAGTAGAAATCCTAAAAAGCTAGAGTAAAAAAAAAAAATCAATGGATCTTTCTTCATTCTGAAGAGATTTTAATGATGGTCCCCAGTGGAAGAAAACATCTGCTGCTAGGAAAGGGGAAAAAAAGACCAAAACACAAAGTTGAAGTGGGTATCCTTTAAAAAAAATATGGAAAACCAAAAGAGATATGTAGGTTTTTAAAATAATCTGGTTATTATATTGTAGACAGCTAGGTTAGAGAGCGAATAAATTACTAGACCTAGAGGCAGGGAGACCTAGGTTTGAATAAAGCTGCAGACACTTTCTAGCTGAGTAACCCTTGACAAGTCACTTTATCTTTAGCTACCTCAGTTTCCTCATCTATAAAACAGGGGAAATAATAGCACCTACCTTTCAGAGTTGTTGTAAGGACCGAATGAGATATTTGTAAAGCACAGTATAAACTTTAAAGCACTATAAAATTCTTGCTATTATTATAACTGCTCTTACTAATATGATCTTATATTTGCGTAATACATTGGAGTTATACAATGCCTTCTAATATAGAGCATCTCATGTGATGTTCCTAACTACTCTGTGAGGTGAGCAGTACTGTTGTTATTATTATTATTATTTGTTATTATCATTATTCTCACCTTATATATGATGGGACTAAGAAGTCAAGTATCTTGCCCAAAGTCAAATAGCTAACAAATGACATAGCCAGAACTAAGATGCAGATCCTCCAATTCCCGGTATTATTCTTTTTCAAGATGCCATGAAGTATAATATCCAACTATAACCAAAGCAGGAATAGCAATGAAAATAATAAAGTCACAGGCAATGTAGTAATTCAGCTAGTCAATAAGCATCTGGGATACAAAACAAAGCAGAAAAATGTTTTTCCTTCAAGGATCTTGTATTCTAATAGGGGAGAAATAGTAGATGAATAGTAATTTCAGAGGTGATGGAGCATGATAGTTTTACAATTTACAGAGAATTTTTCCTGCATTATATCATTTGTTCTCAAAACAAGTAAGGTATATAATGCAAATACAGGTATCCCCATTCTACAGATGAAGAAACTGGGATGGGTTCAGAAAGATTAGGTGACTTTCCAGAAATCATCAATCGTGTGAGTGGTGGCAGAACAGGCTCTTGACTATACATTTCTTCCAACCTCAAAACCAATTAGTACCATTTCCACAACCATCACAATAGCTTCTGAATTGGTCTCCTGCCCTTCCATCTCTCCTCTTTCTAAACCATGCTCTTCCAAACACTTACCAAACTGTCATTTCTGTAGCACAAGTACGACAATTTCATCGCTCAAAGTGTTTTCGTGCTGTCATTGCCATTACGATAAAATGCAATCTCTCCTGTTTAACATTCAGAGCCCTCCACAATCTGTTCAAACCTTTCTTTCTAGAAGGATTTCATGTTACTCTCTATCATTCACTTTACATTTTAGTCAAACTGGGTTACTTGCTCTTGTTTGTACACAACATTCCATCTTCCAGCTTTGTGCCCTTGCACCTGCTCTCCCACAATGCCCAGAATGCATCCTTCCCCACATACACATCTTGGAATCACTAGAGTCATTCTAGCTCAGCTGAAGTTCTCCCTCCATTAGGTATCTTTTCCTTACTTGCCCCAGTTTTCTGTGTTCTTTCCACAAAAAATTTCCTTAGTACTTATTTCTTTACTCTGAATCTATGTATATGTATATGTATATATGTTCTGTAAATAGACACAAGTATACATGTATACACATATATGCATATGTGTATGTCAATAGCCAATGCATATGTTAGTAGTGTATATGTCTGTCTGTCTATCTATATGTGTATATACACACATAAATACCTATATATAAATATAAACAATATATACATTCCTATATACATACATGTATGTATACATGTATGTATGTATATATAAAAAGCTGAGCTGGCAGAATTGATGCTTTCAAATTGCGGTGCTGGAGAAGACTTTTAAGAATTCCTTGTACAGCAAGGAGATTAAATCAGCAAATGCTTAAAAAATTAACTCTGACTATTCATCGGAAGGACAAATACTGAAGTTGAAGTTAAAATACTTTGCCCACATAATGAAAAGACAGGACTCACTGGAAAAGCCCCTGATAATGAGACAGATTGAAAGCAGAATGAGAAGGGGATGGCAGAGGATGAGATGGATAGATAGTTTCATGGAAGCAACAAACAAGAACTTGGACAAACTTCAGAAGATATTGGAGAACAGGAGGGCCTGGCACGTTGTGGTCCATGGAATCATGAAGAGTCATACATGACTGAATGACTGAACAATAAATGAGTGCATGTATGTATTTTCTATTTTTCTCTATTACCGTATAAGCTTCTTAAGGAGAGGGACTTTTTCCTTTTTTTTCCCTTTATATTACTAGCTTCTAATAGTGCTTTACACATAGTAGGTAATAAATACTGGTTGAACTGAATTGAATTGAATTAATTCTTCATAAGCTTCATCTTTCAGTAAGTCTCTTTCCTGACACTTTTAAAACCTTCTAATGGAAACCAAACATTGACTGACTATCCAACACCCTTGCACTTAAGTTAACATGTAACAATATAGCAGATTAATTGATGATCAACTTGGACGCTTTAAAAGGTTTCAAGACCTAAAACAGATGGAATATTGGACCTAAAAGCATTTTTAACTGGAAGTGAGGAGGTTAGAGGATAACGGCACATCAGGGCAGATAGAAATTTTAAGTCCCTGAGTAGGCAAGAGGTAATGTAGGGGCAATGAAAATGCTGGTTTCAATGATGGAAGTTTGAGGACATATATCAGGGTGTTAGGCAAACATTCAAAGAATGTAGGAGGAAAGAAAGTATTGAAGGAGGGGGATGGATGTGATAAAGAAGACTTAGAAAGTTATAAAGTGTGAAGAAGATTAAGTCTTTTAAAAGCTCACAATTCAGTGACTCAGACCATATAATATCAAATCCATGCTACAGGATCATGTACTATTTCTGGCCATTTTCACAGGAAAACAAAGTGGACAGTGTTCTTGCCTGTCCCAACATTGTCTATCAGACTGCAATCAAATGCCTAGTATATTCTATATGACCAAGTTATTTAGGTATGTAGAGGCTGAGAGATGTGGTGGGTAAAAGCTGGAATAACTGGGAAAAACAAAGATTTGAGCTTCTGAGCATATTGGTTTATTAAGCAATATATGCCAATTGCATAACAAATCGGGACCAGGCCTCCTTAGCTTTGGCACTATCTCCCCTGAATACAAGCAAGACAGATTTTTATGCATCAAAAAGAATTAATCAAAATAAAACAAATCAATTAAGAGAAAACAATTAACCAGGATACAAAATTAGGCAATCTGGTTTCTAATTGGAAGAAAGATTAGGGACTTTCTGAGTTGGGACTGAGAGTGTGGATAGGTGCAATTCCCTGAAATCAGAAAAAAAAAAGTTTTCCCACTCCCCCCAAGTAACTGCACTCAATCAAAGGGACATGTAAACAATAATCGATTGACCAGTACAAGGCCAGTTTTTAAATAAGGCGTGGGTTACTTGAGACATGTAATTGAGAAAACTCTCCTATAAGTCTTTGGATATGACTGGGTTTCTGGTCAGGATAACCTTGGTCCTTAGCTAAGGGCCTCTAAGCAGCTATGTAGAGGTAGTCCAGCTTTCCAGTCAATTGGCTACATTCAAACAATGTGATAATGTTTTCTAACAATTCTCATAATTGAGTAAAGTTTTCTCACAAGACAGAAATTGAACTAGATCCATAGGTGAACAGAAAGAGAGCTGAACCAGCTCCAAAACTGAGTCACAAGATGGAGTCAGTTTGGTTCAGTCAATCCTCATAGTTCTCTCAGAAGAAACCCAGAAACATTGGACTCACTAAGCACACCATAATCTAACAGCCTCCATTTGATTGAAATAGTGATTTTTTCACTATGAGACATAGTCACACAATAAAATGTCCTTGCAGACACCTCAAAGACCTTTTGATGAGTTATATACTTAGCTCTGGCTCTAGTACTTGCCTTATTCTCTCTAATTTCTGATATTGCTTTCTTTTCAACACTCCCTACCTGTTTTCAAGTGACAGATGCTCAGCAAATTATATATGGTGTGATAAGAAAGTTTATTTAGCTTTATTGGAGAGTTAATATGTATTGCAATAAAGATATGTACATATATTCAAGCACTATTCATTAGCATCTGGAAGAAGGGGAATAGGCTGGTGAAGGTCAGTTAGGACTCAGCTACTTTCTTTTCCTGCCATAGAAAGCTAAATGCTTAAGTATGCATTCCTGATATTGCCTGATAAATTCCAAATGAAAAGCTCAAGGTGGATCATTCTACAAAGCCTGAATCTAAAAGTTAAAAGCAATTTGGAAAAACAGCATTCAATTTCAATGGGACACACTAGGAAAATGCATCTATCCAGAGTTTCATTTTGCACATTTTTATGTAAGAAGAAAAGAGACAGTCATAAGACCTGCTTACTTTTTTGTCATTTTTTTGCTTTTCTAAAGATTATCTTTGCCACAAATATGTCATCAGACTTCTGAATCTTTTGGATTCCAACTAGACAATGCTAAAAACCTGTCAAGGGGCAAGTAGGTGGCATAGTGGATAGAATGTCTGGCCTGTATTCAGGAAGACCTGAGTTTAAATCTGGCCTCAGACACTTACTAGCTACATGACCCTGGGCAAGTCACTTAGCCCTGTTTGCCTTAGTTTTGTCATCTGTAAAATGAGCTGAAAAAGTAAATCGCAAAACACATCAGTATCTTTGCTAAGAAAATCCCAAATGGGGTCGCAAAGAGTCTGACATGACTGAAAATGCCTAAAACAACACAACCAGTCAAAAGGAAATTTACCATAGATGAAGAAAAGGCTTTTTGAATGTTATGATAAGTTTTACAAAAGCCACACTAACCTTACTTTTAGTAGATTGTTCCAATACACGTGATCTTTCACTTTCTTGTTTTCATAGTATATTTTCAATTTATCACAGATGGTTAATGTATTGCCAATTAAATTCAATAAGATTAAATTTGTTTCAACTCAATTCAATTCAATCAAATCCAATTCAACAAATATTGAATTAGTGCATGCAAAGCTCTGTGCTTCATATTAGAGATGGAAAAACAAAAATGAAACACTCTTTGTTCTCAAGAGGTTCCTATTCTACTGGGGATATACAATAAGGGAACATATAAATAAAAATATTTTGTGGAATATGATTTCAGAAGTCACAGAGAACCATCAACTGGTGTGTGTTGAGCTTGGGTGTTGGGTTCAGTAAAGATTATACGTAAGAATTGGCACATGAATTGCACTTTGAAGGAAAAGAGAGATTCAAGAGGCAGAATTTCAAAGGAAATACATTCCAGATATGGGCCTCCTAGGTGGAAGCATAGAAATTGGAATAAAATGTTTTAGGCCATTTGGCCATATGTTCACTGTGTGTATCTGTGTGTGTGTTTGCATGTGTATTTATGTGTATGACAGAAGAAAAGATAAGGGACAAGTCAGGATTTTGTGCCTCAAATGGTTGCTAAAACAGTTAATTTAGATGTATTGCTGTGTAGAAGAAATAAATATGTAAATAGAATGATGAAAAGGAAGATGTCAGTACTCTACAAATTTTCTTTAAAGTTGAGTTGATCTTTTGGAAGGTATTTCCAAAATAACCCCACTGAAAGACTTCCATTTGAAAATTAGGATCAGCCAACATACAGTAACCCATGTTATTCCACGCCTTTGATGTTTTTAATATCCAAACATGCAAATTCTTAATATTCAAAGCCTAATGGTAAATTATCAGTCCGCAATAAAAATCCTTTCTTTCCAATCCATATTTCCATAAAAACTAAATTTTAAAAATGAAGCATAAAATAGAAAATTTACATTTAGCTATTGATTATATTTAATTAATGCTGTTCATATTGATCCTTGGCTAACTTGATTTTCTTTGTTTTGAATTTAATTCAGTTAATGTATGTTGTCCTTGAAGAAAAAAAAAATAAGTACCTTCAAATATCCTCAAAGAAGATTCAAGCAAGAAGAGTGAGATAGATTTAAAAATAAATAAAGTTACTGAGATATAGTAATAAATCATTCTTTACCTTGATATAAAAACATTCGCTCTTTGGGGTACTAGGAGAGAAGAATGATTTAAGCGATATAATAAAAAAGCAATACATTCAAGTAGAGAATTCTTCCTAGTCTGCACAGTGTAGCTGTTTTTCCATCTTATTATAGAAAATCTTTGTACAAGAATTCTCTACTGATTTGTATCTTGCTATTATATGACTAACTCGACCACAAGCTTGAATATTGAATCAAATTGTAGAGTTAGACAGAACATTAGAGGCTGTTGTTGTTCAATCATTATATTTGTGTTCAACTCTTTGTGATACCATTTTGGGGTTTTCTTGGCAAAGATAGATGAGTAGGTTGTCATTCCTTTCTCCAGCTCATTTTACAGATGAGGAAACTGAGGCAAACAGTTCAGTGCCCAGGGTCACACAGCTAGTAAGTGTCTGAAGCTTGATTAGAACTCAGGAAGAGGAGTCTTCCTGACTCCAAGCCCAGAGATCTATTCAATGTGCCACCTAACCACCTAGAAGCTATTGAATCTAATATCCTAAATTTACATATCAGGGAACGGAGGTTCAGAAATATTAAAAGACTTAATCAAGGTCAGAGAGCTATTTTGTGCCATCACCAGAAAGACAATCCAAGTGTCCCCAGTCCTGTGCTTTTCCATTATGCCACATTGCCTATAATATCACTTTTAATAATCTCTACCTAGTTATTGTCATACAGCATCCCATTCATTAGTGATCCAGATGGTTAGTTTATCATATCAGTTAGGCTATATTCCTTCAGACTGCCATCGTTGTTTGTTGTTTGTCTTTCATTCTTGAAGAGGATGATGACATCAGGGAGGTGATGCCATGACATGCAAGTGAATTGAATTTAAGTGAGGGAGGGCTGTGCAAAGTCACCAGCCTCACTTTTTCCTCCAATGGCAAGAGATAGATCAGGATGACTGGAGATGCCCAGGATGCAGTAAAAGACCTTGGTCTTTATAAGCTAAGGTCTTTAATAGTTCTCAGTTTCACTGAGGCAGTGCCCATTCAGTGATTAAGGCTGGGTAAGAAAGAGAAGGGAAGGGAAGGGAAGGGAATGGAGAAGAGGAAGAAGGAAGGAAAAAAGGAAGACTGACATTAAGTTATGCACAAAGAAAATCACTGTAGGACTATCGACCACCTTTCTAGTTTTTGTACAAAGGTCTGCAGCTGGTCACCAAGGAGATATGGTAAAAGCAAATAGATGATTCCATTCACACTACTGGAAAATGACTCAAATGACCTCTTCTATTATCCTACTTCTGTAATTGACCATATGTGGAGGACTTGGTATCCGCCTTCATTGCTGAGAAGATCCATCTGACAGCAGGGCTTGTGGATATTATAGTGTGGGATCAAGTGGAACTAATTAGTCCAGGTAGGAGATGAAATTGAAATGAGAAAAGTTGACACTTGAGTATTTAAACTATTCCCTGAGTCAAATATAATCTGATCATCATTCTAGTTAAAATTCTAATTCTCTTACTCTTTTTTCCTTACTTCTCAATGGTCTTAGATTAACTTTCAATGTCTAAATTCACCTGAGATATTTCAATCACAGGAAAGCTGAAATGGGTCCTGATCAGTAGTCCACTGCGGAAAGTTATGGCAGAAAGACTGCAGAACAGTCCTGATCAGAAAATTGTGGTGTAAGATGCATTTTGGCTCAAAACTAAGGCTTCAGTGTGACATGATAAATTCTAAATGAACATTTCAATGAAAATCATTTGGATCATAGATCATAAGATTGAGAACTGAAAGAAATTTATCTTTTTTTATGGATGAAGTAATTACTTCATCCACACTTTATGGATGAAGTAACTAAAGGCGATGGAGGTGAAAAAAAATTAGCCCAAGGTCTAGACAGAAAGGAAGTAGCAGACCTGGGAATATGCTCTGGCCAAACCAGTACTTTCTACCACTCACAATTTATTATATCATTATTTCTCTTGTAAAAACACATTACTAGTGGCAGCTGAAAGGTGCAGTGGATAGAGCACTGGTGCTGGATTCGGGAAGACATGAGTTCAAATCTGACCTCAGACACTTGACACTTACTAGCTCTGTGACCCTGGGCAAGTCACTTAACCCTGTTGCCTCTAAAAAACAAAACAAAACAAAAAAAAATAAAAACAAACAAAAAAAAACCCATTACTTTTATCTTGGATAATAGGAGACTGGACAATAATCCCCAGATCTTTAAGCAAGAGCAAATGTTCACTGCCTAAAAATGATAACAATAATCTCACCAACAATAATTCTCATGTAGGCAGAGCTTTAAGTTTTGCAAAGTACTTTCTTCATGAAAACCCAGTGGGATAAGCAGTGTAAATAGTATTATTTCTCCTTTAGAACTGAGGAAACTGTGGCTCTGAGAAGTTGTAACTTGTCATGGTCAAAAACCTTTTTAGTATCTAGTGTGTTTGGTCTCCTCAATCCATCTTCAACACCTGTTCCTCTATTTCCACTGCTTCCCTATGGCTTGAACTAATCATCACTAGTTTACACAAGTCTGAGTGAGATTTGGATATTTCAGGAGAAAACAAAGGCACACACATCAATTAATAGCTATAGATCTAAGCTAAAAAAACATTTTCACATATACAAAAATTTTGAAGGCATACTGGTCATAAAGTGGTTTTTCATATGAAATGCAAGTATTTTCAAATGCAAAAAAGAGAAAAGTATGGGTGAGAGATAGAAGTAAGGCTTGGGTTGGACATTCGCCCAAATGGATAGAGCATACAGATAATAAAGCCAAAATCTTGGTTTTAATTCCTATCTGAACTAGTTAGCTTTGCACTCGGATAAATCTCTCCATCAAGGCCACCGATTTCTCCTCAAACTCTATTTAGCCATTTTACAAATGTGACTAATTAGTCATTAGAAGAATGAGGCTGAGAGGGAAAAATGATACTCACCACTACTGGGCAAATAACTTAAAAGGGCTCAGGATATCATCTTTATACAAGCCTAACACCATTTTATGTGCCTATATTCCTGTGATAAGGCACTTAGCATAAAGTCACAAAACCAAATAATATTTCATGATAGGTGCGTAAATGTTTCAGAGAAGCGGAGGTCTTAAATCAAAGGTTCTTAATTTAGAATTCATAGAATCCCCAAGAATTTAGTAGGGGGCTTGTCAACTTGGATAGGAAAAATATTTATTTTCACTAACCCCTAACTAAAATTTAGCATTTCTCTCAATTATATGCCAACATTATTCTGAGAAGGTGGAACTATGCTTCACCAAACAGCCAGGTAGGGTCCAAGATACACAAAAAAAGTAAAGAATCCCTGACTGTACTGATAGAATGCTGAATGTACCAGCTGTTACTATACATGCATAATCGAGATCTTACCCTTTAGAAACAAACAAGGGAAAGAAAAGATCAGAATTCATGAATTACAGAATATTAGACTGGGACAGGACCTCAGAGGCCATCTAGTTTGGCCCATACATGAACAAGAATCACATCTACAAACATATACTACCAGTGGTCATCCAGTCTTTACTTAAGAATTGTAAGCAAGGGCAGAGCTCTTAGGGCAGTTCATTACATATTGTATAGCTCTATTTGCTAGGCACCTTTTTCTTTTGTCAAGCCTGTCTGCTTCTTTGTAGCTTCAATGCATTGCTCCCAATTTTGCACTCCGAGACCAAGCAGTGCAAATAAGTCTATTATCCCTTCTGTGCTGTAACCTTCACATTTGTAAGACAGTTATCATCTACTCCTGCCTCCTCCCTTCCAACCATGGAATCTTCTCTTTCCAACAAACACTCTTAGTTCCCTCAGAAGATCCTCACATAACATGGCCTTTCATCATCCTGGTTATCTTCCTTTGAATGTATAGCAGTTTATCAATATCTTTGTTAAAATGTGGTGCTCCAAAATTTGGATCTATGCCCAAAAGGCTATAAGACTGCATTCCCTTTGATCTAGCAATACCACTACTCAATCTGTATCCCAAAGAGATCATAAAAATGGGAAAAGGAGCCACATGTACAAAAATATTTATAGCAGCTCTTTTTGTGGTGGCAAAGAATTAGAAATTGAGGGGATGCATGTCAATTGGAGAATGGCAGAACAAGTGAAATGATGAACAGGCAGATTTCAGAAAAACCTGGAAAGACTGACATAAATTGATGCAGAGTGAAGTGAGCAGAACCAGGAGTACATCATACATAGAAATAGCAAAGTTGTGCGATGATCAACTGATAGACTTAGCTCTTTTCAACAATATAATGATCCAAGACAATTCCAAAAGACTCAAAATGAAAAATGCTATCTACATCCAGAAAAAGAACTATGGGGTCTGAATACAGATTGAAGTATACTATTTTTACCTTTTTTTCCTTATCATGGTTTTCCCCTTTTGTTCTGATTCTTTTTTTACAACATGACTAATGTGGAAATATGCTTAATGTGATTGTACATTTATAACCTATATCAGGTCGCTTGCTGTCTTGAGGAGGGGGAAGGGATAGGAGGGATGGAAGGAAGAAAAAAAATTTGAAACTCAAAATCTTACAAAAATCAATGGTGAAAACTGTCTATCTGTCTGTCTGTCTATCTAGCTAATAAAATGCTATTAAGTAAAAAAAATACTATGAAGCAAAAAAAATAAAAGTAGTGCTCCAGATTCAAAATCCAAATTCACCTACTACTTTGGTGGAATGGTTTAACAATATATTAGCATTGGCATATATCTTGCATTTCAAAGTGATTCCAGGGAATATCTTAAACTATGATCATTCTTGAAACATTTTTTTTCTTAAAAGGATTTAGTATCTATTTCAATATTTCTTTAATTTTAGTGTCTTTCTCTTTTTCTATAGTTTCTTTATGAGCTCTCAATTTTGACTGACAACCACAAATATTAGAAAGCTGTTGTATCACAAAGCCATACAAATTGATGTTATCTGAACAATTATATTAATATTATCATAAATTTATTCATTAATAATAAATATTAATATTTATAGCTAATTAAATAAGTTACTTCTTAATTCATCAAGTTACCTATCTAAAAAAAAGCAGAAGAGGGAAGTAAGAAAGGAAATGGGTATTTGATCAATGAAATTTTGAAAACATAATTATATATGGAAGAAATACACAAAGATAAGAGACATAGCTAGAATCTTCGTGAGACTGCAGCTTTTATAAGACAAGCAGTCTACACTTAGGCTGCCCTTGACAGAATCCAGAGGCAGGGATGTTTTATAAAAGCATGTAATTACTGAAACTCCGAGCAGCTGCCCTGTAAATCTCTAGAGATGAAACCGGCTATAGGCTAGGTTCTGTAGTTGTCACTGTCTTGGTTGAGTGGTCTTTAATTTGTCCCCTAAATGACAGTCACACCTAGGAATAAGAATGAGAAATGCTTTTGACACAGACTTCTTTACTGCAGCAGAGTCAAATGAAGTACACACAAAAAAAAACCAGTGCTCAGAACCATGCACCATATAAAAGGGCTTGCACATGTCATCTGAAATCTTAAAAAGCCATACATTTGCCTTTAAGAATTCCACCCTTGGGTCTTGGTATTAGCATGAGATTCCAACAACTAACAGGGAATGAGCTGTTGTATTTTAATGCTTTTGCATCTTAGGTTAAGACTCAGCATGAGCGATACATGGAATTATAGAATTGGCTAGTTCAAAATTCATCATCATTATCAATAGAGGTTACATTTCTTGGATTATTGGGGATTATACCAACAAACAGAATGAGGTTACTAAGATTGCATTTGAGATATTCATCTTATAAGTTGATTAAAAGAAAGCATAAACACTGTACCATGCAGCAAGTGAATATGAATAAATATTTTAGAAAACAATTGCCACAGGAAATACTGGAATAGAACCATAATAGCTGGTCAACACGTTCTGGTCATCAGCAAAAAAAAGAAAATGTTGATATTTTATAACGTACCTAATGCAGTAAAAATTATAGACCATTAGAATTTAAGAACTAGAAGAGACCTTGGAGATTATCTAAATCCTATGGTCTTAGCCAAGAAGGACTTATGAAGAGGTCATCTTGTTCAACTGTCTTATTTTGGAAAAAAGAAAAACCTGAGATATAGGAAGTATAGGTTGGTTCCCCAGGGTCAGACATCAAACTAGCCACAAAGCTGGAACTAGAAACAAGTTTCCCTAATCCCTACCTAATTCAATGTTCCTTCTATTATGTTGCCTGCTAACTTAGAAGAAATACTGTAATGTAGCACAGTAGATATTGTTGCTGGGCCTGGAATCAAGAAGATTCCTCTTCCTGAGTTCAAAAATGACCTCAGACCCTTACTATATATGTGACCCTAGGCAGGTAAATTAACCCTCTTTGCCTCAGTTTCCTCATCTATAAAATGAACTGGAGAAGGAAATAGCAAACCACTACAATATCTTTGCCAAGAAAATCCCTAATGGGGTCACGAAGAGCCTGACTTGACTGAAAGTGATGGAAGAATAACAAAGAATCTCAGTTGGAAGTGATGTCAAAGCTCTTGTAGTCCAGGGATATACTTGATAGAAATCTAAGGAATCTTGGAAACTGTTTATGCAGCCTCCATTTGAAGACCCCTCTGCCCTAAGATGGTGTTCAC
The DNA here is from genome assembly GCF_900497805.2 of Vombatus ursinus. Lineage (NCBI taxonomy): Eukaryota > Metazoa > Chordata > Mammalia > Diprotodontia > Vombatidae > Vombatus > Vombatus ursinus. Next base: position 16,445,369 of record NW_020954608.1, read on the forward strand.
TATCTCCGGTGGAAACCCATTCCAACTTTGGATAGGTTTACTTGTTAGGGAATTTTTCTTTATGGAAAGATAGAGAAGATCCACCATAAAGTCTAGATTGAAGATGAATTACCTGTAGGTGTTGAGGTCTTCCAGATGTTCCTGTTTGTGGATGACATTGTGATGCTTTCATGAAGCCTGAAAACATTTTGGAACCACCTGGAAGATTATCACTCACAGGCATTTTGCCTGTCCTTTGATACAATAATAAAGAATCTGTTTCCAGATTTCAATAGATTCACATGTAGATAATCTATAGAGCTTATAGAGATGAAATAGCAAGTAGAGAGAGATAATAATGTTGGTCCAGAACTGTAAAAGAGAGGGTGGAGGCAGAGCCAAGATGACAGAATACAAGCTGGGACCCAGGTGAATTCTTCCAACATTACCCTCCAAACAACTTTAAAATAATGCTTCAAATTAAAATTTGGAGCAGCAGAACCAACAAGAGGTCAGAGGAAGACATTTTTTGAGCCTAAGACAAATCAAAAGGTGCACAGGAGAGATCTTTATCACCAGGCTGGCCTAATGTATAGAGGGTGGCAGGAGCACCAGTGGAGGGTCTTGGAGGTGGCCATGACAAAAGCAGCTGCAGTAGCCTCTAAAGCTCTCAGCACAGAAAGCTGAGTCAGAGAGAGATTAGAGGGGACTCTTTGCTGGCACTGAGAACAACTAGTGCTGATTGGCAACTCTATTGTCCCTAAGCAGTTCTGCATCATAGTTTCAGGGCAGAAAGGAACCCACATGATTGGTCACAAGGGAACAGAGGCACTGGTCATAGTTTTAGGGCCAAGGAAGTGCTAGCACTTGTAACTGTAAGAGAACAGAGGACCTGGTTACAGTGCCCGGGCAAAGAGGAGCACTAGTACTTACAAGTGCAAGGGGGTAGTGTACCTTTCTGGGTAAAGACCAGAACACAGAACAGGAGAGCAGTGTCCACACCTCTCCCTGTATCACAATACTTTGGCATCACCAAAAACTTGCAGACTCCCAGAACTAACTTTGAAAGCAGCAGCACAAAAAAGGCTGTGGAACAGTGCCTCCTCATCCCAGATGAAGAGGGTCCAATTTTAACTTAGGTCAAAGTGAAAAAAATAGACTGGGAAAATGAGCAAACAACAAAAAAAGAACCTGACCATAAAAAGCTACTATGGTAGCAGGAAAGACCAAGATATAACCTTAGAAGACACCAATGTGAAAACAGCTACAAGGTCTTAATGAAAAGTGCTAATTGGACCCAAGGTTAGCAAAAAGGAGATGAGTAAAGAAGGGAAAATGGGAGAAGAAATGAGAGTGAGGCATGAAAATTGTAAAAAGAGAATTAACAGTTTAGAAAAAAGGCACCAAAATATTAAGAAAAAACACCTTAAAAAGCAGAATTGGTCCAATGGTAAAAGAGACATAAAATTTAATGAAAAAAAGAAATCATTTAAAAGCAGAATAAGCCATGGATAAGGAGGTACAGAAATTCACCAAAGAGAAAAAAAAATTCTTTAAAAAGTAGAAATACCCAAATTGGGCAGGGGAGGGGGGGAAGAGGAGAAATTACTAAAGGTTACTGAAGAAAATAATTTCTCAAAAATTAGAATTGGACAAGTGAAAGCTAATAACTCCATGAGAATTTAAGAACAATAAAGCAAAGTCAAAAGAATGAAAAAAAATAGGAGAAAATGTGAAATATCTCATTGGAAAAACAACTGACCTGGAAAATAGATCAAGGAAAGATAATTCAAGAATTATTGGACTACCTGAAAGCCATGATCAAAAAAAGAGCCTAGAAATCATGTATGAAGAAATTATCAAGGAAAATTGCCTAAATATATTAGATCCAGAGGGTCAAACAGAAATTGAAATAATCCACACATCACCTCTTGTAAGAGATCCCAAATTGATAACTCTCAGGATTATAATAACCAAATTCCAGAGCTCCCAGGTCAAGGAGATAATATTGCAAGCAGCCAGAAAGAAACAACTAAAATATCATAGAACCACAGCCAGGATGCAATATTTAGTAGCTTCCACATTAAAGAACTGGAAGACTTGGAATATGATATTTCAGAAGGGAAACAAGCTAGTATTACAACCAAGAATAACATATGCAGCAAAACTAAGTATAATCCTTCAGGGCAAAAAAAATAGATATTTAAAGAAAACGAGTACACTCCAGCATTCCTGACTGAAAAAAACAACACATTGATTAATAGAAAATTGACATTCAAACAGAAGACTCAAGAGAAAAGCAAACACGAATGAGTGATCATAAGGGAATTAATAATGTTACACTGTTTACATGCCTATATGGGAAGATGATACATGAAACTCTTAAGAACTATGTCATTCTTATGGCAGTTAGTAGTCTATAAAGACATAGGGCACAGGTGCAAGTCGATTATGTTGAGATGATCTCCACCCCACCCCAAAAAAGTGAAGGGATGAGAAAGAGAGATGCACTGGGAGAAGTGGGAAGGGAGAGGAAGAATGGGGAAATTCTTCTCACATAAAAGATACATGCAAGTCAGAGCCCTTATACTGGAGGGGAAAATAGGGGTGGTGGGGGTAGGGTAGGTAACACCTGAATCTCACCCTCAATGAAATTGGTTCACAGAGGGAAGAACACATACATGCTATACTGAGTTTGCAATTGAGCAAAATTTTTTTTTCACATTGTTTATTAATAATTCACCCTTCTTATACTACTAACATTTATTTTTTAAACCAAGATTAATATTTTTCAATGATCTTATTAAATTTCAGCTTATTATTCCATCCATTTGTCCTTTTAAATTTCTTATTTGATTTGGCCCACATTTTCTAATATGTTGAGATTTTTTGGATCAAATTTCTACCACTCAAACATTAGCTCTTCACTCTAACCATTATGTTAGCTGCAAATTTCCTAAGCATGCCTTCTATGCTTTCATCCAAGTTATTGACAAAAATACTAAACAGAAAGAAGGGAGTTAAGAAGAGCTCTTTGGTGCATTCTGTTACAGAACTCATTCTAGCTTGACATTATTCTACTAAACACCATACTATTTTGATTAGTTCATTCAACCAGTTCTGAATCTACCTAATTATACTCTATCCTCCCAGCTTGCATTTTCCATTTTGTCTCTAAGAATATAATGATAAAATTTGCCAGATGCCTTCCTGAAATCCAGGTACGCTGTGTATATAGCATTCTTCTGAACTATAGCTATAGAATCCCTGAGATAAAGGGAAATAAGGATAATGGCATGACTTGTTCTTGATAGTTTTTGCTAGTTCATAGTAACAACTACTCATGTTTCTAAGTATTCATCCCTTTAACAATACCACATAGCACTTCCACAGTAATCACAATGAAGAAACCTCACTATCCAGTCTTAAAAATTAATTCTTCTTAAAGTCTTTATGTCCTTTGGATCACCTCATTGTCCAAGATTATTCAAATATCATTGATGACAACTAAGAGGTCATATCTGAAAGTACGGTTACTATCAGCACCATTGGTTCATCTTTGTCTGCGTTTAGTAATTTGAACTCATAGAGGAAAACTATGTGTTCTGCCAAAAATATCTTAATACCATAATTTTTTATTAACATCTTATTACATTCTAGTTGTTCTAAAGATGTTATCAGTAATACATCCATCCTAATTCAAGGACAGTGAAAAAATACTTTAAAAAATAAGCAATGAAGTGTCATTTGATTCAACTGAAAAAAATGACTTTCTGTTATTAGTAGGATTGGATCTTCTTATTTCAAATCTTACCTGACCCTTAAGGAGAGGGAGTATCATAACTATTTTTCATAAAAAGGGTTGAACCACGTCTCTCACAGAGAGCTAAAAATGCAGAATTATGATTTTACTCTCAGTTCTGAGGGAGAGTAGAAGCATCAGTGATAGAGTTTTGTAGTAGGGAAGGTAGCCTGATTAGACCAATTGTCAAGGAAAGATTTGAAATAAGATAACCATGAGACTTCAGTTCCCCTTTAGGGAGCATTCTCTTTCAGGGATCTTTGTCTTTTCTGGTAGAGAAGGAGCCCACAGAATTTCTCTATCTTTGTTCCCTCTTTTTGCTTATAGACAGAAGCAACTAAATCACAGCTCTCCTGTCTCTCTGATTGGTTTAGGCTGGTTAGACTATATGTCCTTACAGAAAGGGAGTCAGACCAGTAGATCCCTAGGTGTGGCAAGGTTTTGTGATCTAATTCCATTCTATATGTAGGAATGCCAAGGTATCTATATCTTTAGTGTAATTGTTAAAAATAATGTTCTTAATTTATAAAAGAAATTTGCATGATTGCATAATTAAGTCTTTATGTATATTGTTGAATGTGATTCAGTCATCCCAACCCTGTACTGGTCCTTTGCTAAAACATTTTAAGAAGGAGAAATACTTTCATTAAACAGTATTCATAAATATTCCTCTACCCAATTTATAACCCATGGTGGGGAATGTGGGGTTAGTGTTCATAACAGTTTTTTTTAAATACCACCTCCTCACTTCCCTTGGCTTTTAATTCTCAGTTAGCTGTTTTTGTCCCATGCTTCCCAACCATAAGATTATTAACCTTGGTAGAGACAACAGAAACAAAATAAGTGTTGAATGATCTTGCCTTTTATTCATTGTCCATAATTATTTTGCTTTCCATGCCAGACTTTCTAAGCTTTTTTCTTTCTTTTATCTCAACCATAGTTTGAAAGACCCTCTGTTTTGGCCTTGTTATTAAATGTATTCTTCAGTCTATTTGAAATGCACATAGTCTTACCATAAATTTTTAAGACTTTGCCACTCTGAATATAACTGTAGTTACCTGACTTCCTACTATCTATTGTTAATGCATAAAAACAAACAAAAACCAAAACCAAACCAAACCAAAACAAAACAAACAAAAACAAACTAACAAACAAACAAAAACCTTGGTACATTAATCAACTGCACTCCATCTTTAGAGAACTTTTTTCCCTTGACAGAATAATTTGGGTTTGTGTTATACAAATTCACTTCTGGACACCATCCGATGTCTTTAATGTTGATGTCCTGTAGAATAACTCTATTGAACTCATTGAAATTTACTTATTCTTTCTATGGACTTTGAAATCAGTCCTCCTCATTTCTCAGTTTGAAAGCAGACTTTTTCATGTTTTATGTTTTTTATTATTTGTAATCTCTAAAGTAGAATATTCACTTCCTCCCATAAAACCAATCATTTCTTTCTTGCTAACCAGTTCCTCCTTGTTGGTTAAAAGCCTAGTGTTTGACAATTCAGTAAGATTCAATGAACATTTATTAAGATCATTCTATAATGGAAGTCATTAGTTCTAAGCACTGTGGATAAAATGGAAAAAAAAATAAAACCATCTATGACCTCAGAGAGCCTAGATTCTATTGCACTGGGTGAGAAATAGAATTTGTACACAGATAAATACACTGTAAGGCAGGGAGTCATGAGAAAAATGAGAAATTCAGACAAAGTCTTAAAATTTGAGGAGAGAGAAGGTATTTTCATATAGGAATTAGGGGATCAAAGAAGGCTACAAGGAAAAGTTGAGATCTGGTCTAAATCTTGAAGGAAGTGAAAAAATTCTGAAAGGCAGAGATGAAGAAGGAAAGCATTTGCCTCATCCATGGGGAATTTCAGATGTAAATGAAAGAAAGGAAGATATGCTTTGTTCAGTCTAGGGAAAAACTAATAATAGTCTCTATTGCTAGTTTATCAACCATCTATTTTCTTCTGTGGATGAGTATACTTCCAAAGCTCTGTCCTAGGTCCTCTTCATTTTCCTATTTACATTTGATGATCATAACTTCTCTAGTGGGTTCTGTTAGTCCATTTGACTTCTAATAGTTTTGCTCAAATATATCAATTAAAAACCATTTCTTAAGCACCTACTATGCCCCAGATACTGTTCAAACTGGGAGGGATAAAGCAAAAAGCAAAAATAAAGTCCCTTCTCTCAAGGAGCTCCAATCTAATGGAGGAGACAACAAAAATATGTACAAACAATATAAGGGTAAATAGGAAATGATTAGCAAAGGGAAGGCAGAGGGATAACACAAGGCTTACTGTAGAAAATGAAAATTTAGCTAGGACTTAAAGGAAGCCAGGGAAATCTGTACATAGAATTGAGGAGGGAGAGTATTCTAGACATATTGATAGCCAGAGAAAATGCCTGGAACCATGAAATATCAAGGAAACCAGTGTCACTGAACCAAAGTGTTTATGGAGAGGAATAAGCTATAGAAAGACTAAAAAGGTAGAAGGGGGCAGTTTATAAAGGACTTTGAATGCCAAACAGATGATTTTAGTTTTGATCCCAGAGGCAACTGGGAGCCAAAACAGTTTATTGAGTGTGTGGGGGGGTGACATGGTGGGACCTACTTAGAAAAATGACTTTGGTGGCTGAATGAAGACTGGAAAGACTTGAGGCTAGCAAACTCACCAGTAAGCTATTGCAATAGTTAAGATGTAAGGTGATGAGGGATTGCAAGAAAGTGATGGGAATATCAGAGGAGACAAGTGGGCTATCTGAGACATTCTGTAAAGGTAAAATTGACAGGCCTTGGTAACACATTGGACGTGGGGAGTGAGGAACAGAGAGGAGTCAAGATGATTCCTAAGTTACAAGCCTGAGAGACTACAAGGATGGTATTGCCATAGGAGTTGGTGGGGGAGGGGAAAAAGATAATGAGTTCAGTTTTGCACGTGTTGAGTTCAAAATGTCTACCAGACATTCAATTTAAGATGTCTAAAAGGCAGTTGGAGATGTGAGAATGTACGTCAGCAGAGAAGCTGGGGCAGGATAGATAGATTTGAGAATCATCAGCATAGAGATTGTAATTAAATCCATGGGAGGCAATGAGAAGACCAACTGAAGTAGCATAGAGGGAGAATAGAGGGAGGCCCAGGACAAAGCCAGATAGGGCACCTATGTTTAGAGGGCATGATATGGATGAGGATCTAGTGAAGGTGACTGAGAAGGAACAATCTGATAGGGAAGATGGGAATTGGGAGAGAATAGTGTTCAGAAAATCTAGAGAAAAGAGTATCGGGGGGCAGAGGGAAAGCAGTGACTTGCTAGAGCTCTCTCTCAAAGCCCTCCAAATATCTAAAAAAATGCTCTAAGCAAATTCTAAAGCAGCAGAACCCGCAAAAAGACAGAGTGAAACAAATTTCCAGCCAAAGATAGCCTGGATGGTTGATCAGAAAGGTATATCGCGCAGGGCAGGGAGAGGAGCACAGCTTGGTGTGGGTACACAGGCCACAGCAACCCTGGAGCAGGCCTCAGAGGACTGAATCGCAGGCAGCTGTGGCAGTCTCCAGACTTCTCAACCCAGGAACACCAAAGACAACTTAGAAGGTCAGTGAGAAAAGTCTGTGACTGTGGTGAGAGAGGAGCTAGGTCTCAGCCGCAAGTCTTGAGTGCAGCCCAGGGGCTGCAGTTGTTTCCTGAGCTTCTGGCCCACAGACTGAGGGGGAATTAAGTGGCTGATCAGAGGGGGATTGCAAGAATCTCTTTGCTAGTGCTGAGGCAGGAATCTCTTGCTTTGCCCATGCTTGGAGCTGGGTCACAGTTCTGAGGGGTGGTCCTGGGGTGCGGAGGAGGACTGATGCAGTGGAGCTTGTTGTAGTGGTGTACAGAAAACACCTCACCCCTTATCATACCACCTTGGAAGAACTGAAAATTTTCAGGTCCCTAGAAGTACATCTGAAAACAGCTGTACAAACCCCCGAAGTTTGGGACAGTACATTCCTCACATTGGAAGCAGACTTTTACCTTAACAAAAAGTTTAAAATTCAAGTAATTGGCCAAGATCATGAGTAAGCAGTGCAAAAAGAATCAGACTATATTATCTTACTTTGGTGACAAAGAAGATCAAAACATACAACCAGAAGAAGACAATCAAAACTCCTACATCCAAAACTTCCAAGAAAAATATGAATCAGTCCCAGGCCTTGGAAGAGCTCAAAAGGGATTTTAAGAAGCAAGTAAGAGAAGTAGAGGAAAAATGAGAGTGATGCAAAAAAACATGAAATACAAGTCAACAGCTTGCTAAAGGAGACCTAAAAAAATACTGAAGAAAATAACACCTTAAAAAATTGCCTAACCCAAATGGCAAAAATGGTCCAAAAATCCAATGAGGAGAAGAATGCCCTAAAAAACAAAATTGACCAAATGGAAAAGGAAGTCCAAAAGATTACTGAAGAAAATACTTCCTTAAAAGTTAGAATAGAGCAATTGGAAGCTAGTGACTTTATAAGAAATCAAGACACTGTAAAACAAATCCAAAAGAATGAAAAATTAGAAAACAATGTGAAATATCTCATTGGAAAAACAATGACCTGGAAAATAGATCCAGGAGAGAGAATTTAAAAATTATGGGACTATCTGAAAGCCATGATCAAAAAAAGAACATCATCTTTCAAGAAATTATCAGGGAAAACTGTGCTGATATTTTAGAACCAGAGGGCAAAAAAGAAATTGAAAGAATCCACTGATCTCCTCCTGAAAGAGATCCCCAAAGGAAAACTCCTAAGAATATTGTAGCCAAATTCCAGAGTTCCCAGGTCAAGGAGAAAATATTACAAGCAGCCAGAAAGAAACAACTCAAGTATTGTGGAAACACAATCAGGATAACACAAGATTTAGCTGCTTCTACATTAAGGGACCACAGGGCATAGAATATAATATTCCAGAGAGCAAAGGAGATAGGATTACAACCAAGAATCACCTACCCAGCAAAACTGAACATAATCCTTCAGGGGAAAAAATGGTCATTCAGTGAAATAGAGGACTTTCAAGCATTTTTGATGAAAAGACCAGAGTTGAATAGAAAATTTGATTTTCAAATACAAGACTCGAGTAGAACATGAAGAGGTAAATAGGAAAGAGAAAATCATAAGAGACTTATTAAGGTTGAACTGTTTACATTCCTGCATGGAAAGATGATATTTGTAACTCATGAGACCTTTGTCAGTATTAGGGTAGTTGGAGGGGAAAAATCATATGTACGTGTATAGAGATATAGATAGATAGATAGATAGATAGATAGATAGAGGGCACAGGGTGAGTTGAAAATGAACGGGTCATATCTGGAGAATAAAATTAAGGGGTGAGAGAGGAATATACTAGGAGAAGGAGAAAGGGAGAGGTAGAATGGGGTAGATTATCCCACAAAAAAAAAACAGAAAAGAAAAGGCTCTTACAATGGAGGGGAAACAGGGGAAGGTGAGAGGGAATGAGTGAATCTTATTCTCATAGGATTTGACTTAAGGAGGGAATAACATACACACTCAATTGGGTGTGGAAATCTGTCTTACCCTACAGGAAAATAGGGGGGGAAGGGGATAAGAGAGTAGGGGAATGATAGAGAGGAGGGCAGATTGGGAAAGGGAGTAATCAGAAGCAAATACTTCTGAGGAGGGATAGGGTCAAAAGAAAGAATAGAATAAATGGGTGGGTGGGACAGGATTAAGGGAAATAGAGTTAGTTTTTCACAGCATGTTTACTATGGAAGTGTTTTGCATAACTGCACATATATAACCTATCTTTAGTTGCTTGCCTTATGAATGAGGGTGGATGGGGAGGGAGGAAGGGAGAAAATTTGGAACCCAAAGTTTTAAAAACACGTTTAAAAAAAATGTTTTCACACACAACTGGGAAATAAGAAATACAGGAAATGGGGTACAGAAATCCATCCTGCCCTACAGGAAAATTGAAGGGGAAGGGGATAAGAGAAGAAGTGGAGAAATAGAAGGGAAGGCAGACTAGGGGAAGGGGTATTTATAATGCATGCCATCTTGGGGTAGGGGGAGGGGTGAGATGGGGTAAAAATTTGGAACTCAAAATCTTGTGGAAGTAAATGTTGAAAACAAAAAAAATAAATAAAAATTTCCATAAAAATAAAAAAAAGAAAAGAGAATATCAAGTGGTAAATGATTATTAACATGTCAAAGACTGCAGATAGGTAAAGATGAATGGGGACTACGAAAACACCACTGCATTTGGCAATTCAGAAAACACTGGTAACTTTGGACGGAATAGTTATGGTGGAATGATAATGTTGGAAACAAGATTATAAGGGGTTAAGAAGTGAGTGAGACGAGAGAAAATGAAGGCATCTACTGTAGACAGTCTTTTCAAGGAGTTTAGCTATAAAGGGAAGAGGATATATTGGATATATTGGGATGGAAGGATAAAGTGAGTGGTTTTTTTTGTTTGGTTTTTGTTTTTTTTTTTAGGATGGGGGAAACATGAACATGTTTGTAGGCAGTAGGGAAACAGCAAGTAGAGAGGGAAAGATTGAAAATAAGTGACAGAATGAGGACAGAGGAGGCAACTTGTTAAAGGAGATGGGATGGAATGGAATTCTTTGAGAAAGTAGAGAGGCTAGCTTTGGTAAAGGGTAAAGCCACTTTATCATGTGAGCCAGGAGTGAAGGAGGTAATGGTAGAAGGCATATGAGTGACATGAGATGAAGAAGAGAGGAGAAGATAGAGCTCATGGTGAATGACCTCAACTTTTTTTTGTTTTCTGAAAAAATTGAGTCAAGGTTCTCAGCTGAGAGGGTGGGGGAAGAGGAGCCATGGAGGTTTGAAGAGGGGTGAAAAAAAAAAGCTCTTAGAAGAGCCTTCTTTGGAAGACAGTGATAAAGTAGGTGGATAAAGTAGGAATAGAAGGATTGCCTAGCAGCAGTGAGGGGCCAGTCAAGGTTATCTAACATAAATTTAGAGTTGATTCAGTCAGAATAGTTGTGTGATTTTCTCCACCTTCATTCAAGAGCAAATGTGTAAGAGTGAAGATAAACACAGACTGTGTGAAGAAGGGTCATGTTCAGTGAGGCTAGAAAAGTAGATTCAAACCAAAATGAAGAGTGACAAACACATGGCTAATGAGGTAGTATTTCATTCTAGATAATAGTAGAAAACCATTGAATATTTGTAATTATGGAAATATTAAAGCAATATTTATTTCTTGTATAGATAATTTGACAGATGAATGAATAAGACAGATGGAAGTAAGGGAGATTAGAGTTAGGAAGACAAGTTAAGGGGCTCTTGATATTGTCCATGTGAGCTGTAATAAGGGGCTAAACCATGGTTGTAACAGTGTAAGTAGAAAGTGGTAGATTTAAGAGAGGTTATGAAAGTAAAGTCAACATTATTTGGCAAATTGTTGAATGGGATATAGAGTAAGAAATCAATCAAAAAGCATTTATTAAACACCTACTATATGTCAAGTACTTTGCCAGGCATGGGGGCTACATGTCCAAAAGTGAGTTAGTTATTCCTCTCAAGTATACAAGGTATTAACAGAAAAATAAATGAAATATTTTTCCAAAAATACACAGTGATTGAGTATGGCTTTTTAAGAGCTAGGGGACTTAAGGGATTCAAGAAAGGTCTGTTGTAGGAAGTGAGGCAGCTATATGGTATGGTAAATAGAGTAATGGGCTTACAGTTAGGAAGGCATATCTTCATGAGTTCAAATCTGGTCTCAGATGCTTAGTAGCTGTGTGTCCCTGGTCAAGTTACTTCACCCTGTTTGTCTCAGTTCTTCACCTGTAAAATGAGCTGGAGAAGGAAATGATAAACCACTCTACTATCTCTTCAAAGAGAACTCCAAATGGGATCACAAAGAGTTGGACATGACTAAAAACAACTGAATCACAGCAACAAAAGGAAGTAGAATTTGAGGTGAGCCCCGAGGGGAGCTAGAGGTTCTAAGAAGAAGTGAGAAGAGAGGAAATTCTAGACATAACAGGCAGGCTATGTACAAAATTAAAAAGGCAGGAGAAGGAATGTCATGCTTAAGATGGGTGAGGTAGGATCAAGGACTGAAGTCCAGGGGATAGTCTTGGCAAATAGCAGGGCTATTTCATGACATAAGACTACTAGAAAGGAAGATAGGATGGAGGAAGGTAGAGCGATCAATCTTCTTGCTCAATGGTACTCAACTTACCCCTTCTCATGAAGAATCATAAGCCACATACCATCATGTCTCAATGTTACCTACACCAGTGGCATCAGACTCAAATATAAATAGGGACCACTAGATTATTCATACAAATCTCCATAGGCATAATAGTGACTTTGAAAACCACATATTATTATTTATATTCTATTCTATTTTTATTTATTTTGTTAATATTTCCTAATTACATTTCAATTTGCTTAAGCTCACATTGGGAATTTGGGGGTTTGCCATTGTGTTTGATACCTCTGATCTAAACAATTGAATTTATTAAGAGATGTACTTTGTTTTTTTTTTAAATCATACCTTGTACATTCTTCACAATTATATACAAACATCAGACGATATGAGCATCATCACTGCTTCTCACTGAAAAATGTTTTCTGTCAATTACTGGACATAGATACTCTTATTCTACAGTCATATTATAGGCAAGCAATAAATCACTGCGCTTCATATTATTCACACATAATATCACGGATCAATAGCAAGTGGAGATGATAAAGAAGCATGTTTGCCTACAAATGTCCCCTCTTCTCTGTACATAATTTTAATTCTTCCTTTACACCATATCAAAACTGATTGACAAATAATCCATAGTGAATTATATTTGCTTTTCATTTGTACCCTCAGGAAAACTTGGCCCTGAACCAAATACCCAAATATTAACCAGTTTAGTTTGAATACAGAGCAGATGGATCAGGGTTCTCAAGGTCAACTCTAAAGGACTGACACATGGGATATCTTATGGTCCCCATAACATAGCAGATGGTATGATATTGTAGGACTGTTTATAAGTAGTGTTACCCCTGCATATACTCTTTTTTGTTTTATGTGGTTCTATAGCTGTGTTTTCCTCTTTTCCAAATCAAGAGTAATAGTGATAGAAACTATCAGGGCTATTTTGAGATGCCATTACTAGTGAAGTCATCTTGAGGATTTATATTCAGCTTTCAGAGATGAATTACAGAAGAGCGAGCTGTGGATCCTCTGTGAAAAATTGACAGATGTTGATAAATGATGTTACAGTGCATATTCTGTTGCTTCCAACTTTTCTGAAAGAAGGGAAAATCATTTCAATAACTTGGTATTGTAGCATTTCCATCAAACTTTCTGTGACTGTTAAGCAAGCAAAGAATAATGAACATCATAAGGTTTGATGATGATCAGTACTTTGCATCTCATTGTAATGCTAGAAATATATCAAGGACAGTGTGGAACCATAGAAAAAGTGTTGAATTTGAAAACATAGGATCTGAATTCAAGTCCAGCTCTGCCACTTGTTGTCTGTATGATTTTGGGTGAATTACCTAACCTCAGTTTTGTTGTCATCCATAAAATGGAGATAATAAGAGAAATTATCTCATCAGGTTGTTGTGAGAATAAAATGAGATAATATATATGTAGTGCTTTTAAATCTTAGAGTGCTATAGAAATGTTAGATACCAAGCTCTTGTCCTTATTATCCAAGTGACCTTGGTAAAGTCCTATAACTTCCATGGGCCTCAGGTTACTCATCTATAAAATGAGGAAGGAATGACCAACCAAGTTTTCATAAGACCAGTGATGAAGCATGTTACCTGCCTTTGCATACCTCCTGACATAGAGGTGAAAGTTAAGACATGTGTTTTTGGACATAGCCACTTTGCTTGACTATGCTTATTTGACAGAGATGAACTTTCCTTCCTCCATCACTTTTATTGTTCCTTCCACCCTTCCTCCCTTTCATCTCTCTCTCTGTTTCTCTCTCCCTCTCTCTTTCTTTTTCTCTCTCCCCCCTGGGCAGGGTAAAGGGAGAATGTGGAATAAAGGGACAGGCAATAGTAATGCCCCTAAAAAGAGGGTCATTAAAATACTAAGACATTATTTAAAATGCACAGAAGAGAAAAGAACAATCTGAGAGGCACAGGGACAATCAACACAGTATTAAAAGTCAAATATAGACTTTATTACTTTTTTTTAACTTATGAGGGCAGAGAAAGACAGCAGAGTAGAGTAAGAATTCTGCTGAGCTCTCCCAACCCCACCCTCCAAACAATTTTTAAAAAGACTCAAATAAAATTCTGTAGAGCCATAGCAAACAAAAGTTCAAAGGGAGACATTCTTCCAACCCAAGATAATGTAGGAGATCAGAAGAGAGACATCTGTGACACAGGGGTGAAGGCTGACCCAGAGACCACATGGACGAAACACTAGTGGTGGAACTAGATGTTGGTGGTGACACAAGCAGTAGCAGCTTCAGAAACTCTCAAGCCAGAGATGGTAAGGGGACTTGGCAACTAGTCCGAAAGAGATTACAGGGGACCCCCTGTGCTAGCACTTGGCTAGATGCTGTTTGGCAACCACATTGCATGTATCCACTTCTGGGTCACTTATTGTGGGCAGAGAGGAGCACTTTTGGTCAAGAAAGAATGGAAACCCCAAGAAGCAGTACTGTTTTAGGTCCTAAGGAAGCAGAGGCCCTGAGGAGCAGTATCAATTTTGACCCCAAGAGATCAGGGGTCCTTCCTGGTTAAGAACCAGGGTGTAGAACATGAGAACAGTGACCAGATCTTTCCATAGATCACACCATTTAGGAAATACAAAAAACTTCCAATCCCCTAGAACTATCTTTGAAAACAATAGTACAAAAAATCCTGAACCTTGAGATAGTGCCCCCACCCCATGCAAGGGACAGAGCATATAAAAATAAATTTCAAAATAAAGAAATACAATAGGAAAATGAGCAAGCAACAAAATAAGTACCCAACACCAGAAAGCAACAATGATGCCAGGAAAGATCAAGACATACTCATAAGAAAACAATGAAGTCAAAACAACCACAGGCAAAAATTGAAAAAAGAAAGTGAACTGGACACAAGTCCAACAAGATTTCCTCAAAAAGCTAAAAATCATTTTCAAAATCAAATAAGAGTGGTAGAGGAAAAAATAGGTAAATAAATGAAAGCAAAGGAAGAAAAACACCTTGGTAAAAAAAAAGGCAAAGAAAATACTGAAGAAAGTAACACCTTAAAAAAAACAGAATTGGCCAAATGGTAAAAGAGATACAAAAATTTACTGATGAAAATAACTCCTTAAAAAGCAGAATTTAATAAATAGAAAAAGAGGTGTGAAAGCTCATTGAAGAAAATAATTCCTTAAAAATTAGAACTGAGCAAGTAGAAGATAATGACTCCATGAAACATCAAAAACAATAAAATAAAGTCAAAAGAATGAAAAAGAAGTAGAAGAAAATGTCAAATATCTCATTGGAAAACTACATTTGAAAACACTTTAAAAACAAAATCTTGTGAAATGGAAAGTCATGACTTAATATAATTTTCTTGTATGTTCTACTTTTTGTAAGAAAATGCTATTTTGGTATTCAAGTTCAAGATTTAAAAAAATAAAGAAATTTTAAAATTAAATTAAAAGAAATTACTCAGTTGGAATAAAATCAGAGGTGTCAAATATGTGGTCCACAAGTCACATGCAACCAAATGCTACTCAAACCAGATTAAAATGTAATTGAGAGATACTTAACAAAACAAAACAAAAACAAACAAAAAATACAATATAATGTGAACATGTGGTTTTCTGTATCAATAAGCAGCCACGGGTAATTTTATGTATGTTTTCTATTTTTCTGTTTCTATTTGAGTTTGACAGCACTGGATTTTAATTTTTTTGTTTTTCTTATTTTGTTCGTGTTTTTTTTTTTTTTTTTGCAACATGGTTAATATGGAAATATGTTTTGCCTCTAATGTATCTTCCAGTCAAGTTCTACGGTCCTATGATTGATCAAATCTGAAAAGAAAAAAAGCCAATTATAAGATATAATGAAGGGGAGAACATCTGAATCACTGAACTCTATTTGCCCAATAACACAGTTAGAAAAGTGATCAATCTTTGGTTTCATAAGCCCCATGAGGCAAAAATATAAAGTGTCATTGTGACATAAGGCATGACTCATATCGAAGAATTCTCCCCAAAGTAGTTAGTGTAAATGAACAGAAGTGTGTGTATTGGGTGGATGGATACTTTGCAGGGGTCCATTAGTAAAGCAGGAAGAATAGATAGTGCAGATTAAATGAAACTCTACCTGCTTTAAACACAGTTATAGCTCATTGCCTTACTGATATAAAAGGTCATATCTTGATCTAGAAATGAACATAAAAGTATTTGGAGCTTCCATCTGTGGAGTCAGATGGTAGTATTAGTGAAAATCCATTATAGATATAGAAAGAGAAATAAAAGTCTAAAACCTGTTACAAACATCTATCTGTAAAAATTTAGAGGGGAAAATGTAAATTTGTAAGCTTCTTGAAAAGGGGGGTTGCTTTTGTCTTTGGATTCTCAGTGCCTTGCACAGTACCTAGAACACTGGATGAACTCAAAAAATGTCAAACTGAGTAGTAACCAGAAGTCATTATTAATTGACTTTCTGAAGATCACAGATTATATCAGTAGTAGGATTTGAACCTACCCTCTGGCTCCATAGTACATTCCATTGCAGCACACTGGGAGAACAGATCATTTTAGTCTACTAAACTCTGTGTATTTTTTCTCACTAGTATCTTGGCATACATAGACAGTAACAGCTAGGCCTCCTGATTTCATGGTGGATGACAGAAGATTTAACAGTCAAGTTGGAACTGGTTTAGATTTTCCTATTTGCAAGGCTTTATTAGCATGGAAGAAAGTAAGAGCAATGTTATTTAAATTCTTTTAGTATTTTCACTACAGCAGACCCCTCTTTTAGATTTCTGCATGTATGAGGCCAGAATATGAAAGAAATGTATGTATGTGAATAATGGAAAACATGATAATATTTATATGCTTTTTGGAAATGTGGAAATTAAGAACTTGAATTACCACACATTCACCTTATCCCCTATCCTCATCCTTCCTTCTCACATCCCTTTACTTACTTCATCTCTCACATCTATCATAGACTTAGCAGTGTGATGAAGACAGCTAACATTTGCTCAGGAAATCTGATTTTTGTGTGATCATTTAATTCTTGGAAATTGGCAAACACTAAAAACAGGGTTTGATGTATTTTGTTGATTGTCTAGACTTAAGCAGGTGAAGGATCTTCAAATTCTTGAAAATTCTCCTTTCTTCCAACTCCAATGGCCTCCATGAATAAGAGCCTGTCGAATCATCTCTCTTGAAACAAGCTTCCTCCTTAAAATATTTTTCTTAAACTTTTCATATTATTTTTCCCTAGACTTCTTATGCCTTGGACGATATTTGTGAAAATGTTTTATTTCTCTATTAGAGTACAAGTTGCCTTAAGTTAGGGGAAATAGTCATTTTATTCTTTGAGCTCCAGTGTATTTGTGACTGCCTTTGAGATTTAGATTAGAGGCAGAAAGGACCTTAGAGATCATCTATTATAACCCGTTCCTTTATATATAAGAAAACTGAGACGAAAGGGCTACCAGGTATTAAACCTCAGAGGGAAGATTCAAATCTAAGTCTCCAGACTCCATATGCAAAGCTCTTTATAAAATGAATGACCTGCCTCCCTTTGTACTTGCTAAAATTTTGTTGAATTAATTTAAAATGACAAATATTCATGGGTAGTAATGATAATAACAGCTAACATTTATATGTTGCTCTAACATTTATGAAGCACTTTATAAATGTTATTTCTTAAAATATTACTGCTTACAAGTATCCCATTTGTTCCTCACATCAATCCTAGATTATTATCACCCCCATTTTAAAGATGAGGAAACTGAGACAGAGGATAACTGATTTGCCCAAGGTCACATAGTTCATAAGTGTTTTATGCTAGATATGAATTCAGGCATTCTTGACTCCAGATCTAGAACTCTATCTAGTGCATGCATCACCTTGATAATAAAGTGACCTTAATGATGCAAAAGTTAAAACTATATTAAAGGGGAATAGATCCAGAACTAGAGGGAACCTGAAAGTCCATGTAGTCCAACCCCCTCATTTTCCATGTTTTACAGAAGGCCAGGGGTCTTGCTTTATGTCTGTTAATTGGTAAGTTTATAAGTATCTGAGTCAGCATTTGAACATAGGTCTTTCTGAAGCCCAGTCCAATAGGCTATCTCTGTCACCTGCCTGACCCACTATACCACCTATCCCACTCATCTGCGTTGGTAATGGTATAGTCATGATTCTTAAAAATCTTTCAAGGATTGGGTCAAATAGTGATCCTTTCTGCCAAGTTGAGGGACATAGTCCTTTTATTCCTGAAGGGTGAGTAAATTCTGTAGGACGATTGGAGTTAACTGAAGAAAACCCACCACCTCCCCCAACTATGCAGAATGGCACTGAAAATGCAAAGCATTACTACTGGGGATTTTTTCAAAGTATTTGGAAATATTTTTTACATTGATTTTTTTTTCAACCTAACAAGGAGATGAAGACAGTGATACCTCAATTAACAAATCTTCTGGGAATGAAATTCTTTGACAATAAGTCAAATGTGTGTGTGTGTGTGTGTGTGTGTGTTTTAATCATAGGAAACTGAGCTGCCTGCATCTACAATTTATAGTTTATCTTCTTGTGCATAGCTGCTATTAATTTCTACCTAAGTGAAAGTAGACAGGACCCATACTAGGCAATGAAAAAATGTGAACTATCTGAAGTTTTTCTCATGTCCCTAGCTTCTGTTTTATACCATTTTACTTCCTAGGTAACAATGTGCAATCCTCACAAGCATACTGTGCTAGTGGCCAATGCTTAGGTACCTTAAAATGCTTGCTCCCCAGTTTGTTGTTGTTTAGTCATGCCCAACTCTTTGTAAGCCCATTTGGGGTTTCCTTGGCAAAGACAGTGAAAGTGGTTTGCCATTTCCTTCTCTAGCTCATTTTACAGATGAGGAAACTGAGACAAATAGGGTTAAGTGACTTTCCCATGGTCACATAGCTAGTAAATGTCTAAGGCCAGGAAGATGAGTATTCTTGATTCCCAGCCCAGAATTCTGCCCAACGGATCACCTAGATACCCCCTTGCTCTCCCAGACTAAGGTTCTAACGTATTATGTCAACCTGGCTTTTTTCCCCCTAAGCCTTTATCTCTGGTTGATTGGTTGTTGTCCTTCCTGCTTGAAGAGAATCAAAATGACATCACTATGTTAGAGTCAAGTTACAGTGTGTCTGATTGTGGCTAATCAGACCAATATAAGCTTGGAATGCTCTACCACATGTGGAACATAAATTGTCCATGTGAACATTTGGGGTTGATTCCCTAAATTTGGGCATGTCACCTATTTTTTGAGTTACTTCAATTCTGCTTTGTTTATTCAGTACAATGCCTTCTTTGATGTGGGCATGCCATGCTAGGTGGTCCTTTGATAGGTTTCCCATATCACAATCAATTCCAAAGGTCTTCAGAAAGACTATAAGATTGTCCCATATGTTTCTTCTGAGCACCAAGTGAGTGCTTGACTCATGTGAGTTCTCTATAAAATAGTCTTTTAGGCAAGAGTACATTTGGCATTTGAACAATGTGGCCAGGCCACATTGGCAGCTCTCTCTGCAGCAGAATTTGAGTCCTTGGCAGTTTAATACCGTGGACTTATCCATGGTATTCAAAATTTCCCTGTTTGCTGTATGTGATGGTTCCATATATGGATAGTGTGGTGCTGGCTGATGGAGCACCTGTGTTTTCTTGGTGTTAATTGTTAGGCCAAAATTAACACAAGCGGCAGAGAATTGATCTATACTTTATTGAATCTTAGCTTCAGAAGCAGGATTGAGTGCACAATGTTCTGAAAACAAAAAATCATGCACCAACTCTCCCTCCACTTTAGCCTTGGCTTGTAGACTTTTAGCTTAAATAATGTACCATCAGTGTGGTAGCTGACCTTGATGGCCTTTATCTCTAAAAAGAGCCACATCCCCTCTTCACTTCCTAAAGGTTATTTTTTTTTAACTCTCTGCAAGCAGGTCAGAGAAACAAAATTAATTGAAGAGCATTCATCAAATGATTACTTTAGTCTAAGCATTGTGCTAAGAGAGGTAGATATAAATACAAAAAGAGTTTTTACCCTCAAGGAGTTTATATTCCAGTTGAGGAAAGTGTGTTTCAAGAGGAGTGAAGATCTAGGTAGGGTGTTCTGATTTGCCAAATGATAAGGATACTTAGTCTTGGTGGAGTTGATTGAAATGCCATTTGGAAAAGAGGTAGTTTGGATTAGATAATGGTTCCCAGAGGGATCAGAGAAAGAATCTATTCATTTTCTAGCATGGTGGTTGATAATATAAGCAAACTAGGAAAGCAAGGAATAGGTAACCTGTCTGATTTATGGTGAACAGAAGAATTTATGATGAAACAAGAGATAGAGAACATTATGAAATGCAAAATGGATAATTTTGATTACATTAAATTGAAAGGTTTTGCCAATGCAACCAAGATCAGAAAGGGAGCCGAAAGCCGCAAAATAATTTTTACAACCAGTGTCTCTGATAAAGGCCTTCTTTTTAAAATATGTATGTCAGATGGAATGTAACTACAAAGCATAGGCTCTCTAGCTTATCTCCCCACCTGGATAAAGCTTTCATAAGTTTCTATCATCCTTAGCCAGGATGGCTCACTTTCCCTTTGTGGCATAGCACAATAATTGACTCCTTAAGGCACACTTAAGGAGCTGAATCTGTGGTGAATCTTTAGCACAACTTAGGTCCCATCATCCCAGCTACCTTTTTGTCATCCACGATGCTAGAAAATCTTCCAGACTGCTGGACTTCCACAAAACATGTCCAAATGCACTCAATCTATTCATTTTTGAAACTCCCAGTCAGGGATTTAGCTGTCCAGATTAGTGAGTCAATTAGCCAGTGAATGTTCATATTACATACAGGTATCAGCATACTAAAGAGTTCACCATACCTCCCCCAGTATTCCACCTGCTACAAATGCAGATTATCACCTTCTCTGAAATGTATTTATCTGAATTTATTAAATTTATCTGAAATTTACATAGTTGTTTAAAGCAATGACAAGTTATGTGACTTGTCCAGGGACACATCAAAATATATTACAGGCAGGATTTGAACCCAAGTCTTTCTGGTTCTGAGACCAGTTCTCTATTATTCCATGCCACCATGTCCTCATAAATAAAAATACATAGCAGATCTCTGAGGATCAGTGAAAGAGCTGAAGGAAAATATAAATCCACTTCTCTAGAGCCAATATTTTATTTTCATATTTTCTCCCTATTAGATTGTAAGCATCTTGAGAGCAGGTATTATTTTTTTACCTTTCTTTTTACTATCAATGTTTAACACAATGTGTGGAACATAGTAGGTATTAAACAAGTGCTTATTGATTGATTTCTTTATGTGCCTGTGGATATGATACGAGTATATTTGTATCTTTACATAAAGGTAAAGATAAATTTCATATGAACATATGGTTCCACAAAGATAAAAAAAAGATGCTATTAATATTACCTAACATTGATCTGACATTACCCATGCAATTTTTATGTGAGTAGAGGATATAAAAGAACATGGGTGTGCAAATGATGGCTATTTTTATGTGCTTGGCTTTGGTGGGAAAATTAAAACAAAATTATGAATCAATGGTCCATTTTGGCTACTTCAAAGA
This sequence comes from Vombatus ursinus, assembly GCF_900497805.2. Taxonomy (NCBI): domain Eukaryota; kingdom Metazoa; phylum Chordata; class Mammalia; order Diprotodontia; family Vombatidae; genus Vombatus; species Vombatus ursinus. The sequence continues at coordinate 16,466,946 of NW_020954608.1, forward strand.
ATGTTTTAAAATGAAGGGTAAAACAATCCAAATTTCTCTGAAATATAGAAATGTTTCAGTTCAGATACAAAATAGTTGTTAAGTGCACAGTTACTTCACAACCCTCATTATTAGATTTTTATAAAAACTTATTGAAAAAGGGAAAAAAGTCAGTACTTCCTAGGTTAAAAATAATCCATGAAATTTCAACTTTTTTTTTACTTCAAAGAATCTTGCCAGGTTTTTCTTTTCTTTGCCTCTGAACTAACCAGATATTACCTCAATAGACTCATAATCTCACTGATATGGGTACTACATCCATCAAGCAGAAGACAAATCACCCACTTCTTTTCATCCTTTACAATCCCAATCCATATCATCCCATAACTACTTCATAGAGAATTATCCTAATACACTAGGGTAATTTTTCTTCATTATTTAGTATTTCATGGTTATCACTACAACAGTATTCAGACTATCTGTTATCTCTCACTCTCAATGGATGATTAACCTATTTTCTTTCTTACTGATGTAATTTATGTGAGAAAAAAAATTATCTTATTTTATTTCTTAGGAGCAAATCATCAATTACTTAAACCAACTAATACTTCATAAAAAAAGGATCTGTAGATGGGTCTGTGGGTGTACTATCAAATGGTAGGATCTTACCATATTGGCTGGAAACATCCTTAAAGGAAAACCTTTAAGGTGCCATTTTTTAAAAAAATTTCCAAGTGCTCTGTCCCTCCTCCAATTGTTTTATTTCTTTGCATAAAGCAGGAGGTAAGATCTTTGTATGCAGAGGCTATTTTTTTTTAATTTCTATCTTGTATCTAGACACTCATAAGCAATCCACCTAACAATACATGCAAAACACATTAAGTGGATGAACGATGCTTTTTACAGACTTGAGAATAAACTGATCTTAGAATCAGAACTAATGAGTTGACTGGATTTTATTTGGAAAATTGCAAAGCATTTTCAAAGAAGTCATTGTTTTAACACCATTCTCCTAGCACTACAACATACCTGAAAAATGGTTCTCCAAATTTTGCTTTAATGGAGAGGAACCTGAGACACCTCATTTTATTCAGGGATAACTCCAATTGTTAGGAAGTTTGTCATTACATTAAGGCCAAAATATGTTAAGCTGCTACCCTTGTGCTTATCTCTGGTTATAAACCAAATAAGATCAATACCTCTTGCACTTGACATTCCTCCGCATACAGGAAGACAGGCATCATATTTCTCATGAATCTTCTCTTCTCCATATTAAATATACCCAGTTTCCTCAATTTATCATTAAAAAGCATGTAATCAAGACCCTCCTCTGGATGTTATTTAGTTTATCAGTGTTTGTCCTAAACTTTGATGGCCAGTAACATGATACTCTAGATGTTGTATGAACAGGTAAAAAACATAGTGGGATTGTTGCCTACTTAATCCTAGAAGTGACAACACACTTAATGGCTGTTTTATTGAGGGGAATTCAGCACCACACGATGTTCCCTCAGCCAATGTAGGCAGTTAGGCAGTCAAGTGGATAAAGCATTGCGCCTGGAGTCAAGAAGACCTGATTTAAAATCTGACTTCAGACACTTACTAGCTGAATGACTCTGGACAAGTCACTTAACCACTGTTTGCCTCAGTTTCTTTATCTGCAAATGGGAATAAAAAGAACATGTACCTCAGAGTTGCTGTGAGAATCAAATGAGATAATATTTATAAAGTGCTTAGCATACTACTGGCATATAGCAAGCACTATCCAAATGTTAGTTATTAACTACTCTTATTATTATTACTCAATGTTCCTAAGGCTCTCTGGTTGTGAAAGATATACGTTTCCAGAGGGAGCATTCATAATATAGTGACAGAGAATGTGAGAATAGTATTGACAATAAAATTTTGGAGTTCAAACTATCGAACCTTAGAAGAAAATTGCTTAAAATGAATTTGAAAGTTCACTTGTTTTCATTCTGAAATGAATTCAGCCCCAGGTGATCTCAAATATATAGCTTATACCTTTCTGCAGTAACTCTACTAGTATAAAAGGCAAAAGCTGATATACATGACAAAATAGTAACCATATCATGTGAGAAGTCAGTTTTCTGAAGTAACAGACATTTAAATAATGTTTTGCTTTTCACATAAACTTCAAATACAAAGATAATTTAGTATGATTATACACTGGAAAGAAAAGAGGGTGGGGGATCACTGATGCAAATTGTTACTCACTGTGTTTATCTTTTTGCAATAAAATGTTGGCTCTGGACAAAGATCTCACACATTCCTTGAACTGAATTACAGGATGAAGTCTCCAATGTACCATCCATGAAGAATAAGCCAATAAATACAAATCATTTAACCTATTTCACTGCCTCAGTTTTGCAAAGTGACCCTTCCTTAATGTTCATTTATATTATGCAAAGCATCTGTTTAGATGCATATACTGAATTAACATGAGTTTTTTGCACATGCCAAATTTATATGGAGGTCGTAAAATAGGCTTGAAATTAATGACACATCCGTTTTTCTGCAATTCAAAATGTATAGTCAATGACAAAATATTTCTCTAGTGGGCAATAAAGCTAAACACAGTTAAAGTGTGCTCCATTGCCCACTGCGTCTTTGAGCAAGGGTCAGTAAATTACATGGTGTTCATTCTGCATAATAAAATGTTGGCCTGGGCAGCTCCCTAACCACCAGATAAAATAAATAATTGCCTGACCATACTCAGTCCTATAATAATAACTGATATTACTAAGTAAAGGTTACTGTTGGAAGGGAGGAGGAGTACATTTTAAAGTATGGCTCAAAAGTTTTGTTTTTTATCAGCTTATCTCACCACCAATCAATCAAACCAATCAATTCTTAATAGGTGATTTTTAACATGAAATTACCTTTAGAAAAAAAATCTCAATTATTTAAAAATGTTCTATGTAAGAAACCAACATGGGTTCTCTAACAGTGTTATATAATTATAATTTAATTTCTTTTTGGAAACTATTACTAACCCATTCCAAACTACTTATAATATGCTATTTGGATATCATGTAAAATATTGATATCTATTTCTAGATCTATATCTCTCTCAATGTGTGCGTATATATATATATACACACACATGTACATATACACATATGTACACATACACAAACATACATTTGTTGTTTAGTTGTTATAGTTGTGTCCAACTCTACATGATCTCATTTGGGGCTTTCTCGGCAAAGATACTGGAACAGCTTGCCATTCCCTTCTCTGGCTCATTTTACAGATGAGGAAACTGAGGCAAACAGAGTGAAGTGACTTGCCTAGGGTCACACAGCTAGTAAGGGCTTGAGGTCAGATTTGAACTAGGGTCTTCCTGACTCCAGGCCTGGTATATCACCTCGCTTTCCACATAAATACATACATACATACATACAATCTTAGGCCTTGAAACTCAGCAGCTCCTACCAGGGGTAGTGAACCTGCGATCTCAAGGCCCTTAATAAAAGGATTTGTTCTGTGAAGTTTGGATTCAGTCAAAGGGCCTTACTTGAGGACCTAGAGGGCCACAGCCTTGAGGCCACAGGTCCCCCACCTGTTTTGAAGCTGGTACATTACCCCCCCCACACACACACACACACACTACTTTTTCTACCATTATTATCATTATTTCTCTCCAGGACAGTGAATGATGACTTACTCAATTTCTCATGTTTGAAACCTTGGTGTTATTTTTAAATGTTTTTCCTTTTCCTCACCTCTGGTAACTAAGTAGGTACTAAGCTTTGTCAATTTAATCTTAATAAGTCCCTTATATTCATCTTCACTGCCCATATGACAAACCTAGAAGAAGGTAGATGGAATAGTGGGTAGAGCACCATGCTTGGAGTCAGGAAGACCTGAGTTCAAATATAACCTCACACACTTACTTGCTGTGTGACTCTATCAAATTCACTTAACTTTTATTTTTCTCATCTCTATTATGGGAATAATTATAGCATCTACCTCCCATAGATGTGAAGATCAAATGAAATCATATTTGTAAAGAACTTAGCACAGTGCCTTGCACATAGTAGATACTATATAAATGTTGTTATTATTAGTTCATACCCTAATTATTATTAACTTGGAGCATTAGAATAATTTCCTAAAAGATATTTTATTATTACATTCTTTAGGATCCATATGCTCCAGCAAAATGGAAGTACTGCACATCTTCCAAATATGCTAGCACAGCTCTACATCTGCCTTTATTTACCTTGATTCCTTTCTCTAGAATATCTTCCCTACTCATTCATAAATGTCCAATGCATATGGCAAATCCTTCATGAAATTTCTATGATTTTTCTTATTAGTAACAGCCTTCCCTTTCATACTTAGTCTTTAGTTTTACAATATTTTAATGAATATATCATGTAATATTGAATGAATGAATGATTGATAAAAACCATTTAGTGCTTACTATGTGAAAATCACTGTGCCAAGCAATAAGGATACATATAGAAAAGTAAGACACTCTTCATGCTCAAGGAGCTCACATTTTAATGAGGGAAACAACAAATATGAAAGCTTTTGGCTGCAACTCAGATAAAAAGGTCATATGGTCCTTAGGGTACAGGAGTCAAGCAGATGGTAACACATTTTCTTTAATGCCAATTCCACTGATAAATCATATCATTTACTAATGTTGAAACATCTAATAGTGCCAAAGTCATTGTTGTCAAGAACTTTCTCTTCTGGATCTTCAGTAGTTGAGGCTTTAGCATCTAAAGGAAAAGTTAGAAGCTGTATTTGCACAGGATTTGCTCTTCAGGATAATGTCTGAGGGCACTGGGATGTAAGTGTCATTACTTCCAGGTTCTTAGATTCTGGGCTGTTTCTTTCAGAATCTGAGAGGAGATGGAAGATCACACGGTCAAAGAGATGGTGTAAATTTGACTTGCCTAGCACATACTGCATTCTTTCTCTCCCCCAGAATTCTTTGCTGTTTCAGCTGAGCTGGCTTGCCTCACCTGTGGGTAGCAGTTCATACATAGTATACCTAGGTTTGTATTTTTCTCTTATGAGAATGTAAGGTACATGAGAAAAGGGGCCATGGTTTATATAATGTAAAATTTACATCTCTATAAGTGCCTAGCATTGGGCTCTACAGACAAAAGTCATTTAATAAAAGTTTTTTAAATGAATATGGATTTCAGCAAAGGTATTACTAAAGTCTTTCAAGGTATCCTTGTTGATGAACAGTGATGTATAAACTGGATGATAGTGCATTTAGGCAGATTAATGGTTGGTTGAATAACATTCCCAACGTGTGTTGATAATGAATCAATGCAAACTTTGAAAGAGGTCTCTAATTATGTACCAAAGAGTTCAGGTCAGATTTCCAACTTAAACTCCTTAAAAATACTTTATTAAAAACATATAAAGTGAATTTATCTAATCTACAGATGACATACAATTTCACTTGATGACATAATTAGTATCCAAAATGATTTCATTTGGCTGAAAAAAATCTAATAGGATAAAATTGATCATAACCAATTGCAAAAATCCCATCTTTGGATTCAAATAATCAACAGCAATTAGGAAAATGTAGTGAGCAGTGGAACCTACTTCTAAGAAAGCTAATATAGGGTGCATTACTGGAATGAAGGGATATCATATCACTGTACTTTATATGGGTCAGCCTTAAACATGAGGGAGATTGATAAGAAACATGCACATTGAATGATGTACATAGAATGTACACAGATTGGCAAGGCACTTTTGAACTATCTTGAATGAGAAATGTTTAAAGAAACTGCAAATGTTTAATTAAGATGGTGAAAAAAGGTTTATGAAGTATGTGATAGCTTTTTTCAATTAATTGAAAGTATTTCATGAAATGTTAGATTTATGTTCAGTGTTGTTCCAGGGGTCAGAATTAGGATCACAAAAATATGAGGGAGACATTTCAATTCAACATAAGGGAGAATTACCTAATAAGTAAAGTAGTTCAACAAAGGGATTGTTAGTTTCTTTAGATAGCTCCTTATCCCTTGCTCTTTTCAAGAAGAGAGTGAATTACCCTTTATAAGTAACACAACACTGATTTACCAAACCCTTTCTTTCCTCCAACTCCCATCTCCATGACCTTCCACATGCAAATGCAATTCACAACTTTACTTTCTAATTTGCTAAATATATTAAGACAGTTCAAGATGAATTTCTTAACTCTTCTATTTTTATTGATCTCTTAATTTTCTCACCTGCTTTCTATGGCTTCTCCCTAGTTTCTGAATGGAAAAGTTCTTTATGTCTAACCCTTTCAACCTTGTTTTAACATTTCTAATCCTCAATTCATAACCTGAATCACATTTCCCCCCCATCTCAATGATCTGCTTTAAAGTTTCTTTAAAACTTCCAAGGAGAAGAATCCATTGCTTTCTGAAGCAACCCATTGAACTTTTGTATAGCCCTATTTGATAGGAAGTTTGACTTTTTTCTCTCTTCAACCTCTAGACTAAATTTGTCTTTTTACAACTTCTACCCATTGCTCCTGGTTCTATGATCTGAGGCCAAACAAAACAAATCGAATTTCTCTGGTACATGGGCCATTCCAATACTTCTGTGGGTCTCCTGTGCTCAAGGTTAAACAGACACAAATCTTTCAATCAAGTCTTACTCAGTGTAAACTTCACCATTCACAGTGCTATCTTTTGGAAGCTTTCTCAATTATTACTTTAGTTTTGAAATATTGTTACCAAAAATGAGCAAAATACTCCAGTCACAATCTGGCCAGAGTTAAGCTCAAAGAGTCTATAACCTTTTTATTTCTCATGGCATTCCTCTTTAAATGCAATCCAAGATATCGACACCTTTTTTGCATCATATCCTCCTGTTGATTAATTCTGTGCTTCAGTCAACTAAATCCCAAAGATCCTTTCTGGATAAATTTTTTGGTCTAAGCATACAAGTGTGTTTTGTGTAAGCATGTATGGTTCTAGTGATTGCCATTATCCTATTTCACACTTAATAAGTCAATTTAAAAAAAATGAAACTACCATTTCTGAGACTTTACATTTCCAATACTTACACTATGAATATGTCATATTTTTCATGTAACTTTGAGCTCTCCATCTTGGACTTAAAATTGTTTAGATCTTCCCTGTCCTATAAAACATTTCTCCTTCACTTTCACTCCCTCATGCTATTATCTTATCTTTCTTGATTTTTTTACTTCCAATCCCTTGGAAAAATGTATTAAAATAATATATTTTATTTCCCACTACCTTATTTTTAACTCTTTGTTATCTGACAAAACCCTCAAAACCACCCCCCACTTTGCTTAGAAAAGTTTCCCCACCCCAAAGTCATCAATAACTATTAAAAAAATGACATCTTTCCTATCCCCATCCTCCTTGATGATTCTGTAGCATTTGACATTATGGATTTTACCCTTTTCCTGCATACCTTTTCCTCCTTTCATTTCCCAGACTCTTGTAGTTCTCTTCCCTTCTCTTCTAAGCCCCTTTCCCCTTTTTTGGTTTCTAATCTTGTTGCAACTTAAATAGAAGTGTTCCTTAATGTTCTGTCTTTGGTTAACTTTCCCTTTATGATTTTTTATGGTCCCAGTGATTGCCATTATGCAGGTGACATCCAAATCTAAATCTCCATCAATTATTTCCAGTCACCTGCTTCATAGTGCCCCCTGGTTGGTCTGTTGACTTGTCATACTCAATATATCTAAAACTCAAATCATCATCCCTTCCATGAAATCCTTCCTGCAACTGTTGATGATATCAGTACTTCACAGTACTTCAGGGTCTTAACTTGGGAATTAACTTTGGTTCTTTCTTCATCACTCTGTACGTTTTATTAATGGTAATGTCCTCTTAATTCTAACCGTACAAAATGTCTTCTATCTAGGTCCTATCAACCCTCATTGTAACCACCTTAGCTCATGCCCTCATTTCTTCTTAGCTAGACCACTGTAATATCTAACTAGTTCTTCTCTCACCAAACCATCCACTCTCCAAATTTCATATTGCTTTTTAAAAGCCTTCATAACTGAGGGTGGAGCCAAGATGGCAAAGTAAAAGCAGTGACTTGCTTGAGCTCTCCCCCAGACCCCTCCAAATACCTGTTAAAAATGGCTTTAAACAAATTCTAAAGCAACAGAACCCACAAAAAGGCAGAGTGAAACAAATTTCCAACCCAAGACAACCTGGATGGTTGGTTAGAAAGTTCTATCGCACCAGGCTGGGTGAGGAATGCAGCTCGGCATAGGTGCTCAGGCAAAATAGGCCTCAGTGAACCAGAAGCAGGCCTCTGAGGACTTACTCACAGGCAGCTGTGGCAGTTTCCAGATTTCCCAACCCATAAATGCCAAAGACAACTTAGAAGGTCAGTAGGAAAAGTCTGTGTCTGTGGTGAGAGAGAAGCAGGGTCCAGCCCCAGTCCCTAAGTGCGTGGCCCCGGGGGCAACATCTGCTTCTGGAGCTTCCAGGCCCACAGACTGAGGGGCAATTGAGTGGCTGATCAGAGGGGGATTGCAGGGATCTCTTTGCTGGTGCAAGATTCTCTTGCTTTGCCTACACTTGGATCTGGGTCACAGTTCTGGGTGGCAATCCTTTGGTGAGGAGGAATGTTGGTATGGTGGAATTTGTAGCGGCAGTAGAGAGGAAATCCTTCTCACAGTTCCATGATAGAAAAGAGTACGTGTGGTCACTCATAGACCAGAGCACAGGCCAGGAAAGAAGTAAACACCTCACCCTTAATCTTAGCACCTTGGAAGAACTGAAAATTTACAGGTCCCTAGAAATATCTCTGAAAACAGCTGCACAAAACCCCTGAAGATTGGGACAGTACATTCTCCACACTGAAAGCAGACCCCTACCTTAACAAATTTTATGACTCAAGTAATTGGTTGGGATCATGAGCAAGCAGTGCAAAAAGAATCAGACCATAGAATCTTACTCTGGTGACAAAGAAGATCAAAACATACAACCAGAAAAAGACAACAAAGTCAAAGCTCCTACATCTAAAGCCTTCAAGAAAAAATATGAATTGGTCCCAGGCCATGGAAGAGCTCAAAAAAGATTTTGGAAGCAAGTAAGGCAAGTAGAGGAAAAACTGAGAGTGATGCAAGAAAATCATGTCAAACAAGTCAACAGCTTATTAAAGGATAGCCTTTAATGGAGAAATTGGAAGCTAGTGACTTTATGAGAAATCAAGACACTGTAAAACAAATTCAAAAAAATGAAAAAAAATATAGAAAACAATGTGAAATATCTCATTGGAGAAACAACTGACCTGGAAAATAGATCCAGGAGAGAGAATTTAAAAATTATTGGACTATCTGAAAGCCATGATCAAAAAAAGAGCCTAGACATCATCTTTCAAGAAATTATTCAGGAAAACTGCCCTGATGTTTTAGAACCAGAGGGCAAAATAGAAATGGAAAGAATCCATCGATCACCTCCTGAAAGAGATCCCCAAAAGTAAGCTCCTAGGAATACTGTAGCCAAATTCCAGAGTTTCCAAGTCAAGGAGAAAATATTGCAAGCAGCCAGAAAAAAAAATCAAGTATTGTGGAAAAACAATCAGGATAACACATGATTTAACAGCTTCTACATTAAGGGATTGGAGGGCTTGGAATAGAATATTCTGGAGGGCAAGGGAGATAGGATTATAGCCAAGAATCAGCTACCCAGCAAAATTGAGCATAATCCTTCAGGAGAAAAAATGGATATTCAGTGGAATAGAGAACTTTCAAGCATTCTTGATGAAAAGACTAGAGACGAATAGAAAATTTGACTTTCAGATACAAGACTCAAGTGAAATGTGAAGAGGTAAACAGGAAAGAGAAATCATAAGAGACTTATCAAGGTTGAACTGTTTACATTCTGCATGGAACGATGTTATTTGTAACTCATGATTCCTTTGTCAGTATTAGAGTAGTTGGAGGAAAAAATTTATATGTGTATATAGATAGATAGATAGATAGATAGATAGATAGATAGATAGAGGGCACAGGGTGAGTTGAAGATGAAGGAGTGATATCTGGAGAATAAAATTAAGGGGTGAGAGAGGAATATCTTAGGAGGAGAAAGGGAGAGGTAGAAAGGGGTAAATTATCCCACATAAAACAGATAAGAAAAGGCTTTTACAGTGGAGGGGAAGGGGGGAAGGTGAGAGGGAATGAGTGAATCTTATTCTCATCAGATTTGGCTTAAGGAGAGAATAACATACATACTCAATTGGGTATGGAAATCTATCTTACCCTACAGGACAAGAGAGCAGGAGGATGATAGAAGGCAGACCAGATTGGGGGAGGGGGTAATCAGAAGCAAATGTTTCTAAGAAGGGATGGGGTCAAAAGAGATAATAGAATAACCAGGGGTGGGATAGGATTAAGGGAAATATACTTAGTCTTTCACATGATTACTATGGAAATGTTTTGCATGACTACACATGTATAACCTGTATTGAGTTGCTTGCCTTCTCAATGAGGGTGGATGGCGAGGGAGGAAGGGAAAAAAATTGGAACCCAAAGTTTTAAAAACAAAAGTTAAAAAAAAATTGTTTTCACATGCAACTGGGTAATAAGATATACAGGAAATGGGGTATAGAAATCTATCCTGCCCTACAGGAAAACTGAAGGGGAAAGGGATAAGAGAAGTGGGGGAGACATAGAAGGGAGGGCAGAAGGGGTATTCAGAATGCATGCCATTTGGGGTGAGGGAAGGACGAGATGGGGAGAAAATTTGGAACTCAAAGTCTTGTGGAAGTGAATGTTGAAAACTAAAAATAAATTAATTAATTTTAAAAAAAGCCTTCATAACTAACTGTTCAGGCTTTTTTACTCCCTTACACAAAAACCTTAGCATCTCTCTAGTGCATACTGATTGAAGTCTAAACTCCTAAAACCTGCTTTAATGTTCCTCCTCCATCCAGTATCAAAATATCTCCCAGCTATAATATTGTCCCTCTTTATATTCTAGTCAAACTGAAATATTCTGTACCTCTTCCTTCCCCAAACTTCTCTGACCTTTTTATACTATATATCACACATTTCTGAAGAGGGCTTAGGCCGTCCCCTTTGGCTCCTCCATAAAGCCTTCTTGCCTTCTTTGATACTCTCTGAATTGCCCAGATCTCTCCATTCACATTAATTCAATTCAATTCAACTCAATTCAACAAGTATTTGTCAAATACCTGCTATGTGCCAGGCCCCCTGCTAAGAGCTAGGGATAAAAAGATTAAAATAAAACAGTTCTTGCCCTCAAGGTACCTATATTCTATTAAGTGAAAATGTAAGAAAAAAAATTACATATATAAAGTATATATAAAAATTATATACGTATACACATGTACATATACATATATATATTTGTATTTACTTTGTGTGTATGTATGGAATCAGAATTTATTTGATTTCCTCAGTATACACAGTGCCTGTCATATCACCTCACACGTAGTAGATATTTGATTAATATTTGTTAATTGATTGATGTAGCACCAGGTAACAAGTTCAATTGGACCAATTCTATGATTCCTAAAGGTTCTTCCCTCTCAAAGGTTACATTTCTCCAAAATACCTATAAATGAATATGTGCAAAATGGACTCATTTGGTATATTGAATCCCTTACTTATCTTTTTATAGGAATTAATTTGGACATTACTGTAGTTCTTTAGAACACAGTGATATGGGGCAAAAGACAGCAAAACCAAAGAAGAGGTGAATTTTTCACATACAGACACTTCAGGAAAGTCACTTCTAAACAGTGAAAATGAAATGAAGTTTGATGGAGAGGAAGCATAATATGTCAGGAATTAATTTTAAATCTATAAGGATTTCAGTTCAATGGATAACTCAGGCTTCAACTAGCCATAATTGTACAGGTATTGAAATAGTCAAGTATTCAGAAATTCTTATTTCCTTCTTAAATCTGAATTTTTCTCTCATTTCTTTTGTTGTCAGCCTCATTACACTTACACATGACCATAATGAAAGAATCTTCCCAATTGTAACACTGGAGCACTATCATATTTTTTTAATATGCACAATTGGCTTCCCTATTTATTGAATAAATGTCAGCATGCATCTGTTAGTTAGTCAGATAAAATCATTAACAAGTTCACTTAGCTCTGCATAACTGCATCCTAGGGGGTAGGGAAAGTTTACGTGCTTTCTAAGAGGTATAAATATGTCAATACTTTTTTTCCTTAATTGAATATCATTTTAAAATTTACAAAATGTTTAATGTGGCAATTGACTGGAAATTTTAATGTGAATAATGGGAGTGGAAAGGTTTTTTACATTTAAAAAAAATCTTTATTTTGTTTGAAAGACAAGGCCCAGATACCAGAAATACATTAAACCTTGATTAGAAAGAATTGGTGATTTCAGGCTTGTACCAAGGAGTCACTCAACAGTGTAATAGGAATCCCTTCTGAAAAATTCCACTGAATAATCTGAGTAATAGTCTACTCTAGATCAATAATTCACCCTCTTGGGTCAAAATTCAAAGATACTGTAAGATCAACATGGAAAAAGCCTTCTCCTCTCTGATTGGATAGATAAGAGCAAATGAGTAATCTGAATCATAATTTAAACACTAAATAATACAATCTTCTTTTTGGCAATATTAATATGTAGACCATTCTTTAAAATATTCTCCTTAGTTGTATTATGTGACTTCAGTGCTTTGAGCTGTACCTGGGAACCAATTCTTTTTGCTGAGACTTCAAAGACATAAAGTAGTACACACCAGTCCTTCATCAGTGGCCATATTCAACTATGTGAAAAATAACCAAGGAATTAAATTGGCAAGGTGGCAACCAGAAAAATCCTATGTTCTTGTTTAGGAGAGCCACATGCCCCAAATTTTTGGTTTAGTCAGTTCAGTGCCTTCAACTTTCTCCACTAAATATCAACTATGATATGGTTTTTCAAGAGAATACTTCATCAAGAATATGAAAATGTCTGGCAATTAATAGAGCAGCCCATTTTGTTTCATCCCCCAGTTACCAACACACTAACAACATAAGTTAATGTTCTTCTATTTCTTCTGAAGAAAGATTGATGAATTGAATTGGACTAATTCATGATTCTTACTCTAAGGTTGTTCAGTTCCTCATAGACTTAGTCCAAATTCCTTATGTTAAAAATGAGGAAACTGAGGCCTAAAAGAGTTAAGGGATTTGATCAAAATCACACAAGTATTAAGCATTACAGGCAAAATTTTAACTGAGTACCTTATACTCCTCAAACGCAGTTTGTTGTTCTTGTTCAGTTGTTTAGTCATGTCCCAACTCTTTGCGACTCTATGGACCGTACTGTCCATGAGGGTTTCTTGACAAAGATGCTGGAATGGTTTGCAATTTCCTTCTCTAGTAGATTAAGGCAAACAAAGGTTAAGTGACTTGTCCAGGTCACATTTGGGCCCGAAGCCAGATTTGAACTCAGGTCATTCTGATTCCAGACCTAGTGCTCTATCCACTGAGTTACATTAGCTGTCTCCTAGTGAAACAGAGGTTAAGTGACTTGCCCAAGGTCACACAGCTAGTAAGTTTCTGAGGCCATATTTGAACCCAGGCCCAGTACTCTAGACACTGAACCATCAAGCTACCCTTCTTAAATGTGTTGTAGTATAGCTTGAAACTGAGTATAGTGAGGGTCCATGTAGAATTCTATACTTTTTTCACCCCATAGAATATAGTACATTTCCTTATGGAAGGAGATGTGATAGACTTCAGAATTGTATAGCATACCTGTTTTATACAAATATAATTTAAATGGTTAGGGCTTGCTATGGTATAGTAGACAGAGTACCGACCTTGGACCCAGGAAGACCATGATTCAAGTATGCTTCTGAAACTGACTATGTAATTATGGGCAAGTAATATAACCACTAAATGCTATTGTACCACTTTTAAAACTATAAATTGTAGAGAAGGTGTCAATCTGCATTGGTAGAGGGAGTTTCCTCATCTAGGAGGTCCCTATAACAATAAAATCCAAAATCCATTGCTCTAAGAAAATGGTTGGTAATGAATTGTAAAGTATTTCACTTGAGTCCCTTGGTTTTTTTGAACATTTATTTAATGACATTTAAACAAATTCAAAATTCACAAAAGTAAATCCTAATTATATCATCATAGACATTAATGTGAACCATTTCTAAATTCAAACATAAAGTCCTAAATATGAAATCACTGGTTATGTTAAAAATCATCCTTATCTTCCTTTAAGGCATTCTCCTCTGTAGTCATCCCTAATCTGTAGCTGTTCATGTTCTCTCTCATCTCAAATATTACTAAGATATTTTGTCTGTGGTTTTTTTTTTTGCTCACTGTCTCCCTACCTTGTGTGATAATTATGTGTGCATATCATATTCCCATAGCATTCCTATATGTAGGGCATGTTTTGTGAGTGATGTTGTATTTTACTTAATGTTGAATGGAATAACCTAATTATTTAACAGTCATATTTAAATTATTGATCATTTTGTCATAGCAATGAAGTCACCCTCTTCATTTGAGAAAGAAATTTAGATTATATACAAAGTTACCCCAGTAACATCTATTGGCCACATCGGGAGTTTTATTGAAGTTATATTCTGTTACTGTATTAAGTGTTGGGAAAATGTCCTACCTTATACTGGTAATAAGCCATTCCTTTGATTTATAACCCACAATTCCAGCAATAGAGTGCAACTCAGCGACTAGTTTGTATTCTTCATTGCAGCTCCACTTTGGGATTAAAATTTAAGGGTTTTTTTCTTCCTCCATGAAACTCCTAAATCTTTCTTTTTCATTATTCTTTACCACCCTGCAGTTTAACACATACCTCCTTATTATTTCTCTCTCTTATGCTTTCTTATTCAGCATTCACTCACATTGAATTATAGTTGATAGCTATTAGCTTAGGTATTTGGAGAATGTAAGGTCTTTTATATTTGATTGCATTGTTTCTCAATTTCCTTAGTAAATTAGATATTTGCAAGCAAAGACAGAAGAGGAAAGCAATCTTGAGCCTTGGAAAAATTTCACATATCTATGAAGTGCCACGCTAAGCAACAAAATTCATCTGAGAATTATTTCTTATGAATCCACAATTCATCTACAAGATGATATATGAAGACAAAATTCCATTTACAGCCTTTGGTATTCCTATTCACAAACAAATATGAAGGAAAGGGTTAATGAATGAAACACTTAATACTGTCATCAACACAGAAAATGACAATTTATTTTCTTAAATAATTGTAGATGAGAAATTGACACTTTTATAGATTATGTGATTTTAGAACTAAATTGGGCAATGTTCATTGAAAACCCTGCTGTTTCTCTTTTTGAATGACATGGATTATAATGGGATCTTTTAAGTCATTGTGTGGTATTTTATCTCGATCGTGACCTTCAAAGTGCACTGTATGGTACCTCTAACCAATAACAAGTTTGAAAAAGAGAGGAAAGGGTAGAAGTATTTGACATTTGTAGGTGTATAATATGGCTAATGAGTAAAGGAGTTAGTATACTAGGGAAATAGCATTAGCCAATCTGTGAATTTTGTTTTAGACTTTTATTGTAAAGGATAACTAGTTGTAGCTCATATAAGATCTGGGTCTTATATTATATTATTTGAGGAAAGCAAGATAAAACCAAGTCTAATATATTCATTAAATTGTAATAATACTCTCCGACATATATACTCTGATACAGTCAAAATGTCCCACAAACACATCCTTATGGCATGTTGTTAGAGAACCTACAGAGGGAGTTCATCACTGTTGGTTCTTTTGTTTGTTTGTTTGTTTAATCTTTTGGAATTTGATTTTGAATCCATCTGTGTCTACTTTTTTTTTTTCCAAAGCAGTTTCTTAGTAGGCTATTGGATTTCTCTGTGTGAGATTGGTACATATCAGTCAATTTTGATATTTTAATAATCACCCATTTTTAGAGTCTCAAATTTATTAGCATAGAGCTGTGTTTGGTAATCGCTGATAATTTTCTTGATTTCTTCTTCCCCTATTGTGATCCCTTTCTGTTCTTCTTTTTATCAGTTCTTTCTTGAATCTCACTCTGCTTTCCTCAGTCATTAAGAATTTGTCCATTATAATAAGTCATTTTTGTGTATGTATTTTTGTATTGTGTATGTATTTTGAAGTGTCATATTCTATTAAAAATATAACTTTCTTGAGGGCAGGTTTTATTTTATTTGATGTCACACAAATAGTATGTGTTAATAATTTTTATTTGATTTAGACTTTATTTAAAAATTAAAATGGCTTATTATTTATCAATTTTGTTTGCCTTTAAAAATACTAGCTAAGAAAACAGTCTGAAATTGTGTCTACAACATCAGTATACCATCCATATGCTTTGACCCAGTATTAACACAACAAGATCTATAACCTAGAGAGATCTAGGAAGAAAAAATCATATATAAAAATATTTGCAATAGCTCTTTTTAATCATAGGAAGGAATTAGTATCATAAGGAAGGAATAGGACAAAAAGGGGGAACCCATCAGTTGAGTAATGGTGAACAAGTTATGCTACACAAAATTATACATTATAGATTATAAGGGAAAAGGATGACTTAAATAAAACTAGAGAAAACTATTAAAAACTGATAGTGAGGTGAGCAAAGGTAAGAGAACAATTTATTCAATAACAATAATGTTATAATGAAAAATAATTTCGAGCAACTAAAGTAATCTGATGAATGCAATGACCAATGGTTCCAAAGAAGGATGCATGTTACCTACCTCCTGACAGAGAGATGATAGATTCAACATATAAAACAATACAATCATTTATGGAAACAGCCAATGTTGGAATTTGTTTTGAATGACTGTGCATATTGCTACAAAGTTGTTGTTTTTTTTTAATAATCTTTTTTTTTAACGACAGCAATGGTGGTAAAGGAGAGGAAGAGGAGTGCAGATAAGTTAGCCAAAAACAAAAGAAAATTTTAAAATGAAAGAAGAGGCTCATTGAAGAATTTTTAATGAAAAGAAAGGAATATAAGGAAAACAAGCATGAATAATGGAGAAGCAAGAAAATTTTGCAAGTTACCTATTCAATTTATTATATATTTTAAAAGGAAAAGCAAACTGAATAACAGTGATTTTCAGATGCATGAAAAATCCTCTTCAATTCTGGTATGAAAACCCCATTTTATATTGTACTAGTTAAATTATTTTTTAAAATCACATTTCTTTCTTTGGATGAAAATGAAATGAAGTGGTTAGAATGTAAATAAAGATCCCTAAAAAACAACAACAACAACAAAAAAAAAAAACAACTGAGCTCTGATATAGTAATGATAATCTTATAAGACATATAATAGATACATACTTCCATCTTCATGGCAGTGAACTTGGTGACTGTCAGAACAGAACACAATAAATATACTGTCAGATATGACTATATTTTTAACTGTTTTGCTTTTTCATAAAGTATAATTCAATAGAGAGGTATGTGTCTTTTTTTCCAGATGTGACTATGATTAAAAAACAAAGCATCAATAAACCATGTATTAAAAGTACATTAAGGCGGGAGCCAAGGTGGCAGAGTAAAAACGTAGTTGCTCTCACCCTCCCCTATCAACCTCTGAAAGCCCAGAAAATATCACCCCAGGAAAAACCCTGGAACAGCTGAACCAGAAGAAAGATGGGGAGCAACAGTGAAATAGCCCAGGTAGCTTGAGGGATCAACGGGAAAAGCCCCTCTTGCCCTTGGGGAAGGGGAGCAGTACAGAACAGCAGGCATCCCAACCAGCTAGCAGAAAGCCCCACTTTAGCACACCAGGAGGAGATTCTGGTGCCTCAGCACTCTACAGCAAATGGGTCTCCCAGTGCCTCATCAAAAATAAGGGAAGCAGCACTACAAAGGGCCCCAGGAGAATAAACACCCTGCAACATCCAGCTGAAAGGACCTTAAGAAAGCAAAAGGAAAGGAAATGCAGGCAACCTAGAGTTGCCCTAGAGTTCCAGCCTTGCTGATTCCAGCCCAACACCAGGTAAGCTACTAGAACCCTATAGCCTCCAATTGCCAACATCAGAGGCCCCAACACACAAAGCCAGTGACCAAGACCTAGGCTCCCAACACAAGAAGCTTGGATCAGTGCCGTCTGCTCCCCAGCAGGAGAGCTCAACCCCTTTAAAGGCCAGGGAATAAGGAAACACCATGAGCAAAAAGAAATGTACCATAGATTCATATTATGAGAACAGTGAAGATCAAGGCAGAAATTCTGAAGAGGACAATATTGTCAACAAACCCACATCTGCAACCTCAAAGGGAATATAAACTGGTCAGAAGCCCAAAAAGCCTTCTTAGAGGAGCTCAAGAAGGATTTTAAAAGTCAAATGAGAGAGGTAGAAGAATCCTTAAAAAATAAAATTGGCCAACTGGAAAAAAAATACACTGAAGAAACCAAGTCCCTAAAAAAATACAATTGGCCAATTGGGGAAGGAGGTACAAAATCTGATAGAAGAAAACAATCTGTTAAAAATTAGAATCGGGCAAATGGAAGCTAATGACACTATAAGAGAGCAAGAATCAGTCAAACAGAAACAAAAAAGTGAAAAAATAGATGAAAACGTAAAATACCTCACTGGTAAAACAACTGACCTGGGAAATTGATCCAGTAGAGACAATTTAAAAATTATTGGTTTACCTGAAAATCACGATGAAAAAAAGAGCCTGGACAATATCTTTCAGGAAAAAGGAAAACTGCCCTGAAGTACTAGAACCAGAAGGTAAAATAGCTGTAGAAAGAATCCAATGATCACCTCCTGAAAGAGACCTCAAATTGAAAATGCCAAGGAATATAGTAGCCAATTTCCAAAATTACCAGGTCAAGGAGATAATACTGTAAGCAGCCAGAAAGAAACAATTTAAATATCATGGAACCACAGTCAGGATTACACAGGGCCTGGCAGCTTCTACATTAAAGGACTGTAGGGCATGGAACATGATATTCTGTAAGTCAAAGGAGCTTGGATTACAACCAAGGATCAACTACCCAGCAAAAGTGAGCATGATCTTTCAGGGGAGGAGATAGATATTCAACAAAATAGGGGACTTCCATACCTTTTTGATAAAAAGACCAGAGCTCAACAGAAAATTCAATCTTCAAGTACAAGCTACAAGAGAGATATGAAAAGGTAAATGGGACAGAAAGATACAATATGTTGTTAATAAGGGCAAACTGTTTACATCCCTACAAGGGAAGATGACACTTGCAACTCTTGAGAATTGTATTGTTATTACACTATGTTAAAGGAGTATACATAAAGGGGGTGGATATAAATTGAATTTGATGTAATGATAAAAAAAGAAATCTAATCAAGTGGGTTAAATGAATCCAAGTAAGTGGATTAGTCTAATCTAAGAAAATGTCCTGAGAAAGGAGGAGGCAGACAAGGGCAAATTATTATATTTCAGGAAAAGACACAAAAACCTGTTACAGCAGAGGGAAAGAAGGGAAGGGGATAAGTATTGTTTGAACCTTACTTTCATCAGATTTGGCTCAAGAAGGGAATAACAATCAGTTAGGTGTAGAAATCTAACTTGCCCTGTAAGTAGTAGGAGGGAAAAGGGGAAAGAAAAGGGAAGGGGGATAGAAGGAAGGGAAGAAGCATAAGGGGAAAGCAGAAGAAAAGGGAAAGGGCTGATAGAGAGGGGGAGGGACTGAGGAAAGTGGTGGTCAAAAGTAAGACACTAGTGAGGAGGGAAAAGGAGAAAGGAGAAAGAAAAGAATAAACAGGGGGTAAAAAGGATGGAGAAAAAGACACAGATAGTAATCATAACTGTTAATGTGAATGGGATGAACTCTCCCATAAAATGGAAGCAAATACCATAATCCTACAATATCTTGCTTACAGGCAACACATTTGAAAAAGAGTGACACATACAGGGTAAAGGTAAAAGGCTGGAGCAGAATATATTATGCTTCAGCTGAAGTAAAAAAAGCAGGGGTAGCAATCCTGATCTCAGACAAAGCAAAAGCAAAAAATAGATCTTATCAAAAGAGATAAGGAAGGAAACCACATCCTGCTAAAAGGCACCATAGACAATGAAGTAATATCATTATTAAACATACATGCACCAAATGGTATAGCATCCAATTCTTAAAGGGGAAGTTCAGGGAGTTACAGGAAGAAATAGACAACAAAACTATACTAGCGGGTGACCTCAACCTCCTCCTCTCTGAGCTAGATAAATCTAACCACAAAATAAACAAGAAAGAAGTTAAGGAGGTGAATAGAAGACTAGAAAAGTTAGGTATGATAGAACTCTGGAGAAAACTGAATGGGGATAGAAAGAAATACACTTTTTTTTCTTGGTGATACATGGCACATACACAAAAATTGACCATGTACTAGGGCATAAAAACCTCATGATCCAATGCAGAAAGGCAGAAATATTAAATGCATCCTTTTCAGATCATGATGCAATAAAAATTATATATAATTAAGGGCCATAGAAAGAGAGACTAAAAAATAATTGGACACTAAATAATCTAATCCTTAAAAATGGTTGGGTCAAACATCAAATCATAGAAACAATCAATAATTTCATTCAAGAGAATCACAACAATGAGACAACATGCCAAAACTTATGGGATGCAGTGAAAGCAGTTCTTAGGGGAAGTTTTATATCTCTAAATGCTTACATTAAAAAATAGAAAAAGAGGAGATCAATGAATTGGGCATACAACTAAAAAAAAAAACTAGAAAAAGAACAAATGAAAAATCATCAATTGAACACCAAATTAGAAATATTGAAAACCAAAGGAAAAATTAATAAAATTGAAATTAAGAAAACTATTGAACTAATAAACAAAACTAAATGCTGGTTTTATGAAAAAAAAACAATAAAATAGATAAACCTTTGGTTAATTTAATTTAAAAAAAAAGAAAGAAGAAAACCAAATTACTAGTATCAAGAATGAAAAAGGTGAATCTACCACCAAGGAAGAGGAAATTAAAACAATAATTAGGAACTATTTTGCCCAACTGTATGCCAACAAATTTGACTATCTTAGTGAAATGGATACATATTTACAAAAATATAAATTACCCAGATTAACAGAAGAGGAAGTAAAATACTTAAATATCCCCATCTTACAAAAAAGAAATTGAACAAGCTATTGATGAACTCCCTAGGAAAAAATCTCCAGAGCCAAATGGATTTACATGCAAATTCTATCAAACATTTAAAGAACAATTAATTCTAATACTATATAGACTATTTGGGAAAATAGGTGAAGGAGTCTTACCAAATTCTTTTTATGATACAAATATGGTGCTGATACCTAAACCAGTAAGAGTCAAAACAGAGAAAGAAAATTATAGACCAATTTCTCTAATGAATATAGGTACAAAAATTTTAAACAAAATATTAGGAAATAGATTACAGCAACTTATCACAAGAATAATACACTATGACCAGGTAGGATTTATACCAGGAATTCAGGGCTGGTTCAATATTAGGAAAACTATCAGCATAATTGAGCATATCAACTCCAAAACTAACAGAAACCACATGATCATCTTAATGGACACCGAAAAAGCTTTTGACAAGATACAACACCCATTCCTATTAAAAACATTAGAGTGAATGGGTATAAATAGAGTCTTCCTTAAAACAATAAATAGCATCTACCTAAAACCTTCAGCAAGCATTATATGTAGTGGGGACAAGCTAGAAGCATTTCCAATAAGATCGGGGGTGAAACAAGGATGTCCATTATCACCACTGTTGTTCAATATCATACTGGAAATGATGGTTTTAGCAATAATAGAAGAAAAAGAAATTGAAGGTATTAGAATAGGCAAATAAGAAACAAAGCTATCACTCTTTGCAGAAGAAATGTTGATATACCTAGAGAATCAAGTAAAAAACTACTTTAAATAATAAACAACTTTAGAAACTTGCAGGCTATAAAATAAACCCATATAATTCATTGGCATTTCTATATATTACTAACAAAGCCCAGCAGCAAGAGATAGAGAAATTTCATTTAAACTTACTGTAGACATTATAAAATATTTAGGAATTTAACTCCCAAAACAAACCTAGGAACTCTATGCACACAATTACAAAACACTTTTCATGCAAATAAAGTCAGATCTAAATAATTGGAAAAACATCAGTTGCTCATGGGTAGGCTGAGCTAATAATATAACAAAAATGACAATTCTACCTAAGCTAATTTACTTATTCAGTGCCATACCAAAATTATTTTAAAGAATTAGAAAAAATAATAACAAGATTCATTTGGAAGAACAAAAGGTCCAGAACATCAAGGGAACTAATGAAAAGAAATGCAGGGGAAGGTGGCCTAGCCATTCCAGATCTTAAATTGTATTATAAAGCAACAATCATCAAACCTGCTTGGTACTGGCTAAGAAACAGAATGGTGGATCAGTGGAATAGGTTAAATATGCAAGACACAGTGGTCAATGACTATAGTAATCTATTATTTGATAAACCCAAAGACCACAGCTTCTGGGATAAGAACTCACTCTTTGAAAAAAACTGCTGGGAAAACTGGAAAAGAGTAGGGCAGAAACTAGACATAGACCAAAATCTCACACCATGTACTAAAATAAAATCAAAATGGATTCATGATTTAGACGTAAATGCTGATACTATAAGCAAACTGGGAGAGCAAGGAATCTATGGAGAACAGAAGAATTCATGACCAAAAGGGATATAGAGAACATTATGAAAAGCAAAATGGATAACTTTGATTACATTAAATTGAAAAGTTTTTGCACAAACAAAGCCAATGCAACTAAGATTAGAAGGAAGGTAGAAAATTGGGGGAAAAAATTTTACAACCAGTCTCTCTGATAAGAGCCTCATTTCTAAAATATATAGAGAATTAAGTCAAATTTATAAGAATACAAGTCATTTCCCAATTGATAAATGACCAAAGGATATGACAGGGAATTCTCAGATGAAGAAATTAAAGTTGTCTGTAGTCATATGAAAAAATGTTCTAAATCAATATTGATTAGAGAAATGCAAATCAAAACAACTCTGAGGTACCACATCATACCTATCAGATTGGCCAACATGACAAAACAGGAAAATGATAAATGTTGTAGAAGATGTGGGAAAATTGGAATACTAATGCATTGTTGGTGGAGTTGTGAAATGATCCAGTCATTTTGGAGAGCAATTTGGAACTGTGCCCAAAAGGCTATCAAAATGTGCATACCCTTTGATAGCACTTGTAGGGCTATATTCCAAAGAGATCATACAAACAGGAAAAGGATCCACATGTACAAAAATACTCATAGCAGCTCTTTTTGTGGGTGGCAAAGAATTGGAAATTGAGAGGATGCCCATCAATTGGGGAATGGCTGAGCAAGTTGTGGTATAAGAATGTAATGGGATACTATTGTGCTATAAGAAATGATGAACAGGCTGACTTCAGAAAAACCTGGAAAGACTTGTATGGTCTGATGTTGAGTGAAGTGAGCAGAACCAAGAGAACATTGTACACAATAACAGCCATGATGACTAATATTGATAAACTTAACTCTTCCCAGTAACACAAGGATCTAAGATATCTCCAAAGTCCTTGTGATGGAAAATGCTATCCACCTCCAAAGAAAGAACTATGGAATTTGAATGCAGATCAAAGCATACTATTTGCTATTTTTTTTCTCTCTTCTGTTGAGTTTTGTTTCCTCTTTCTGGTGGTTACTCCTATTGGTTCTTATTTTTACTTACAACATCACTAATCTGAAAATGTGTTTAATAAGAATATGTATGTATATATATATATATATATATATATATATATATAGCCTATATCAGATTGTGCACCATCTTGGGGAGGGTGGTGGGGAGGAAGGGGGAGCAAAATTTTAAACTCAAAAGCATATGGAAGTGATTGTTGATAAATCAAAATAAATTAATTTTTAAAAGTACATTAAGATACATCTCAGATATGTTTATCATTTCAACTATTTTTATAATTTCTGGTTTTATTAATCTAAGATAGTCTTTTGTTATTTATCCTTTATCTGTTGACTTACTGCTTTATTCCTTTTCTAAGTTTTTAAAGCACAGATACAGTTCATTAAGTTTCTCTTACTGATCTGGGCATTTAAGTCTATAAATTGCTGAGAAGTACACTTTAGATCTCATAGATCTTTTTTATGTTGTATTTGTATTGTCATTATATTTATGTAATCTATTATTTTAATCATTCCTTTTTATCTAGGTACTATGTAATATTTATTAATTCATTTCATAGCACCCCTCCATTACTACATGCAAAAACAGGAAGTAAGTTTTTTAAAACTTTTTTTTCTGGATATGGTTATCACCAAATAACATCATAATAAGGAAAATTACTATATTTTAGCTCATAGGAAATAACTGATTACCAGTTGGGAAATATTTTTGAATCAGCCATCTGTCTATAGATTGTCAGACTAGTAAATAATTAGAGCAATTTTCAAAATCAAATTAAAGGAAAACATTTAGATAAGATAATAATGTGCAATTAAAACTCCAACTAGATCTACTCAAATAAACAACTATCATGATAAATTTGGAAATAGACATGGGGGGGAGTTTTGATGGGGATTGATTATCACTATTTGCACCAGAAATTTAACTCCCATAAAGCAATCAACATAAGGAGGAGGATAAAAGAGTCTAGAAATTGTTTCATCTAGCAAGTACTAGATTTCTTTGCCAATTTCGGAGATTTAGCAGCTGAAGTCAACAACAGGTTTAAGAATTCAATACTTAAGGGGAAATTATATAAAAGGCATTATGCCAACACTGGGAATACAAATTATTATATTACAAGGAAGGCAAAGGAGAAGGAAGGAAAGGGGAAAAGAGTTCAGACATAGTTCTCTAGAAGTATTTGAGTAGTTGGAGAAAATTTTTAACTATGAGTATCAGAGAAGGTGACATGAAAGGAAGAGCATATGAGCTGAGTTGCAAAGGAAAAATAGTGCTGAAAGGGAGGCATAAGTAGAGGGTCCAATCAAGGAAAATGAATAGAGGTGAGATATATCTTGTCAATTTTGTAAAGTAGCAAATATCATAGTTTGATTGTAATGGGATATATGATGTACAAAAATATGAAATAAAACTGGAAATGTCAGATAGATATATATGGGGATGGGGTGGAGAAAAGATACAAGTAGTTTATATTTTGTCTAAGATGCAATGGGGGTGATTCTCCAAAGATCACTAAAGGGGTAAAAAACACATTCATATCTACACATTAGGATAATTATTTTGACAACTGTTTGGAGAATTTATTTTGGGGAGATGATAAGTTCAGTTTAAGCCATGATAAACTTAAGGTGCTAGTGAGATATTCAGTAGATACATCCAGCAGACAGCTGGGGATGTTTGTCTACAGCTCAGTAGAGAAATTAGGTCTAGATGTGTGTATGAATATGTACACATTATACATACAATTGTGTGTGCATGTGTGTGTAATATGTTCAATAGTCCTTTAACAATCAACATCCAGTGAATTATAAAATAGGGAAATTATTTACTAGTGTCAGGGAGGATGTTCTGAGGAAGAGTCTAACTAGAGTAGATGCTCTTCTATATAGATAGGGAAGCTAGGTGGCACAATGTTTCTTCCTGTGTTCAAATCTGGTCTCAGATACTTACTAACTTACTGACCTCGGGCAAGTCACTTAACCCTGTTTGCCTCAGTTTCTTCATCTGTAAAATGAGCTAGAGAAGGAAATGGCAAACCATTCTACTATATTTACCAAGAAAATCACAAATGAGGACACAAAGAGTCAGATGCAACTGAAACCACTGAACAACAAGTATGTAAATGGCGGTGTGATTGTTTTAAGGCCCAGAATGGTATATCTCTTCATTAATGAAATCCATTTTATGATAAAGAAATCGATAATAATTAACATAGAAAAATGATGAAGAATGCCCATTATATAGACAAGTAAGTAGTCTCCAAATTTTTCTGAGAGTAAACTCTTATCAGTAAAATGTCTGAGAATTCCTCCCTCTTTTGTAGTTTAACAAACTATGTTTGTTACAATAGGTGCATAAAATAGAACTTTAAAAGGGGCAAAATAATATTCAGTCCTACTTAATAAAGAACCACTGGAATTTAGTAAATAGGGGAGTACCACAGTGGAGTCTGTGCTTTAGTATAATCACTTCAAAAATTATAAGGAAAATGGATTGGAGATAGGAATTCTTGAGGCAGGAAGCTCAGATAGTAGATTGTAACAGCAGTCTATGCAAGAGTTAAAAAGGGCCTGAACTAGATGCGTATATGGGTGGAAAAAAAGGTATAGAGGCTAAAGATCTTGTGGAGGTGAGGAATGGTGGGGAATTGAAAACGATAGTGAGGTTATAAAACTGGGAGAGGGAACAGATGATGGTGTCTTCAATAGTAATAAAAATGTTTTAGATCACAACCCATCCCTGCTTGTTTATCTTACATGATTTACTTTGTTCCATCCAAAATAAAAGGGAGGGATTAGGTCTCTTGCATACCAATCACTATCTCTGAGTGGAAAAAGTGGGATCTGCCAAAGATATAATGTGACCTTTGAGGCAGTAATTGAGTATACTAGGAGAGGAAAGGGTTCTAAATGATGCTAGCATGGGAGCTGCTCTGTGTGCTTGGATAGTAGTTAGAATACAGCTGCCCTGAATGGTCAATGTCTACCTCAAAAAGTGAGGAGATTAGAAGAGTAGTATGTGTGGGAGGTAATAAAAGTAGGTGTGATTCTGTTTGAGACAAAGCCCTCAGTAGCCTATTGTATCCAACCAATCTTCTAATCCTCCAAATGACTGACCACGCACACTTTATAGTAAAGCCATGGTCCCCATTTTGTAAACCACTGGTCTACACTATGACCTACATATAAATGGGCATCCCACTGAGTTTATCCATTAGCAAATACATTCAGGATGGGCTATTCACAAAACAATAGGAAGAGAATAGATTTAATAACATTAGGGATATTTTTCATGATCCTAAGTTGCTACCCAAACACAAAAACCCATTTTTCTAACACCAACATTTTCTCAGTGGTGCAATATGATTGCAAACCATAATATCTGAAGAATAAACATTTTTAATTCCTTAAGGGACAATGAAGAAAATTAAGATAGGTATAAATAGGCTGTAGTACCATACTGAAAAATGTAAGAAAAAAATGTAAGAAAATGTAAAAAAAAAAGTAAGAAAAAATTCCAGAAAAAAATATCATCCAGGAAATGTATCCTTTGAAAAGAAGATTATTCATATAGCAAAAGTAAAGAAGTAAATGGAATGCCCAAGTGTGGCATTATTACCTACCAACTGTCTTAATATTTTATTGAAATCTAGAGGAAGTCCTCCACTGGGTAGTTCATCTATGGTGTATTTCTGGGAAGTTATGGACCAAAAGAAAACAGGAATTGAAGGGATGAATGGGTTGCAATCTCCATATCTAAAGGGAGTGCCTTTATCTCTAAAACCTCTAAAAACTCCCTCTAACAATGCAGGTTGGCTCAGTTTTTATGACTTTTAATCTTAAAAGTATTATATAGTCATACTCTTCACATATGGGCTACAAGTAGTAACAAATTCCTGAGTGTAACAAATGATATTTAAATGCAATTGGGGATGTTTAACAAAATGAATAAAAATATAATTCAACACAGATAATGTTAATATGTGATTTTCTAAGTCAATATATAGCCTGCAGATATTATCCTATATGATCCCATTTCTATTTGATTTTGACACCACTGGCCTAGAACACTGAGAAGTCAAATGACTTGCTTAAGATCACACAGCCAGTATATATCAGAAGCAAGGCCCTGGCTCCCAGGCCAGTTCTCTCCTCACTTATCCACAATGCCTCTGCCTTACCTTATTGGATTACATGGACAAAATGATTATGAAAAATAATGATAGAACTAGAAGAAATCTCATTTTCCTAATGATAATCTGAAGCTGAGAGAGGTTAAATGACTTGCCCAGGGTTATTTGGCCAGTTAATGGAGAAGCAGGAGCTAAAATTCATCTCCTCTGGTTTCTGATCTATTGCTCTTTCCACTACGTCCTGATGGACCATAGATTTTTTTTGAGCCTAGCGCTCATTTTAATGAAAGTTGACTGCTTTTAGCAACACTATTATCTTAGGCTATATCCAATTTGACAGCCTCTATGCTAAAGAACCATGCTGTCCACTACTTCAGTTTTGAAGATGAAAGTGCAAGATTTTTTTTTCCCCAAAGGTCTAGATTAAAAAGAAATGAATAAAGTTTAATGGCTTTTCCACAGAGTCTTCTATCCCACTGGCACACATTTTCCTAATTATTTGAGTTTCACTGTGTGACTTGAACACCTCCTAAATTAGAAGGAAAGGTCATTCAGTTCATCAATTGAAAAGCAAAAAAATAAAAAAAAAATTAAAAAAGCTTTAGATGATATCATTACCATTGGGAAACTCTGGTATATCTATTAAAACAAAGGTTTTGACCTATTTTGTATATTTTGAGGTGTTGGGGTGTTTAAAAGTGGCTCCTTAAATGTCTTTTAAAATATTCTGGCTTAGACAATGATGTTGTTGAAATCACCTAATGTCTTGCTTAATGTATAAATCTGGAGATCAGGGAGCAGAAAGTGAATTGCATAGGTATGTAGAAACTTAAGAGACCCAGAATAAGGAGACCTTTTCCAAAGGGCTTAAAGAATCATATTTTGGGGCCTCTAGGTGGTGCAGTGGATAGAGCACCAGCTCTGAAGTCAGGAGAACCTGAGTTCAAATCTGGCCTCAGACCAAACACTTGACAATTACTAGCTATGTGAACCTGGGCAAGTCACTTAACCCCGATTGCCTAAAAAAACAAAATCATATTTCCTTGATGTGTTACCTGTGGTAAGTAACTTAAATATTTTAGCCTCAGTTTTCTCATTTGTAAAGACGAGGCAGAATAGCATCTACCTCACAGGGTTGTTGGATCAGATAAGATAGCATATACAAAACATTTTGGACCCTCAAATATTGATGTACTTGTATTTTCTTTTTGGTGGAATAAACAGCCATTATATAAACTAAAATGGATGGTCACTGTTCAATATCTAAAGAACTATTAGGAATATTCTCCACTAAATATTAGTGTGAAAGGGAATAGGCATTTTTATAGTGCCTATTATATATGAGGTATTACACTAAGCTTTTTTACAAAAAAAATTCTCAAGTGAGATCATTTTATCAATCCTATAAGGTAGGTGCAGTTATTATTCCCATGTTAGATCTGAGGAAACTGAGGCAAACAGATGTTAAGTGACTTGTTCAGAGTCACACAACTAGTAAAGTAACTGAGACTGAATTTGATCTCAGGTCTTCTTGACTTTAGACTCAACATCTATCCACTGCACCTCCCAAATGCCTGCTGTCAATGCGAAATGGCTGAGACATAGGAAGCAACACAATTCTCTGAGATACCCTTACATATTCGTTAAATGTAAATGATTTCCTTATGAACTTCATGAACCCATATGAAAATTTTAATGGCCTGCGAGCTACTATGAAGTAAACAAAACTATATTTTAGAACTTCATTGAATAAATGACATGGCAAGTCATGTCTGACATAGGACGATTGAGCTCAGGGAGAAAGAAATGAGAGAGAGTTCATGTAGAATGGCTGTTTTAAGAAAGAAAGGGGGCAGCTAGGTGGCACAGTGGATAGAGCACCTGCTCTGAAGTCAGGATGAGAAATGATGAAAGGGACAGTCTCAGAAAAGCCCGGGAAGACTTATATGAACTTATGTGAAGTAAAGTGAGCAGAATCAGGACAACATTGTACATATTAATAACAATATTGTTATTGACTATTAATGATTTAGCTACTCTAATACAATGATCCAAGACAATTCCAAAGGACTCATGAACAAAATTGCCATCTACATCTAGAGAGATAATTGATAAATTTTAAGTACAGACTGAAACATATATACTTTTTTTATTTACTTTTTTTTTTTGCTGTTTTTATAAAATGGCTAATATGGAAATATGTTTTATATGACTTTACATGTATAATTGATACCATATTGCTTGACTTATCAGTTGGTGGGAGAAGTTTTGGAGGGGGAGGAAAATTAGAAACACAAAATTTTAAAAGATTAATGTTAATGTATAATTATTAATACATAGTTGAAAATTGTTATTGTTCACAACCTAATAGAGATAGAAACCTATTTTGTAACTTGTTTTGCAACAAGTAAAAGCAAAATAAGTAAGTCTAGGACCCACATTTACAAAGGGATATGAAAAGTAAGACAAGAAATACGGGGAGGTTGAGGCAAACTGGCAGTTTGACTTTTTGGATAACTGGAAAAGCTGATCATGACTGGCATTTAAAAAGTGGTGCTTTGTACTGAATGAACCAGGTGGGAATATGATGTAGCAAGAGGCTAAGATCTTGTAAAATTGACAGTGAATGCAATTGAGAAGATCTATAGCAGGCCACAGCTTTTCCATGCATAAGACACTTCTGGCAGTTTATACACAGGAACTATGATTTGAAAGAAAGAGATGGGACTATAGCAGGGGTGGGGAACCTGTGACTTCGAGGCCACATGTGGCCTTAAAGTTCCTCAAGTGTGGCCCTTAGACTGAATCCAAACTCCACAGAACAAACCCACTTAATAAAAGGATTTGTTCTATAAAATTTACACTCATTCAAAAGGCCATACCCAAGGACCTAGAAGGCCTTTGAGGAAATGGGGTACCAAGTAGAAAATCAAAAGGGAAAAGTAAAATACTTGGTTAGTAGAACTGAGATACAAGATTACATTGAGTTACTAAGTTACTAATTTAGGGTTTCTTGTGTTCTGATTCCTTAGGATAGGAGTCTAAGATGCTATTAACCAAACAGGTGGGAAACTAAGTGTTCCCCAATGTGAAAAAGATAAGAATAGTAAATAAGAATTCTTATATAAAATATAAGAATCAGGGGGCAAAGAACATCATTATAACTCCTGGATATAATAGAATGGTGTTACATTAGATCAACTGACATAAGCATTGAATCACAACCTATAAAAAGCATTTATTTAAAAGGAACCTATTGAATTCATGATTGTCTCATATATGCATTTTGAAGATACATTCTGTTTTTGTCTCATTCTTTAGTTCTTTTTAGTAATATTTCCAAATATCCCTTTTCCTCCCCATAAAACTATTGACTATGGGGCTTATTATAATGAAAATATTGGCATTTATTCATTCTTCTAAGAATATCTTAAATGAAATTTGTAATTCTCTTTTCCTTAGCTTGTTAAGAAGGCTGGATGCAGCCAGATCATTCCTGAAAAATCTTTCAGAAATTCATCCAAATCCCTGATTTTTTAACACCATGGAGGAAAAGTCACTGGATTTACATGGAAGGGAAAGATAATAGAAAAGAATACATTTCTTTCTATAGGAATCATGTTAATATGCTTAGGTAGTCCTAACAGAGAGGAAGGCTAGAGATGCCATAAAAACTGATGTAGTCTTAGTGCATCTTTATCTAGTTATGTTAGGCTGCTGGCTATAGGAAAATAATTCTTTGTTTGAGTAATGTATAAGTTGTGCTTGAGCAGAGAACTCAGGAGGACAGATGGAAGCTTTTCTTCTCCTCACTAAGCATATCCTCATGCCCTGTGCATCAGGAAAGAGAAAAGAGGTCAGAATAAAATATTCTATCTTTTGAACCCCTTTATCAATTTCAACGTTTTCCTTTAGAAAAAGTCTCCTTCCTGTTTAAAAGAAAATGCTCCTCTATTATTTGTGAAGTGTATTTTTAAAAGTCTGATTCCAAAAATAACATCAAGAGTATTCAATGTCAGAACAAGGGCAAAGTGTGATATTTTGTTAAAAACCAAATCAGAAAAAGGCAAGGCAACTATTAAAAAGCTTTACATTTCAACCCCTGAAGTCAAAGGCAGTATAAATACTCATATGTCATCATTAAGCCATGACCTTTATGATTTCAATTCAAATTTAAGCTTTATATTTGATGAGAATAGTGCCAGACTTCATTAGCATTCAGTAATTTTTATCTTCAATTCCAAGGATTGCCTAAATTTCCCTTCAATGAAATGGAAGCATGCACTATGAGACAGTGAGCTTAGGAGTAATGGAAGAAATTGGATGTCCAGGTATTTTGGTTACTAAAAGAGTAGATAAAAGATCTGTATTTTTTTTGGATTGGATTTCCTAACCAAATGATACTAAGTTCAAGTAAGAGGCCAGTGGCAGAGAGCCTGTATTTAGTGGACAATGGAACCATTAAATAGCACCTAGTATTTTAAGTCCAAGGAGTCATTTTCTAGAAACATTTTCTGGTCACCAGAACATTTCTCTAACAAGAGGGAATGTACTAGCAGATATACATGCCTTCAATATTGAAATATTACAATTGAGGATAAGAAAACATTGAAAGGACAGCTGTGGAAAACAAAGAATTATAGCAGAGATGGCATATAAAAATTATACCCTATGACAACCATAGAGATTTTTTTAATATACCCCAACATGAACTAGAAAGCCCCTTACACCATCCCATTGAACATAGGAAATTTTTTAGATGTGAAATAATATGTGTGTGTCAATATGGTAGCACAAATGCATGATTCAATGAAAAAACTCAGTGTAATATAAAATGTGTGTATATATACAAGTAAACTACCAAAAGTATTAAGATATATCACTCACCTTTTATATCTCTCAACATATTAAATTCATAAAATAATACCTTTAATGTATATAACATTCTAATATTTACAAAGTAGTTTATTTTTATTTCATTTGATACAACAACTTTTTGAGGTAATTTCTGATGATAAATCAACATTTTAGAGATAAGGAAAGTAAAACAAAGAAAGATATGATAACTTCTCCAGCATCACACAGTGTCTAAGGTAGGCTTGGAAGTTAGGTCTTGTCTTCAAGCCCAATAATCTGTCCACTAGACCACCTAACTGCCTAAGATCCCTCTAAGGTGGCCTTTGAGTATATACTTCAAAACATGAGGTTTGGTTACTCGAATATGTCCTATGATACAAAATAAAAGTATAGGAAAAGGAAGACTGGGGCAGAGTCAAGATGGTGGAGTAAAGGCAGGAACTTGCCTGAGCTCTCCCCCAAATTCCTCCAAATACTTTTAAAATGACTCTAAAAAATTCTAGAGCAACAGAACCCATAAAAATACAGGGTGAAACACATTTCCAGCCCAAGACAACCTGGAAGGTCGACAGGAAAGGTCTGTTGCACCAGGCTGAGAAGGGAGCACAGTCCAGTGCAGACCACACCAGCACAGACTGGGCCCCAACAAACCTGGAACAGGCCTCAGGTGACTGAATCACTGGCAGCAGTGACAGTTTCCAGACTTCTCAGGCCACAAATGCCAAAGACAACTTAGAAAGTCAGTAGAAAAGGTCTGTCAGACCTGGGTGAGAAAGGAGCACAGTCCAACCCCACCCCCAGCACAGCCCTGTGGCAGTGGCAGCTTTACTGGCTGCTTCTGGAGCTCTCAGTCCACAGACATTAAGGGGATTGAACAACTGGTCAGAAGGAGACTATAGGTGTCTCTTTGCTATCACTGAGGCAGGACTCTGTTGCTTTGCCCATACTTGAATCTGGGTCTCAGTCCTGGGTGGCAGTCCTGGGGTAAGAAGGAACACTAGGAGAGGAGTAAACACCTCTCCTTAGATCATACCACCTTGAAAGAAGTAAAAACTTACAGGTACCTTGAAGTATCTCTGAAAACAGCTGCACAAACCCTGAAGCTTGGGACAGTTCACCCTCTACACTGGAAGCAGAGCCCTACCTTAACAAAGAGTTAAAAAGTCAGTAATTGGCTGGGAAAATGAGCAAACAATGGAAAAAAAAACTCAGACTATAGAAACTTACTTTGGTGACAAGGAAGATCAACAAATACACTCAGAAGATGACAACAAAGTCAATACTCCTAAATCTAAAGCCTCCAATAAAAATATGAATTGGTCTCAGGTCAATGGCAGAGCTCAAAAAGGATTTTGAAAATCAAGTAAGAGAGGTAGAGGAGAAATTGGGAAGAGAAATGAGAAAAGAAAATCATGAAAAACAAGTCAATAGCTTGCTAAAGGAGACCCCAAAAATACTGAAGAAAATAACACCTTAAAAAAATAGACTACACCAAATGGCAAAAAAGGTCCAAAAAGCCAATGACGAGAAGAATGCCTTAGAAAGCAGAATTGGCCAAATGGAAAAGGAGATCCAAAAGCTCACTGAAGAAAATAATTCCTTAAAAACTAGAATGTAACAAATGAAAGCTAATGACTCTATGAGAAATCAAGAAATCATGAAACAAAACCTAAAGAATGAAAAAAAAAACACAGAAGACAATGAGAAATATCTCATTTGGAAAAACAACTGACCTGGAAAATAGATCCAGAACAGATAATTTAAAAATTATTGGACTACCTGAAAACCATGATTAAATAAAGAGCCTAGACATTATCTTTCAAGAAAATATCAAGGAACACTACCCTGATATTCTAGAAACAGACGGTAAAATAGAAATTGAAAGAATCTACCAATCACCTCCTGAAAGAGATCCCAAAAGGAGAACTCCCAGGAATATTACAAATTCCAGAGTTCCTAGGTCAAGGAGAAAATATTGCAAACAGCCAGAAAGAAACAATTCAAGCATTGTGGAACCACAATCAGGATAGCACAAGATTTAGCAGCTTCTATATATTAAGGGACCGTAGGGCTTGGAATATAATATTCTGGAGGTCAAAGGAACTAGGATTAAAACCAAGAATCACCTACCCAGCAAAACTGAATTTAATCTATGAAAGGGAAAATTGATATTCAATGAGACAGAGGAATTTAAAGCATTCTTAAGAAAGACCAGAGCTAAATAGAAAAATTGACTTTCAAATATAAGACTCAAGAGAAGCATGAAAATGTAAACAGGAAAGATAAATTATAAGAGACTTATTAAAGTTAAACATTTCTACATGGAAAGATGATATTTGTAACTCGTGAGACCTTTGTCAGTATTAGGGTAGTTGGAGCGAAAAAAACTTATATGTATAGACAGATTGATAGATAACTCATAATGCCTTTTTCATTATTAGGGTAGCTAGAAGGAGTATATATAGACAGAGGGCACAGGTATGAGTTGAATATGAAGGGATAAAATCTAAAAAAAAAAATAAGGGCTTAGAGAAGAATGTACTAGGAGAAAGACGAAGGGAGAGATAGAATGGGGTAAATTATCTCACATAAAATAGGCAAGAAAATGTTTTTACAGTGGAGGGGAAGAGGGGTGAAGTAAGAGGGGATGCGTGAACCTTACTCTCATCAGAATTGACTTAATGAAGGAATAACATACACACTCAATTGGGCATAGAAATCTATCTTACCCTACAGAAATGTGGGGGAAAGGTGATAAGAGGAGGGTGTGATACAAGGGAGGGCAGATTGGGGGTAATCAGAAGCAAACACTTTTGAGGAGGGACAGGTTGAGAGAATAGAGTAAATGGTAAGCAGGATAGGGTGAAGGAAAATACAATTAGTCTTTCAAAACATGACTATTATGGAAGTGTTTTGCATGACTACACATGTATAACCTATATTCAATTGCTTGTCTTCTCCATGGGGAGCTGGGGTAGGGAGGGAGGAAGGGAGAAAATTTGAAACTCGAAAGTTTCAAAATAAGTGTTAAAAATTGTTTGTTTGTTTTTTTTTTAACATGTAACTGGGGAAAATACCAAACCAAAAAAAAAAAAAAAGATTAAATATTAATCTTGTTTCTCCATTGTCCAACCTATTCAATTTGGATATCTCAATTCACCCTAGTTCAGGCTATCACCTTTTATAGAGACATATCGGAATTAAGTCCCAATTGGCCTCCCTTCTGATATATTTTCTCTTTCTAATCCATCCTCCACACAGCTGCCAAGTTGTTATTGCTAAAGTAAAGGTCTGACCACTTCCACTATTATGCTTAAGAAACTTCTGCAGCTTCTTATTTCCTCTGGGATAAAAGACAAACACCTCTGTTTGGTATTAAAATTCCTTCACAATCTGGCTGTAACCTAACTTTCCCACATGATTTCACAGTTCATTCCTCATACACTGTTTATATTTACAAACTGGTCTACTAGCAACTTTGTACACAATATTCCATCTCTTATAATTCCACAATCTGTTGCCAATGCCTAGAATTCTCTACCTCCAAATGTATCCTGAAATCTCTAGCTCTTATCTCCTCCCAAGGCTTGGTTCTGGCACTACTTTTCTAAGGAGACCTCTCCAGATATTTTCCCATGGCTCCTGTAATGCTCTCCCATCAAGTGTTAAACTTAACTTTCAACTTGCTTTGCTCTTATGTATACCTATTTATATTTGTTTACTTATCTGTTTACATGGTATACTCTTCATGAGTCAGCTCATTGAAGCCAGACACTATTACATTTTCACATCTGCATTGCCCAGCAAGGGGCATGCACATACCTGTAGAAGTTATTTAATAAATTGTTATGCATTGAATTGAATATCCTTACAGTATGGACAATACCCATCAAAAAAGCTTATTTTTTCATAATTTGTTGACTTAAAAGACTATTGATTAGACATTTCTTCTCTCAAAAGTTATATTTGTGGCTGTTGATTGCAGAAAAATATATTGAAAAAATGGTAATTCAACTGAATAATACTTAGAAGTGTATAGTTGATATGGCCATCATGACATGGTCCTGTGTATGAATTCCTATTCTGAAATATTATAGTGACAACATGTTGGAGGGAAAAAGTCTTAGGGTTTGGAGTCAGAAGAGTGAATTTGAAGATTAGCTGTTTAATGTACTGACAGTGCCCTTGGGCAAATCCCTTTACTTCTGCAAGCTACATTTTCCCTATAATATTACCTCACCTAATATGGCAGAGATTATTGCAAGATCAAATGAAAAGGTATATGTAAAAGTGCTTTGTAAATTCCATACAAATGTGAAGCATTACTATCAATTATAAAGTGATAACAAGTGTAACTAGCCCTTAAAGAAAATAAGCATAAATATAATAAAAAAATGCTATAAATTTTATAATATACCAAGAGTTTTATGATTATTTTGAGTTTGAAGAGGCTCTAACTTTTTTGGATGGGAATTGATCTGCTGTTTTTGATAGAATTTTTTTTTTAAGCTTTCTACAAATTCCATTTCTTTCCATGAAGCCTAGCACTGGATTTTCCAGGAAATGAGAGAAAAATGTGCTTTGCAATAGTAGTACAAAGAAAAATGTCTAGCTATCTAAATAGAAGAAGGCTGAATGATGGCAACTATTCTATCAGGGAGCATGAGAGATTTATTGTTAGATCATTTTGAACTACTTTGTTCACATTGAATCAATCAACAAGTATTTATTAAGTACTTTCTGATATCTTCAGATAAGAATGATAAATTATTTTTTCACTTTAATTTTCAAGATCAACTTCCCCTTTTTACGTGTATAAAATGTAAAAAAATACAAGATCAACCTAACAACCAATAGCCACTTATTAAATCTATGCAGTATAGAACATTGTTCTAGGAGCTGGTGGAGATACAAAGATAAGCAACTTTACCTCACCAATGGTGAGGATATGGCTCAAATTTTCTTTCTTGCCAGACTTGTGATTTCATTGATGTAGGACAAATTAGAAAACAATCTTTTCTAATGCTCTGTAATGAACAACCTTGGAAAGCTGTCTGCAGGTGTTCAGAAATTAAGTAATTTGCCCAGGGTAAACAAATAGTATGTGTCAGGGGCAGGTCTTGAGGCTAGATCTTACTGACTCTGAAGCTTATTCTGTATCTACTACTATGTGCTTTCACTCCCAACACAAATATATTCTATGATACTCACACACAAATACAATTACTATGATGCAGGTCAGAAGTGAATGAGTGTTGCAAATTATTGTTCAAGGTACCTTCCTCCTCCCCTGCTTAAAAAAGTTACTACCATCTAGAGATATTAAGAAAGGCTCCATGTGGATGTGGCATTTGAGTTAGGACTGGAAAGAGGGCCAGGATTAACAGGTAAAAGTAGGAAAAGGGAGAAATCTAGTATAGGCAAGGTATATTTTAAATTGAGAGATGAAAAGCATCTTGAGGCAGTTTGGTAAAATGTGAAAGGTAGCATAACATAGTGGATAGAATGCTGGGTTTGGAATCAGGAAAATATTCAAATCTTTCCCTAGATCCTAAATATCTATGTGACTGGGAAAATTTCTTAACTTCCCTGTGATTAAGTTCCTTATTCATAAAGAAGAGCATGGGACTTGTTCAGTTCAAAGGGCCCTTCGAGATCTAAATCTCTGATTGATGAACTCCTTGATCTGTTTCAGAAGTTCTTCATTCCAATTTGCTTGGACTGTATGGTAGTTGCCAAGAAGGCCCATGGCAGGCACCTTTGTTTCTTGCAATGAAGTTTGGTGCAGTTGAAACCAAATGTGGCAATCCAAAGACCAAGCAGTTCTATATTGCCTGGCATTTGCCATAGGCACCAACACATCTACACTGCTAAGTGTTTTTA
Organism: Vombatus ursinus; assembly: GCF_900497805.2. Lineage (NCBI taxonomy): Eukaryota > Metazoa > Chordata > Mammalia > Diprotodontia > Vombatidae > Vombatus > Vombatus ursinus. The sequence goes on from NW_020954608.1 coordinate 16,505,506, forward strand.
GAATTGCTCACATCCCTTTGCTAACTGCCCTGATCGTTCGAATCTTGGGAGGATTTCCATTCAGAGAGGAGCTTATCAATGCAAATGATATTCCTCTTGCTCCATCCTACTCATGTTCACTGAGAAAATAAACAGCACTTTTTTTCCATTTGACTGGTGCCTGTGTGTCAAGCATCAAACACAGTTGACAGACTTCATATTTAACAAATAGCTCTTAATGCACCAACACTTGCTGCAGTTATGCAAGTTTTGTATTCACTGCACATCTCCAATATAATTCATTGCTTAGTAAAGCACTCTGAGGTATAGTACATGAAAAGTACTATATAATCCCCAGCAGAATACAAAATGAAAAACCCCATAGTTAAAGATTAATGATTCTTTTAGCTGCGCAACTGACTTATGGAACTGCTTCTTTTTTTTTTTTTTTTAGCCTGGAACTCAAGCTGAAATGCTTATATTTAAAAAAAATATTTTTATTTAAAGTTTTGAGTTCCAAATTCTATCCCTCCCTATTTTCCTTCCCTTCCCCCTCCCTGAGATGGTAAGCAGTCAGATATAGGTTATACATGTTCAATTATGCAAAATATTTTCATATTAGTCATATTGTATAAGAAGACTTGAATAAAAGAAAAAAAAATGAAAGAAAGTAGAAAATAGCATACATCAGTCTGTATTCAACCAATATCAGTTCTTTGTCTGGAGATGGATCGTATGTTTCATCATTAGTCCTTTGGGATTGTCTTGGATCATTTTATTGCTGAGAATAGCTAAGTCGTTCACAGTTCTTCATCAAACAATATTGCTATTACTGTGTATGATGTCCTCCTGGTTCTTCATTTAACTATGTGTCAGTTAATGTAAGTCTTTCCAGATTTTTCTGAATCACTTTGCCTGTCATTTCTTATAGCACAATAACATTCTATTACAATCATATACCACAGCTTGTTTAGCTATTCCCCAACTGATGAGCAGCCCTTTGATTTCTAATTCTTAGCCACCACAAAAAAGAGCTGCTATACATATTTTTGTGTAAATAGATCCTTTTCTGTTGAAATGCTTCTATTTAAGGGACAGAAAAGGTTAAGTTGCTATCATCTTAGGAAATATTATTTGCCTACAATGCATTTGGGTTCAAATGATCAACCAAAAAACAAAGTAGAAAGAACGCCAGCAATCATTAACTGTTGTTATTCTTTTCGTCATCATCAGACCAGAGCTACGATATCATCATTGTGGAGAATACGCAGTGAGGATCTTCTGCTACCACTTCAGCTGAGCAAAGTTCTCCTGTATTTGAGTTGTCCATTGTGGTCCAATACCCAACTGTCAGAGATAGGATGTAGGTGAATCAAAACAGTGTCCACATCACATATCCTTGTTGAATAGCCTTCCCCAGTAGGTTCAAGTCAATTCCTTTTTGTCAACTTGTGAATGACTTCTACATTTCTCATTCCAATCCTAATTTTATTCCATTATCAGACCTAAACTAACAGGGGACTTGGGTCAGTCCCAGGCAAGAACAATATCTTTAAAAAATCTTAAGGATAGTAATCATTCCCCACTTTCTGTCTTCCATCCTATAGGCTAAACATCTCCATTTTGTTCAACTGACAGGCCTATGGAATGGTTTTAAATCATCTCAATTATCCTGTTTATCCTCCTCTGAATAAAATCATTTGTTAATGTTCTCCCTAAAATTTGGAGATTTTACTTGAGTAAAATATTTGAGAGGCAGAAGTGGAAAAAAAGCTGTACTTATAAATCACAAAGGAGCAGGAATTCAAATCCCACCTCTGACATTTGCTAGTTGTGAAATAAAGGACAAATTACTTAACCTGTCTGTTAGCCTATCTTTAAAATTGGAATAAATGTCTACCTCCTAGGTTTGTTGTAAAGATCAAATCAATACTGTATGTAAAACACTTTGCAAACTTGAAAGCATGATATAAATGTCAGCTCTTATTACTCCAGATGTGGTCTGGCCAAAGGAAAATAGAGTAAGCTCTTTCTTCCCATATTCTGAATAACGGACCTCTCTCAATCCAGCTTAACATTAGATGAGATCATTTGATTACACTGTCACGTTGTTGAGGCAAAGAAAGCTTGTAGGACAATAAACCCACTGAAATTTTCACACAAACTATTTTCTAACCATTTCTTCTCCATTCTTTTTTTTTTAATACTCACTATAGGACTTCACATTTTTTCTTTGTTAAATTTCAATTTATTACATTTATTCTACCATGTAAAATTTCACATATCTAGGACTTAATAAAAGTGACATAACAGGTATAAAATATTGTTGGACTGAACAAAAAAATGCTTTTTAAGCAACATAATGTCAGATGACAGATATGTGCATATAGATTTTACTTCATATACTGTTTGAAGGAAAGTACTGTATCTGTTTTATCTATTGCAATAAACACATAGTAGATAATTAAGAAAGATCTACAAATTGCATTTTGGTAGAAAACCATAATTTTATCTTAACATGAAAAGTACTTGGGATCTTGTTTCAGTGAAACTGAATAGAAAACAGGATCAATGATTCAGAAATTAAAGTTGTAAAGAAAAATACTGTATCTCTTGATGACATAGTCAGAAAAAATATTACCAGATAATTCATAAAACACACTATTCATAGAAAGAGTTCTTATTCATGATTTCATAAGCAGTAATAATTGCATATGTCCTTGGAGAGAGAGAATATCTGCCCATGATTTTTATATGAAGGGAAGTACTAAAATAGCTTTAAAGACATTCTGAGAAGATATAGATTTAAAGTTCAGAGAAGATTTTATTTAGATACATTTAATGTGTAATTTGTTCTGTAATATTTTAAGGAATTATGAATTTAATATATTATATTTGCATAATTCAAATGGCACTTTAATGACTTAATGAAATTATCCAGATGGACTTAATGAATCAAGAATAGATATGAACACAATGGCATTAATTATTCAATTTCCTTAGGCGAAGGTAAAATACCTGGAAGTAACTATACTTCTTCAAACCAATGAAGGGAAAGAGTTTAAAATAAGTTCAAGTAGCTGCATGTTCAAAACAGTCAATAAATTCAACCCATATGCATTACATAGAGCATAAAGATTACCTGTACTCAATATATTTGATGTCCAATCTTCTTTTTCAAAATATATATAAATCCTTATTGCTACAAACTAATGTTTTGTTTTTTTTCTTTTCTTAGTATGGTACAGTTCACTTGGTTCTATAGCTAAATATATGTTCTTGTGTATACAACATCTAATTAGTCAATAAATATTAAGAATTTAAATGCAAATTATAAACCATGTAGATTTTTGTATATTTCCCAGGCAAATGGTTCAGTGGATAGAGTACTGGAACTGCAGTCAGGAAGACCTAAGTTCAAATTCAGCCTCAGACACTAACTAGCTGGGTATTCCAGGGTAAGTCATTTATCTTCTGTTTCCCTAAAACCACTCAAGAAGGAAATGGCAAACCACTCCAGTTTCCTTATCAAGAAAACGCCATTAACAGTATTGGTGTTCTACGGTCCATGGAATCATGAAGAGTCAGACGTGACTGAATAGCAACAAACCCTACATAAATGCATGTGTATAGGCTTAAATGATATAGAGGTATGTGTGTACATTTTGGGTATACATGTACCTATATAACCCTGTATATGTGCATATATATATATATGTGTGTGTGTGTGTGTGTGTGTGTGCACATATGCATGTGTTTGTATGCATACATGCATGTTTGTATAGAAAGTGGCTCTTTGAACCTAAAAATCATGCTACTAAATAAGCAATATTTAGGGAGGAAAACAAATGTAATTCTAATCTAGGACCATGCTCTCTCAAGAGAAGACAAAATAACTAGTCTCTTCCTGCTCCACTCAAGGCAGAAATCACAGTCTGCTTTAGAGAGGGATGAGCAAGATTCCAGCAAAATCTTTCAATGTCTTCTCTCAAGCTGCATGTTTATTCATTTAGACATTCCATATGGATATACACATCTTACATAAGCAGCTATATACACTCATATTTATATGTGTATGTATATATGTATGTGTATAAATACACACACACACACACACACACACACCTTTACCATTTTACTGATGAGAAAATTGCCACCAAGAGATCTAAAGTGCTTTGTCCAAGATCACAGAGCACAACAGTACTAGAATTCAACATCAGGTCCTCTAACTCCAAAGTTTAGGGATGTTCTGATTGGTGGTGATCCCTGGTCCATCCCAGCATTTCATGAACTTCTCAGGCCATCTTCATTTCACTCCCTGCTCCACTTCTCACTCTCTTGCCTCTGAATGGGTACTCTTCCTCTGCCTTTTCGTACTTCCCAACTTCCTTTCATGTGCCCTCTTCCCCCACTGGAATGTAAGCTTTTTGATGGAAGGAAGTAGCTTTTTTGCTTGTATTTGTATTCCCAGTATTTAGAATAGTGCCTTGTACATTGTTGTTCAGTCTTTTCAGCAGTATCATTGACATTGTGAGCCCATGTGGGGTTTTCTTGGAAGATATGCTAGAATGATTTGCCATTTTCTTCTCCAGCTCATTTTACAGATGAGGAATCGAGTTAAGTGGGTTAAGTGACTTGCCCAGGATCACAGAGCTAATAAGTGTCTGAGGCCATATTTGAAATAGGGTCTTCCTAACTCCAGGACCACTGCTCTATCTATTGCACCACCTACCTGTCCCACTTAGTATAAAAAGGTGCTTAGTAATTGTCTATCTTCCATCCATCAATCTAGTTATCAGTTATATTTATCATCTAGCCTTCTAAAATATTTCCATAATAATACTAATACTAATACTAATACTAATACTACTACTACTAATAATAAATAGTATTATATATGTATAGGTATGTGTGTATGTATATATACATATACATTCTTTACTCATATAAATGCATGTGGTATATACGCATACGCATTAGAGTACATATTGCATTACATAACATATTTTATTTTATACTGGATGTTTTACATCTTGTATTGTGATAGACAACCAAAGGTATTCACGTAGCACTTTGAGGTTTACAAAGCACTACACAAACTTAATCTTATTTGAGCCTCACAACAACCCTATCACCTGTTTTACAGATTAGGAAACTGAGGTTCAGAGGGAATAAATGATTTGGTCACAAAGCTAGCACTGCTATTATTGTTGTTACCATAAATATCTCATTTCTCCTTCTCTCTCTCTCTCTCTCTCTCTCTCTCTCTCTCTCTCTCTCTCTCTCTCTTTCCCCCTTTTCCCCTTTTTCCTCTCTTCCTCTCTCTCTTTCTCTTGAAGGAATTCAGATAAAAATGGCCTGAGGAGAAATAACTATCTTTTCGTGAATCTTTCTAATGTCCTGTAAACTATTATATAGGAATATAAAAACTTTTTTTTTCTTTTGGTAAATGAATAAAGAGTATTGAAATGGAAGTTTATTATCTCTAAGCTCAGTGAAAAGATGTTTTAGACAGCTCCAGTAGCAGACAGGATGACAATGATGATGGGTATCTTATCCTGTTCCCACGTGTTTTTAATTTCTTTTCCTGGGTCTCTATATTTTGAAAGTTTTCAATTTAATATAATTTGGAGAGAATAAGCATTCAGCCTGATATCTATTAACAATGATGTTCTTAATGTTTTATTGATCAATGTAATTTTCAGGTGTTTGTGGACAACTCTTCTTTCAATAATAATAAACTAATTCTAATTATAGTTTTGTTGCTCTTATTGTCATTAATATTAAATTTTCAAAGATATTTTGAGGTTTATGTTTGTGGTCTGTAGATTTTCCATTTGTTAATTTATACAAGATATTGAACTTCTAGTGTATTGAGCCTCTGCCTTCTGAATCTGTCTTTCTAGGTATCTGTCTGATGCTAAAAGTTTGTGTCCTACAGTGATATGATGCTGTTCCTAGCACTTCATTGTATCATCCATATTGATCAACAAATAAAACTAGGCTTCTTAAAGATGTCTTTTCTTTCATTTCTGGTGATGATAGGAACATGAAATGATATCAAAGTCTACCACTATACAATTTTTGCAATCAAATATTCATGACATCCATTTCTTTCTTGCTTCTTTGTTCATAATGGTTGATCTACTTCCTGTAGATGCAGCCCATGAAATCTGTCTCTCTCTCTTCTTTTTTGGCTAGGCAATGGGGTTAAGTGACTTGCCCAGGGTCACACAGCTAGTAAGTATTATGTGCCTGAGGCCAGATTTGAACTCAGGTCCTCCTGAATCCAGGGCCAGTGCTCTATTTACTGCACTTTTTAAAATTTTTTTATTTTATTTTTTATTTTTTTATGAAATCTCTTTTGATATCACCTTTGGACCATAAATACTTCATAGGGTCTGTCCAGAGAAAATCCATTTCTGGTTATGTTAAACAAATTCCATGTTATATACATGTTGCAATTTTTTATTACTGCATTGTGAAGTTAGGTCTTTTCATTGCAAAAAAAAAAAATTCTCTCAAGTTTTCACCTGTTTGACATTTGCTATGATAACATCAACACTATTCCTCCTTTGTGATGAGCATTAACATGTAAATGGCTTCATTCAGGGAGGGGCTGATCAGTTCTCTTTTAACTAACAATGAAACAATTTTTATTTGACCATATCCTTGATCTGTTTTTGTTCATATTGTTATGTAATTATAGCTTTTGTTACTGGACTTGTGATTTCCCTTATAAATTCATTTTATTGTGCTAAGATAATATATATTGAGAATGCAAAGCATAATTGTTAACTTCTCTAAATATATTCTTTTCATTAAGTTTTGACTTTTAGTTACTAATCATTCTCTTAACTTATACAACTTTAACTTCCTCTTTGATAGTGCAAGACATTACCTAGAGAATAAGAAAATATTTGTAAGCATTAGCTGACCTACACTCCTTTAAAAAGCCATTAATAATCATTTCTTCCATTTCCTCTCCTCTCACCATTTTCTAAATCACAAACATTCAAAACTGCTGTCTCGAAAGTTCTGAAATACCCCTTATTTGGCACATAAAATGGCATTTTCTTAATCCTTATTCTTCTTGACCTCTCTTTAGCATTTGATACTATTGGCCCATCTTTATTCATGAGCATTTTATTTTCCCTTGGCTTTTGTGACATGGTTCTTTTTTTGGTACTCTCTCCTACTCATTACTCATTACCACTCCTTCTTAGTCTCCTTGCTAATAGTCACATCTTCCTGTCATGTTTTACACATTTTTTTAAAATCATGACCAAGCAGCATTTTCGTGTATAGCCATACTCATTAGACAAATGCCTTCTCATTTGCTTCCTCATTGTGATCACCAATGATTCCATTCAATAGATTTTATGTATTTTTATTTTTTAAAGGTAATTTTTTATTTATTTTTTTTGTTTTCAACATTTACTTCCACAAGATTTTGAGTTCTGAATTTTAACCCCATCTCACCCCTCCCCCACCCCAAGATGGCATGCATTATAAATACCCCTTCTCCTAGTCTGCCTTCCCTTCTATCTCTCCCCCCCTTCTCTTATCCCCTTCCCCTTCAATTTTCCTATAGGGCAGGATGGATTTCTGTACCCCATTTCCTGTATTTCTTATTTCCCAGTTGCATGTGAAAACATTTTTTTAAACATATGTTTTTAAAACTTTGGGTCCCAAATTTTCTCCCTTCCTCCCTTCCCACCCACCCTCATTGATAAGGCAAGCAACTAAAGATAGGTTATATATGTGCAGTTATGCAAAACACTTCCATAGTAGAAATACTGTGAAAAACTAACTCTATTTCCCTTAATCTTATCCCACCCACCCATTTATTCTATTCTTTATTTTGACCCTGTCCCTCCTCAGAATTATTTGCTTCTGATTACTCCCTTTCCCAATCTGCCCTCCTCTCTATCATTCCCCTACTCTCTTATCCCCTTCCCCCCTTATTTTCCTGTAGGGTAAGACAGATTTCCACACCCAACTGAGTGTGTATGTTATTCCCTCCTTAAGTCAAATCCTATCAGAATAAGATTCACTCATTCCCTCTCACCTTCCCCTGTTTCTCCTCCATTGTAAGGGCCTTTTCTTTTCTGTTTTTTTTTTTTTTTTGTGGGATAATCTACCCCATTCTACCTCTCCCTTTCTCCTTCTCCTAGTATATTCCTCTCTCACCCCTTAATTTTATTCTCCAGATATGACCCCTTCATTTTCAACTCACCCTGTGCCCTCTATCTATCTATATCTATCTATCTATATCTCTATATATGTACACATAATTTTTCCCCTCCAACTACCACAATACTGACAAAGGTCTCATGAGTTACAAATATCATCTTTCCATGCAGGAATGTAAACAGTTCAACCTTAATAAGTCTCTTATGATTTTCTCTTTCCTGTTTACCTCTTCATGTTCTACTAGAGTCTTGTATTTGAAAATCAAATTTTCTATTCAACTCTGGTCTTTTCATCAAAAATGCTTGAAAGTCCTCTATTTCATTGAATGACCATTTTCCCCCCTGCAGGATTATACTCAGTTTTGCTGGGTAGGTGATTCTTGGTTGTAATCCTATCTCCTTTGCTCTCCGTAATATTATATTCCATGCCCTGCGGTCCCTTAATGCAGAAGCAACTAAATCTTGTGTTATCCTGATTGTGTTTCCACAATACTTGAATTGTTTCTTTCTGGCTGCTTGTAATATTTTCTCCTTGACCTGGGAACTCTGGAATTTGGCTACAATATTCCTAGGAGTTTTCCTTTGGGGATCTCTTCAGGAGGAGATCAGTGGATTCTTTCAATTTCTATTTTGCCCTGTGGTTCTAAAATATCAGGACAGTTTTCCTTGATAATTTCTTGAAAGATGATGTCTAGGCTCTTTTTTTTTTTTGATCATGGCTTTCAGATAGTCCAATAATTTTTAAATTCCCTCTCCTGGATCTATTTTCCAGGTCAGTTGTTTTTCCAATGAGATATTTCACATTATTTTCTAATTTTTCATTCTTTTGGATTTGTTTTACATTGTATTGATTTCTCATAAAGGCACTAGCTTCCTATTGCTCTATACTAATTTTTAAGGAAGTATGTTCTTCAGTAAGCTTTTGGACTTCTTTTTCCTTTTGGCCAATTTTGCTTTTGAAGGCATTCTTTTCCTCATTGGCTTTTTGGACCTCTTTGGCCATTTGGGTTAGGCTATCTTTTAAGGTGTTATTTTCTTCAGTATTTTTTTGGGTCTCCTTTAGCAAGCTGTTGACTTGTTTTTCATGATTTTTTTGCATCACTCTCAGTTTTTTCACTCTACGTCTCTTACTTGCTTCTTAAAATCCCTTTTGAGCTCTTCCAAGGCCTGGGACTGATTCATATTCTTCTTGGAGGCTTTGGATGTAGGAGCTTTGGCTTTGTTGTCTTCTTCTGGTTGTATGTTTTGATCTTCTTTGTCACCAAAGTAAGATAATATAGTCTGATTCTTTTTGCGCTGCTTACTCACGATCCCGGCCAATTACTTGAGTTTTAAACTCTTTATTAAGGTAAAAGTCTGCTTCCAATGTGAAGAGTGTACTGTCCCAAGCTTTGGGAGGTTTGTACAGCTGTTTTCAGAGGTACTTCTAGGGATCTGTAAATTTCGGCTCTCCCAAGGTGGTATGATAAGGGGCGAAGTGTTTTCTCTCCACGACCACTACAAGCTCCACAGCACCAGTGCTTCTCCTTGCCCCAGGACTGCCTCTCCGAACTGTGACCCAGATCCAAGCGCTGGTAAAGCAAGAGATTCCTGCCTCAGCACTGGCAAAGAGATCCCTGCAATCCACCTCTTGATCAGCCACTAGATTCCCCCTCAGTCTGTGGGCTGGAAGCTCAGTAAAAAGCCGCAGCCCCGAGCCTCGCTCACAACTTGTGGTTGAGACCTAGCTCCTCTTTTACTGTAGTCACAGGCTTTTCTCACTGACCTTCTAAGTTGTCTTTGGCTTTCATGGGTTGAGAAGTTTGGAAACTGCCACAGCCGCCCACGATTCAGTCCTCTGAGGCCGGCTCTAGGGTCGCTGCAGCCTACGCACCCACACCAAACTGCGCTCCTCTCCCCGCCCAGTGCAATATGCCTTTCTGATCAACCATCCAGGCTGTCTTTGGCTGGAAATGTGTTTCACTCTGTCTTTTTATGGGTTCTGCTGCTTTAGAATTTGTTTAGAGCCATTTTTTAACAGGTATTTGGTGGGGTTTGAGAGAGAGCTCTAGCAAGTCACTGCTTTCACTCCGCCATCTTGGCTCTGCCCCTGATTTTATATATTTTTAAAAGATTCTATAATTCCTATAAGTCTTCTTACCATGGAATCATAAATATTTTTAAGTATTTATCAAAGTTCATAAAACCTTTTTTTAAAATGATTTTATTATGAATTTAATCTTCAAATTTAAACATGATTAAGAACAAAGAAAATGGCCTATGGAATGATAAATGAACTTTTATTACGTAGTTTGTGTACAATGAAGTATATACTAACTTTGGCAAGTTATAAACAAAATTACTGTTTTTCATCCCATCATATTTTGTTTTTTTTAGATCTTACCTATTTTCTTTATAAGGTGAAAATTTATATTTGTTTATGGTCAACTGTTAATTATCATTCATTGGCAGCAAATCTTTAAATCTTAGAACTTAAAGGCTGGAATGGACCTAACAATCAATTAGTCAAAGCCTCTAATTTTAGAGTAAGAAAATTGAGGCCCAGAGAGAGGGGATAATGTGATAAAAAGTGATATATCACAGCTAAAAAGTGATAAAGCCAGAACTTGAACTCATGGTTCATGCTCTAGGTAGGTTCATTATACTGAAATGCTTCTCAGAAAGTCAAGTCTCCCTAGATTAATTTTTATTGCTAGTAGGTATCTACTTTGAGTAATAGGTTACTCTTTTTTACTAAAATAAAATAAAACTATCACATTTTATGACAAACTCTAAATACAAAATAATGTAATATATTATATACAGATTGATGAAATCTTTCATTATTTTCCTCTTTATAACTCTGAAAAACAATAATTATTATATAATTATAATTAATGTTATGTGTAGGCTTTGGGGGGCATAGTTCCTCAAAAATAATTGTTATTAATAATAACATTTATAATTCTTTTTTTAACCCACTAATTTAGATTGATGTTTTATTATAATATTAGCTACAGCAGAAAATGTCATTAAATACCAATAAGAAGTTACATGTGTTGGTAATATTTGATTGATAAACCAAAGCACTCTTCATTTACCTACACCAAAAGTATAATAAGATTTTTTGGTTCAAAGACTTACTTCAATGCATCATCACAAAACATGTCTATTAAGCATTCTTATTCATATTGATTATGACAAAATGTATTAAATTTGTCCATAGCAAATGGGTTCCTCATTCATTCTTATCTGCCAATATAAAACTCCTTAAAATAAAAAGAGAATTTCTCCTATAAACCAATTAAGTTGCAAATAATTAGGCATTCACTTTCCTCTATTTCATTGGCAGGGTGGGTATTTTTTAAATTAAGAAAAATACCAAAATGTTATTTCCTAACTTATTATCCATTGCAATAACTTTTTAAAAATTAGATTTATTTTTAAAATATTTATTTTAACATTCATTTAAATATTATTTATTTATAGTATTTATAACGTTAAAAAGTTTGAGTTCCAAATTCTCTCCCTCCTTCTTATCCCTCTTCTACCCACTGAGAAGGCAAGCAATATGACATCAATTATATATTTGGAATCACACAAAACATATTTCCATATTAGCCATATTATGCCCTCAAAAAAGCATGAAACAAAGAAAATGAGAAAACTACACTTTAATTTGCGCTTCATTAGTTCTTTCTCTGGGGGTGGAAAGCATTTTTCATCATCATTCCTTTGGAATTTCCTTGGATCATTGTATTGATCAGAGTAGTTAAATATACCACAGCTAATCATCATTAAAATATCAGTGTACAGTGTTCTTCTGGTTCTGTTCACTTCACTTTCCATCAATTTATATAAAAGTTCTTAGTGTTTTTTTTTCTGAAATCATCTTGTTCATCATTTTTTATAGCAAAATAGTACTTCATCACAATCATATGCCACAACTTGTTTGACCATTCCCCAACTAATGGACATGTCCTCAATTTCTATTTCTTTGCCATCACAAAAAGAGGTGTTATAAATATTTTTTGTACATATAAGTCCTTTTCCTTTCTCTTTGATTTCTTTAGGGTGCAAATCTAGTTGTGCTGATGGGTCAAAGGTTATTCACAGTTTTATAGCTTTTTAGGCATAGTTTCAAATTGTTCTCTAGAATGTTTGAACCAGTTCCAACTCTATCAAAAATTATCAGTATATATATTTTCCCTTTTGCCTTCTAGCATTTGTCATTTTTGATAGGTGTGAGGTGGTACCTAAGAGTTGTTTTCATTTGAGTTTATCTAATCAATAATGATTCAGAGCATTTTATATGACTATAGATAGATAGCTTTGATATCTTTTTCTGAAAATTGCCTGTTCATATCACTTGAAAATTTATCAATTGGAGAATGGGTCTTATTTTTATAAATTTGACTCAGTTTCCTATATATATGAGAAATAAGATTGATCAGAGAACCTTGCTATTTTTTTATTACTTCATTGTTTATCAAAATGTATTTTCCCTGATTTTCTTCTCTAATTAGGTCTATGTTGCTTTTACTTTGTCTGAGATAATGTTACCTTTCTTATATTAGCTAAAACATAACAGATTATACTCCATTTCCTTATTTTAACTCTGTGTGTGTCTTTCTATTTCAAATGTGTCCCTTGTAAACAGCACATTTTTAGATTCTGGTTTCTAATCTATTTTTCTATTTACTTGCATTTTTTGAGGTGAGTTCAACTCATTCACATTCAATAATGATTGCTGGGGCAGCTAGGTGGCGCAGTGGATAGAGCACCAGCCCTGAAGTCAGGAGGACCTGAGTTCAAATCTGGCCTCAGACCAAACACTTGACACTTACTAGCTGTGTGACCCTGGGCAAGTCACTTAACCCCAATTGCCTCACTAAACAAAAAAAAAATGATTGCTAACTTTGTGTTTGCCTCCATTCTCTTTTCTTCTATTTATCCTTCTCTCTTTCTTTTTGTCCTGCTCCCCCTCAGTGTTGCAGGGTAGGTTATTGTTGGTCATAATCCTAGCCCCTTTGCCTTCTGAAATATCATATTTCAATCCCTTTGCCCCTAAATGTGGAAGCTGCTAAATTTTGTGTGATACTGAAAGAGACTCTACAATATTTGAATTGTTTCTTTCTGGCTGCTTGCAATATTTTGTTTTTGACCTAGAAGCTCTGGAATTTGGCTATAATATTTCTGAAAGTTTTTTTTTTAAATTTTGGGACCTCTTTCAATTAGTGATTGGTGTATTCTTTCCATTTCTATTTTACCCTCTGACTCTAGAATACCAAGATACTTTATAAGTTCTTGAAATATAATACCAAGGCCCCCCCCATTTTTTTTTAATAAATCATGGTTTTCAGATAGTTCAATAATTCTTAAATTATTCCTCCCTCATCTATATTCCAGGCCAATTGTATTTTGGAAGAGATATTTCACATTATCTTTTGTTTTTTACATTATTATGATTTTGTTTTATTCTTTCTTGATGTCTCATGAAGTCACTAGCTTCTACTTGCCCAATTCTAATTTTTTTCTGTTTACACTCTAATTTATTTATTTTTAGTTTTCAATATTGACTTCCACAAGATCTTGAGTTCCAAATTTTCTCCCACCTCTCCCCTACCCTCACCACAAGACAACATGAATTCTGAATATCTGCCCTCCCTTCTATCACCTCCCTTATCTTATCCCCTCCCCCTTCTATTTTCCTGTAGGGCAGGATAGATTTTTATACCCCATTGCCTGTATATCTTATTTCCAAGTTGCATATAAAAACTATTTTTAACATTTGTTTTTAAAACTTTGGGTTCCAAATATGCTTCCTTCCTCCCTACCCACTCACCCTCATTGAGAAGGCAAGCAACTTGATTCAGGTTATACATGTGTAGTCATGCAAAATGCTTCCATAATAGCCACGTTGTGAAAAACTAACTATTTCCCTTCATCATATCCCACCCTCCATTTATTCTATTCTTTCCTTTGACCTTGTCCTTCCACAAAAGTGTTTCCTTCTGATTACCCTACCCCCAGTCTAGCACCCTTCTATTATCCCCTTGTTCTTGTCCCCTTCCCCCCTATTTTCCTGTAGGATAAGATAGAATTCCATACCTAATTGAATGTGTAGGGTAGTACTACTCCTACTACCCTAATACTGAGAAAGGTCTTATGAGTTACAAATATCATCTTTCCATGTAGGAATGTAAACAGTTCAACTTTAATAACTCCCTTATGATTTATCTTTCCTGTTTACCTTTTCATGCTTCTCCTGAGTTTTATAACTGAAAGTCAAATTTTCTATTCAGCTCTGGTCTTTTCATCAAGAATGCTTGAAAGTCTTCTATTTCACTGAATGTCCATTTTCCCCCTGAAGGATTATACTTAGTTTTGCTTAGTAGGTGATTCTTGGTTGTAATCCTAGTTCCTTTGACCTCCATAATATCATATTCCAAACCCTCCAGTCCCTTAATGTAGAAGCAACTAAATCTTGTGTTATCCTGATTGTGTGTCCACAATACTTGAATTGTTTCTTTCTGACTGGTTGCAATATTTTCTCTTTGACCTGGGAATTCTGGAATTTGGCTACAATATTCCTAGGAGTTTTCCTTTGGGGATCTCTTTTAGGATGTGACAGGTATATTCTTTTAATTTCTATTTTACCTTCTAGTTATAGAATATCAGGGCAGTTTTCCTTGATAATTTCTTGAAAGATGATGTCTAGGCTCTTTCTGATCATTGTTTTCAGGTAGTTCAGTGATTTTTAAGTTATTTCTCCTGGATCTATTTTCCAGGTCATTTGTTTTTTCCAATGAGAAATTTCACATTGTCTTATATTTTTTCATTATTTTGGATTTGTTTTACAGTGTCTTGATTTCTCATAAAGTCATTAGCTTCTACTTGCTCCATTTTAATTTTTAAGAAATTATTTTCTTCAGCGAGCTTTTGGATTTCCTTTTCCATTTGACCAATTTTGTTTTTGAAGGCATTCTTCTCCTCATTGGCTTTTTGGACCTCTTTGTCCATTTGGGTTAGTCTATTTTTAAGGTATTATTTTCTTCAGTATTTTTTTGGTTTTCCTTTAGCAAGCTGTTGACTTGTTTTTCATTATTTTTTTGAATCACTCTCATTAATCTTCCCAGTTTTTCTTCCACTTCTCTTACTTGCTTCTCAAAATCCTTTCTGTGTTCTTCCATGGCCTGGGACTAATTCATATTTTTCTTGGAGGCTATGGATGTAGGAACTTTGACTTTGTTATCTTCTTCTGAGTGTATGTTTTGATCTTCTTTGTCATCAAAGTAAGAGTCTATGGTCTGACATTTTTTGTGCTGTTTGCTCATGTTCCCAACCAATTACTTGATTTATAAACTTTTTGTTAAAGTAAGGGTCTGCTTCCAGTATGGAGAATGGAGAATGTACTGTCCCACTCTTCAGAGTTTTTGTGCAGCTGTTTTCAGAGGTACTTCTAGGGACCTATAAATTTTCAGTTCTTCCAAGGTGATATGATCAAAGGCAATATATTTACTAATTTCCTGGCCTGGGCTCTGTTCTATGAGTGACCACAAGTACTCTTTTCTTTCCAGGAACTTGAGAACAATTCCCTCTCTACCGCGGCCACAAGCTCCACCATGCCAGCTCTCCTCCTCACCCCAGGATATCCACTCAGCCCTGAAACTTAGATCCAAGCATGGACAGTGCAAGAGAATTCTTCTTCAGCACCAGCAAAGAGGTTCCTGCAATTCCCCTCTGATTAGCCACTCAATTCCCTCTCAGTCTGTGGGTCAAGAGCTCTGAAAGCAGCCATTGCTCAGGGGCTGCACCAGAACTGGGCCTGGACCAAGGTACTCTCTTACCATAGTCGAAGAGACCTTTCCTACTGACTTTCTAAGTTGTGTTTGGCATTTGTGGATTTAGAAGTCTGGGAATTGCCACAGTTGCCTGGGATTCAGTCCCCTGAGGCCTGCTCCAGGTTCACTGAGGCCCCATCTTGGCCTATGCTGTCCATGCAGGACTGTGCTCCTCTCCCACCCTGGCACAACAGACTTTTCCAATCAACTATCCAGGTTGTCTTGGGCTGGAAATTGTTTCATTCTGTCTTTTTGTGGGTTCTGCTGCTCTAGAATTTTTTAAGGGACATTTTATAGGTATTTGGAGGGGTTTAGGGGAGAGCTCAAGCAAGTCACTGTTTTTACTCCATCATCTTGGCTCTGCAACCCCCACCCCATTCTAATTTTTATGGAATTATTTTGAACCTCTTTTAAAATTTGGCTTTTTAAGTTCTTTTCTTCAGTAAACTTTTGCACCTCTTTTACTATTACCCCATTTCCCCCCATTAATTTTTAAGATGTTCTTTTCTTGAGCATTTTTGTGCCTCTTTTTACCAAGTTGTTAATTTTCTTTTTTATAATTTGCTTGTACCACTGTCATTTCTTTCCATAATTTTTTTTTTCTCTTCTACATTATCTCTTCTAGGAATTGTTGTTGGGCTTGTTTCCAATTAGCACTTTTTTTTCTCCTCTGAGGCTTTGGTTGTAGCTGTTTTGACATTGTTGTCTTCTTACTTAGTGTCTTGGTCTCCCCTGCTACCATAGCAGCTTTTATAGTCAAGTTCTTTTTGTTATTATTGTTTGCTCATTTTTATAATCTATTTCTTGACTTTGAGTTTTATGTTAAAGTTGTACTCTCATCATCTGTGGCTCGGCAGGCCTGTGCCAAGCTCCAGGTTTTTTCATGCTGCTGTTTTCAGAGATGGTTCAAGTTTTTGGTGCTTTGAAAGTGGTGTGATATGTTTTGGTTTTTATCCAGGAAGGGCTTCTGCTCCCATGCAGCTATAAGTACTAGTGCTCTTCTTGGCCCTTGAACTGTGAACAGGCCCCCTCCTCTCTTACAGCAACATGTTTTAATGTTCCTCTCTGCACTGGAAGTGCAGCCATGGCCCCTGCTCCCTCATGACTTATCACTAGGGCCCCTCTCTACCCTTGGACTGTGACCCAGAACTGTGTATGTGCAATAGAGGACTGACCTCTCCTGCCAACCTGCTAAACTTTCTTAGGCTGCAAAAAATGGCTCACTCTGACATTTCAATGGCTCTGCTACTCCAAAATTTTGAATTGAGCCTTTATTTTAAGGGGAATATTGGGAGAGTTTGGCTATGTTGCTGCCTCTATTCAACCATGTTGGCTCTGCCCCCAAAGTAATGGATTTCTTTGTTGATATCTGGAGTCATATCTCTACCTTAGTATCAACTCATTTAAAATAGTTTTTCATTCTACTTACTTTGTATGTAACTTAAAGAGAAATTCTTTAAAACCAAATTATTTTCTTTACTTCAAGGAATTCTGTATTTTATATAGAGTAAAATTAAGAAATATCTCAAAAAATTTTGGACATAAGTCAATGAAGTATGATTTTAGTCTATAGAACTTCTAGTTCTCTTCAAATCTTTATATTTGGGGTGATTTTCTATGACATTCAATTATATTCCAGTTACAACTTCCCCATTTCTGATTGGCTTACTGAACCAGTAAGGCCTAGTATATGACATATGAGTAATAATTCTAACTTGCTAAAACTCTCTGGATAGCTTTTGGATTCAGTTGATTTTTTTAAGGAACATCAATTGCTATAAACAAATTAACTGATGACTCATATCTATCAGTACAGTGATAAAAATAAATGAATGAATAGAATTTAGAAATGAGACCTAAAAAGTTATCTAGTGGAACTCTCATTTTATAGATGATAAAACTGAAGCTAAGAAAGGTCTGAATTCCTTACTTGCTCAAGATTACACAAATAGTAGTCACAGAAATGGAATTCAAACCCAGATCCTTTTAAATGAAACTCAGTGCTCTTTTCACTATATTATAAATCCCTATTCATTACTTTAATATTATGTATTTACAGAAATCTCAAGAATATATTTTCCACTTCATTAAACTTTTTAAGCATCCATTATGTTAAAAACATTTGCTAGGCATGTTGCTTTCTCTTTCAGAGACTGTCATATTCCAAGGAAAAGAGAACACACACACACACACATAACATTAGATTAAAATGGCCCATAAACTACACTCTCATTAGAATGTGTTTAAAGAGGGAAGAATATATAGAATTTTTAAGTTGGATATAGAAATCTATCTTATCCAACAGGTAAGATGGAAAAAGAAGAGAAAGGTGGGGAGGTGATAAAATAGAGAGCAGACTAAGGGAGGCAACAGTCAGAAGCAAAACAGACTTGAGGAAAGATAGTATAAAAATAGAGAAAGAAGGATGAAGAGAAGAAAATAAGATTGGAGAAATGCACAATAATCATAACTGAATGTGAAAGGGATAAATTCACCCATAAAATGGAAGTAGATAGCAGAATGGATTGAAAGCTAGAATCCAACTTTATGTCATCTATAAGAAACACACTTGAAACAGAAAGAAACATATAAAGTAAAAATAAGGGACAGTGGAGGTAGAGCCAAGATGGCAGAGAAAAAGCATAGATTCACCTGAGCTTTCCCCAAAACAGCTTCAAACACATTTAAATAATGCCTCAAAACAAATTCTAGAGGGCAGAAAACACAAAAGGATGGAGTGAAATAATCCTCCAGCACAATACAACTTAGACGGTCAGCAGGAAAAGCCTGTTGAACCTGGGTAAGATTGGAGCATAGTCTAGTATAGACCATGACACATCAAACCAGCAGTAGGCTTTGGTGGTGGCTGAATCAGTGGCAGCAGTGGCAGTTTCTGGACCTCTTAGCACCCAAACAGTAAGGGGGTCACACAACTAATCCAAAAGAGATTACAGGAGTCTCTTTGCTAGCACAGGGATGAGATTCTGTTGCATTGCCCACACTCTGATCCAAGTCACAGCCCTGAGTCTCAGTCCCATGGTGAGGAGGAGCATTAGCACACTAGAGCTTGCATCCAAAGGGAAACTGGGACCCTGGTCCCCAGTTCCAGAGTGGAAAAGAGCACTTGTGGTTACTCACAGACCAGTACACAGAACAGGAGAATAGCAAATACACCTCTCCCTAAATCATACTATCTTGAAGAACCAAAAATTGACAGATCCCCAGAGTTACCTTTGAAAACAGCTGCACAAAAATCCCAAAGTTTGGGACAGTGCCCCCTCCACTCTAGAAAAAGAGCCGTACTTTAGCAGAGTCAAAATACAAGAAATAGTCTAGAAAAGGGAGCAAATAGCAAAGTTACTATAATGACAGGGAAGATCAAAACAAATTCAGAAGACAACAGTCAAAACTTCTAAATGAAAAACTTCAAAGAAAAATATGAATTGGTTCCAGGCCATGGGAGAGATCAGAAAGGATTTTTAAAATCAAGCAAGAGAGATAGAGGAAAAATTGGGAAGAGAAATGAGAGTGGTACAAGAAAGTCATGGGAAAAAAAGAGTCAACAGCTTGGTAAAAGAGACACAAAAAATACTGAAGAAACAATACCTTAAAAAAAAAAAGAGGATAGACCAAATAGTGAAAAGAGGCACAGAAATCCAATGGAGAGAAGAATGCTTTGAAACACAGAAAAGCACAAGTGACCAAATGGAAAAAAAAAGAGAGACAAAAATCCACTGAAGAAAATAACTTCTTAATAATTAGAATTGGCCAAATGTAAAAGGAGGTAAAAAAGCTTACCAAAGAAAATAATTCCTTAAAAATTCAAATTGAGCAAGTGGAAACTAATGATTTTATGGGACATTAAGAAAAAAACAAAATCAAAAGAAATCTATCTTCCCACACAGGAAAATGAATAGTACAGTAGTAGCATACAGGGAAAAGTAATGATAAAGGTGGGAGTGCAGATGATTGAAGAGGGGCAGACTAGGCGAGCTAAAAATCAGAAGCAAAACATTTTTGAGAATGGATAGGTGAAAGGAGAGAGAGTAGGACAAACAGTGGAAAATTAGGCTGGAAGGAAATATACAGCTAGGCAACCATTATTATGAAAAAAATTACAGCCAGTTTCCCTGATAAAGACCTCATTTCTCAAATATATAGGAACTGAGTCAAATTTATAGAAATAACAGTTATACGTCAATTGATAAATGGTCACAGGACATGAACAGACAGTTTTCAGATGAAGTAATCAAACATTTCTATAGACATATGAAATAATGATCTAAATCACTGCTGATTAGAGAAATGCAAATTAAAACAATTTTGAACTACCTATCAGATTGACTAATATGACTGAAAAGAAAAATGACAAAGATTAGAGGGATGTGGAAAAATTAAAGCACTAATGCACTGTTGGTGAAGTTGTATACCGATTCAACTATGCCTAAAGGGCTAGAAAAACCATGCATATGCTTTAACCAATCAATATCACTATTAGGTTTGTACCCTAAAGATATAGAAAAGGGAAAAGGACCTATCAGTACAAAAATATTTATAGGAGTTCTTTTATTGTAGCAAAGAATTGAAAATTGAGTGAATGTCCATCAATTGGGGAATAATTGAACAAGTTATTGTATATGATTTTGATGAATTACTATTATGCTATAAGAAATGATGAGCAGGATTCTCTCAGAAAAATGTGGAAAGTCTTACATGAACTGATACAAAGTGAAGTGAGCAAAACCACAAATCACTGTACACAATACTAGCAATATTATATGTAGATCAACTGTGAATTACAGCTATTCTCAGCAATACAATGATCCAAGACAAATCTGAAGGACTTATGCTGAAAGGTGCTATCTGTCTCCAGAGAAAGAACTAGTGGAGTCTGAATGTAGATTGAAGCATACATTTTCTTTACTTTCTTTATTTTTCTTTTTTCTTGTCTGTGCTTTCTTTCACAGCATGACTTACATGGAAATATGTTCTGCATATTTTCATGACTACACATGTATAACCTATATCAAATGGCTTACCTTCTTAATGGGGGGAGAGGGAGAGAATTTGGAACTCAAAAATTGAAAAAAAAATTTCAAAATTGTCTTTATATGTAATTTAGGAAAAAACAGTATTAAATTAAAATTAGGGGTGGGAGCAAAATTTGTTAGGCTTCAGATGAAGTAATATTGGCAATGGTAGCAATCATCTCAGAAAAAGCAAAACTAAAAACAGACCTAATTAAAAGAGGAATCAGGGAAATTACATCTTCCTATAAAGGTACCACAGGTAACGAAGTACTAGCTATACTAAATACATATGTACCAATTGGTATAATATCCAAATGCTTAATGAAAAGTTAAATGAATCACAAGAGGAAATACACATTAAAACTATACTAATTGAGGAAATTCAACTTTCACCTCTCAAAGCTACATAAATCTAACCATAAAATAAATAATAAAGAAGTTAAGGAGAAGAGTAGAATCTTAGAAAGTTAGATATGATAGACCACTAAAGAAAATAAAGTGGGAATAGAAAAGAACATACTTTTTCCTATGTTACATATGGCACCTTCACAAAAAATGACTGTACTAGGGCATTAAAAACTTCACAACCAAATGCTGAAAAGCAAAAATAATAAATTCACCCTTTTTCAACCATAATGAAATAAAAATTACATTTAATAAAGTGCCATGGAAGCATGGACTAAAAATTAATTGGAAACTAAACTATCTAATCCTAAAGAATGAGTCAAAGAACAAATCACAGAAACAATCAATAATTTCATTAAAGAAAATCACAACAATGAGCCACTATTCCAATATCTATGGAATGAAGCCAAAGCAGTATTTAGTGGAATATGTGTGTGTGTGTGTGTATGCTTACATAAATAAAATTGAGAAACAGCAGATTAATGAATTGGATACGGAACAAAAAAAAACCTAGAAAAATTAACAAATTAAAAATCACCAATTAAACACCAAAATGGAAATCCTGAAAATCAAAGGAGAGATTAATAAAATTATAAGTAAAAAATGATGTAATAAATAAAACAAATACCTTAAAAAACTAATAATATAGATAAACCATTTTTTAATTTGATTTAAAAAGAAAATCAAATTACCAGTATCAAAAGTAAAAAGGTAAATGCATCATCAATGAAGATGAAATTAAAGCAATTATGAGGAGTTATGTTGCCCACTTATATGCCATAAAAACTGATCATTTAAGTGAAATGGGTAATTATTTTTTGATGTTCAGTTATTTTGTAGTCATGTCTGACTCTGTGATGCCATTTGGGGTTTTCTTTACAAAGATACTGGAGTGGTTTATCACTTCCTTCTCCAGCTCATTTTACAGATGAGGAATTGAGGCAAACAAGGTTAAGTGACTTGCCCAGGGTCACGCAGCTAGTAAGTGTCTGAATCCAGATTTGAACTCAGAAAGATGAGTCTTCTTGATTCCAAGTCTTGCACTTTATCCACTGCTCCACCTAGCTGCCAATGATAAATATTTTAAAACTATGAATTGACCAGATTAACAGATGAGGAAATAGATTATTTAGATAAACCTATGTTACAAAAAGAAATTGAGCAAGTCATCAAAGAGCTCCTGAAGAAAACAATCACCAGGACCAGATGGATTTACAAATGACTTCTACCAGACATTTAAAGAACAAGTAATCTAAATACTATGCAAACTGTTTGAAAAAAAAAAGAATTCCTATCAAATTCATTTTCTGACACAATTATGATTTTGATACATAAACCAAAGAGAACAGAAATAGAGAAAGAAAACTATAGGCCAATTTCCCTAATGAATACTGATACAAATATTTTAAATAAAACACTAGCAAGGAGATTATAGCAACATATCACAAAGATCATGTGCTATGACCAGGTGGGATTTATAACAAAAAGGCCTGGCTAGTTCAATATTAGGTAAACTATCAGCATAATTGATCATATCAATAACAAAAACAACAAAAATTTTATAATTATCTCAATAGATGAAGAAAAACAATTGATAAAATTAAATACGCAAGTATAATAATAAAATGTAGCCTTTCTTAAAATGATAAGTAGTATCTAGGTAAAACTGAGAGCAAGCATTATCTTTAATGCAGATAAGATAGAATCTTCTCAATAAAGTCATGGGTGAAGCAAGGAATTCCATTACCACCACTATTATTCAACTAAAATTGATAACTCTAGCAATAAGACAAGAAAAAAAGTATTTGAAAGAATAAAAAAAAACTAAGCAACAAAAAAACCTTTTACTCTTTGCAGATAACAGGATGGCATACCTATCTAACCCTAGTGAATGAAACAAAAGAAAAAAAAATAGTTGAACAATTAAGAACTTTAGTAAAATTACAGGATATAAATCAACCCAGGTAGATCAAATCATGAGGGTTTTCTACACATTACCAAAAAAAAAAGAGAAAGAAAAAGAAAACAACAAACCAGTAGGAAGAGATAGAGAAATTCCATTAAAATAACTGTAACTTTTATCAAATACTTGGGAATCTACCTGTCAAGACAAACCCAGAAACAGTATGAAGACAATTACTAAATAATTTTCACACAAATGAAGAAAAATCCAAATAATTGGAGAAATTAATACATTGCTTATGGTTAGGCTAAACCAATATAATAAAATGACAATTCTAAGTCCTTATTCAGTGTCATACCAATCAAACTACCAAAGAATTATTTTATATAACAAGATGAATAATAAAATTCATCTGAAGCACAAAAGATCAAGAATATCAGGGGAAATCAACAAAAAAATGAGGAAAGATAAGTAGCAGTATCAGATTTCAAACTATAGTACAAAATGGTAACCATAAAAGCAATTTGGTATTGGCTAAGGAATAGAGTGGTGGATTAGTAGAATAGATTAGGTAGCAATCTAGTGTTCAATAAACCCAAAGATTCAAACTTTGGGGCAGGAACTCATCATTTGACAAAAATTGGTGGGAAAATTGGAAAGTAGTCTGGTAGAAACTAAGGATAGACAAGCATCTCACACTGTACACCAAAATAAGGTCAAAATAGGAAAATGGTTTAGACATAAAGGGTGCTATCCTAAGTAAATTAGTGGTGCATGGAAATACTTCACTGGATAAGCGGTGTCTATTACCAAACAAGAATTATGGAAGATCATAGGGAATAAAATGGATATTTCTGATTACATGAAATTTAAAAAGGGATTGCACAAATAATTTTGTAAATCTTCCTTTCCCTTGGGTCAGATATAACCTCTACTTCCACACAACAATGCCTTAGACTATTACAGTCTGCATAGAGCACTATTTTAACATACTGTTTTAAACTTGTGACTTTCTCATGAATATATATTCTCACTACACATTGTCTTATGCTGTTTTCATCACGAACTTTTCAATTGGACTTGTAAATTTCCTTCAATTAACATAATGCTCTTAAATTCTGCTACATAAGAATCCATTAGGGATATAAAAAATTAAACTACTAAGTTCATGTACTTTTAAAATGTACTGGTAATGAGGACTATAGTTATTGCCAAACTTTTGAACATATCACTCACTTTTCTATAATTCCTGAGTATATCTCAGTAGTATATACATAAAAACATTCTTACTTGAATTTATGGAAAACAATAATCCTAGTGGCAAGGGAGCAAAATTATCATACTATAAACTTGAATTGAGAGTCATTCTAAATGGATAATCCCTGTCTCCTAAATTTCTGTACTGTATTTCATATTAGATAACATTTAAGTGATAGCACATTTTCCAATAATATTTATACTTTAAATCTTTAATGAAGTGGATAGAAAATCTGCCTCTGAATCAGAAAGACTTGGGCTCAATTCCCACCTCTGACACAAAATGCTTTAGGCAACCCACAAAGACTATAAATTGCAGAGAAGGGCCCATTTTCATTGGCAAAGTTTCCTTATCAAGTAGTTACTTAAAACAGTTACATAACATGTTCAGTCCCTATTCCTATTCACATATTTAAATTTCAAAGGCCAGCTCTCATTATGAGAGATAAATTACAATAATACTAGAAATAGTATTGTTCCAATATCATTTTCATATTTCACATGGTTACTCTGGAGACATACACACATTTTTTAAGGAATAAGCATGATTTCATAAATGTTCACATATATACAGAGAGAGAATCTCTGTCTTCCATCCTTATGATATACATTACACATTGTTCACTGTCCAGCATGCTTGACAAACTCATGCCCTAGGGAAGCTTGAAAGGATGAATAGGTAGACTGTCATCCTGGCTATGATAAGTCATCTAAATAGGAGCTGCAATTATCATCCTGAGACTCTGTTATGGCTAGTGAGTATATTGGCTTTTGACCCTGCCAATGAGGAACTGTCTGCTATTGTCCCTCAATATGTCTTTCCTCTCCAAATGTTCAGCCCAACAGCACTGAATTACAGTCAATATCAATATTCCATTGTACTTATGGCATTTAAAGTACATTTTTTAGGAATAATGACTCTTGCACACTTTTATAAATCTGTAATCTCTTCAATGGCAGTACTAAGAGATATAATAATGAAAATATACATATTTTTCACTCTTACATTAATAAGATGGCTGTTAGTTTTGACCTCCAACTTTGTAAAATGTTATTCTGGCAGTCATCCATTTTTCCCTTACTTCAAAGTATACTATCAGTATTGCCTCCCAAATGCAGTGTTAGTCACCATATTAGACCAAATTTGTCACAGGATGTTTTTAGTATTCAATAAACAGCAACTGAGAAGTGAGTGATATAATGATGATATGAACCAAAGAGCTATAGATTTGGTTTCTACATTGAACTGTATTTTTTACTTATTGAATCTTCAACAAATCCTCCCTTGAATATTCTGTTGCTATCTTTAGATCATAGATACTGGTTGCATGTAGAAGCAACATGAAATAATGGATGGAGTGATAGAAAACCAGGAAGACACAGGATCAATTTTTGCCTTTGACACTAATTAGCTGAGTGATCCTGGGCAAGTGTTTTAATCTCTGCGTGCTTTATGCAACCTTATTGGCCAAGTCATAGGCAAGTTGTGATATGCATTTGCTGAGGGAGTTCTCAAACCAGGAATTTCATCCATTTATAAAATCACAGATATTTTATACATTTTCATATGTATTAAGTAAACACTCTGCAAACTAATGAGGTGGTTTTGAGATTTTGTTAAATAGCAGTTTTAAAATGTTTTTAATTGGCTCATTTTACATGTCACACTTAATGGGAACAGGTGGGCTCATTGTACAAAGCAAAGGTACATGTTACATTGGGAGGATTTCAGCAAAATGCTTTTACCCTTTATTTTAGTTAATAATTTGCATAGTTAGCGAGTGGATGACCTCTCTTTTTAATGGACAAGTTGTAGTATACAAGTATGAATTTATTATTTGTAGCATGCTTGAACCTACAGATAATTGTTGTTGAGAACATCTGATTCAAACCAAATATTTTTTCTTTATTCAAATAATCTTTCAATAACATAACCTTTGCAGAATAAGTACAACTAAAATCCTATTAAATGTCTTCAGACATGTTATTAAGAACAGGGAAGTAATGTTACTGAACAGAAACGTTGGAGTGGACAACCTCTTTGGCTGAGATTGTGAGCAAGTTGCTGAGACAAATTAAATTGTGCTATAAAGCAGCAGGTGGTAGGATCTCTTTAGATTTACTGAAATGACATGGCATAGAGCTGGTGGGTGGAAAAAGGAAACCTGGTTTAGATATTTCCATTCTGTTATAGTAATTTATGTCACTGGAAAAAAATCATCTTGTCTTCTGTAAAATATGTAGCTGCTATACATAGGAAGTCTCTGATTTAAAATATTGGCAAGGAAGCCATATTTCTCCTGAGTCATTTTTTCCTAATGTATGTACTTAAATTCAAATTATTTCAAATGAGGCATTAACTGATATCAGGTTTGTTTGCTACTAAAAAGTACCTACCCACAATTCTTTTCCAGTTGGTCTGGTGTTATCAGTACTAACACATGCAAAGAATAGAAAACGATGCCAAAAATTACATGCTACTTTGGAAACAGCTGGGTCACATGTTGAACTTGTACTCCTCACAAAGTAGCTTGACTGTCTTTTAAGCTTCATAACCAACTTTGAAAAAGATCTTGTTGTTAAAAGTCATATATACAACACCCCTGTTTGAGGCTGTGTTACAAATGGGATAATTTGTAGGTGATAACCTCCAGCAGTGCCCTCAATTCGTAGTCTGCATGAAGTGGGTAGTAGGAAGGTTCTGCAAAGAGAGAGAAATTAATGGAAATTTCCACATCTGTCTTGGCAGCAGGTGAGTACATTGACTTTCAGTGGGGTGAGTTTGTGAGATAAGAATATGGCAAGGAGATCTTTTAGCAATTCCTCCTTTTCTGTTTCATGCTAAAAAACATGACATATACATCTGACCAAAGATTAACTGGATAATAGCAAAACAATCCTGACAACACAGCTATGCTTTTTCACTGGACAATATTAAAATGCATTGAATATCAAAGATATTGACACTTTCTATCTTAAACATTAATCCATCACCTCTCTGGCATGAGGTGGGTAGGGTATATTGCCTCCAGTCCTCTGGAATTCTAGTTTTTATTGTACTGATTTGAGAAAAAAGTCTTTCGAAGTTGCTTTTCTTTATAATGTTGATATATAAATTGTTCTCTCATTTCTGTTCACTTCACTCTGCATCAATATGCACAGCACTTCCATATTTCCTCTGAAACTGCCCATTTCATCATTATCTGTTTTTTTCTTTTTTTTTTTTTTTGGCAATTGGGGTTAAGTGACTTGCCCAGGGTCACACAGCTAGTACATGTCAAGTGTTTGGTCTGAGGCCGGATTTGAACTCAGGTCCTCCCAACTTTGGGGCCGGTGTTCTATCCACTCCACCACCTAGCTGCCCCTCCATCTCATCATTTTTTAATGCCAGTCTTTTCTTTTTTTTAGAACTTGTTATATTTATTGAATAAAGTTTGTTTTTTAATGTTTACATTTTTCTCTCTGAAAATATAGTAAATAATATGTAGTATGTATGTGTATATATATGTGTGTATATTATGATGTACTTGTATATATGCATGATGTACTTATATATGTATATGTGTGTGTGTGTATGTGTGTGTGTGTGTGTGTGTGTATGACCCTTGATTTTTTCCAGGGACTGATGGGCCCTGAAAGAACCGATCTTTCATCCCTCTACCACAGAAACATTTCCTTCTCTACAATTACCTACAAGATGACTCCATTCAACTGTTTTACTGTCACCTTAAACTCAACATGTCTAAAACTGACTTTATCTTCCCTCCTAAGCCAGCCTCCATTTCTAAGCAGCCAACTTCAAAATCTGAGATTCATCTTGACGTCTCAGGTAGTGTGGTTTAGTGAAAAGAGTACTGAATTTGGAATTACAGGCCCTGGCTTCAAATTCAAGTACTCCCATTAACTAGCTGTGTTTCCTTGAGTAAGTCTTTTCACTTCAAGACTTCAGTTTCCTCATCTATAAAATGAGATAGGCTCTAAGGTTCTTTCTAGCTCTAAGTCTATCCACGATACCATGATGGGGATTATAGCACAGTATTTTGACATCCAGATTAAACTTCATCCTGAAATGAGACACTGGAATCAGATTTTATTAGAGGAAAACACCATGTAAATTTAAGTCAGCATAATTCTGAATGATAGAATTGTGGGACTACATATATAATTGTTTCTTTTGATATAGCTTCTGAGATTTCATATGGCAAGGAAAAGATATTTATTAGAATGCTCCAAATAAATCACCTCTAGGTACATACAAATTTGAGATTATCAAACCAATTAGATATTTTTATATTAGCTCAGATAGTTTCTCCCTCACAGGATTGTTGTGAAGATAAAATAAGATGATATATGTAAAGTGATTACCCAGTTTTAAAGTACTACATAAATATTAGCTCTTATCATTAATATAACTTCAGGGCGTATTGCAGTTTTAGTTTGGTTTGGAAGTTGTTTAGATAAAAGTGGGACCTTGGGATTTGGGAATAATGTAGGATTCATTATCATATTCCCCCTGACCATTTGAGAGGTTCAAGAGCTCTGCATATAACAAAGAAAAAACATGTTTAATCTATATTTTTATCCATGTATTATAGCAGAAAGGTCTCTGTATTTAGAGTCAGAAAATCTAGATTTAAGCCCTATTTCCAACATTTTCTATTTATGTCATCTTGATCAAGTCACACCTTCTCTGAACATGTCTATATGTACCTAGCACAGCTAGATAATAAACATTTAGGCCTATTTTGGCCTAGGGACTATATTAAACACTAAGGACATTTAAAAAGTAAACAGCATAGACCACTGATGATGGAGTCAAGAAAATCTGATTTCAAATACTGCCTCAGGCACTTACTAGATGGGGAACCCTAAATAATTCTTAGCTCCAGTTTCCTCA
This sequence comes from Vombatus ursinus, assembly GCF_900497805.2. Lineage (NCBI taxonomy): Eukaryota > Metazoa > Chordata > Mammalia > Diprotodontia > Vombatidae > Vombatus > Vombatus ursinus. Next base: position 16,534,995 of record NW_020954608.1, read on the forward strand.
TCTGTCAAATGGTAATAACAGCACCTACCTCATGATTGTTGGGAGGATCAAAGGAGATAATGTGTAGTGCTGTATGAATGCTCTCTATTATTTATTGTTATAATTATTAATTCATCATCTGTAAATTAAGAATAATACTACTTGTACTGCCAACCTTGTAGATGAACAAAGTGCTATGTAAGCCATGGAATACTAAAGAAATATGTGTTATTCTTGTTTGTGTTTTCTGTACACCACCTTCCAGACTTCTTGCACAAATTGGTTTTCCCTAAATGTTCACTGCACGGATGAATAAATGATCAATGCCAAGTTATAATGGTTATAATGACTGAACCTCAATGCCCCAGATTCCATATGTGATTTTAGACAGTAACTTAGTTAGAAAGTCAGAAAACGTTCCTTCATCTTTAAGAACAGTTAGGCAATCAGCAGGACTCTCATCTTGTGATTGTCATTTTTTATTAAGAGCAAAGATTCCATCGTATGACCAAGTTACCATTAGTACCTTTCCAGCCCTACTTTTCTGATTCCTATTATTCTACATACAATGTAAAGTGATGATTTTGATCTTGAAAAAAGTAGTTAATCTCAATAATAGTCCTGCATTTATACAAAAATCCAACAGAAGCTATTACAAGGAGGCAGTATGCTTTTTTCAGTGAACATTACCATCACTAAGAGCATATGCTTACCATCACCCAAGAAACACTTTCAGCTAAATGGGTTGGAACTGTCATTAAAAAATGTCTCAGAGACAATCAGGATCTGTTGTAGACTGATGCCAGTCCTCTAATGTATAAGGAAAAAATGACAAACAAAAAAAATGCTTCCCCAGTATCTGGATCTCCTTGGCCTCTTGAACTTGCTTCTTGTTTTTCCCTCTCTTCCTGTTCCTGGGCCCAAGTAGGGGCCCACTGATTTTTCTTCATTCTACTATCATCCTGACTTTACCTTTGATGCATGAAAATTGGTCAGTAACCTCCTCAAAGAGGAAATGGAGATCATAGGAAATCCTATGTTTAACACTATCCTGTCTGGTCTTGATTCTTCTGCTACTTACCAATGCCTAATGCCTAGAACCATGTCTATTCTTCAAGTGTAAGGGCTCTTAATAGGTATTGGTTTGTAACCCATGGCTTTGTATTAGTGCTGGCCAGTGATATCCCCTGGCAAGAAGATCCTGTGAGACCAACGTGGAAGTATTTTATCCCAGAAGCCAAAGGTTAAAGAGGCTCACAGAAATCCAGGAATGCCTTACTTTACTGCAATGGGACTTCAGTATGTAATGAAAAGAAGAATCACTATAAGTAGTAAAGTATGCTACTGAAGCCATCCTGTAGCAAAAGCTAATCAAGGTTGATATGGTACAAACTAGAAAAATATGGCATGGACACTGTGCTTTGACATTTAAGTTTCTGAACTCTTGTGTCAAAGATTAATTGTTCACAATAATCACACTTTTGTTTTTGAAAAATCTATGGGTTTATAGTGAAATACATACATATGTATTTTGAAATACAGCCTCTGGATAATGCACATAATAATAACAAAATCTTACATGTGAAAGAAAACAAAAAAGATTTCATAAATTATGAGAAGCCAAGAAATGCAGCTTATGTGTACAGGGTGTAGAGGGAAGAAGTGAAAAATGCCCCTCTAAATAGCTTCAATTTGTCCAGGCTATAATGATAAAAACAGAGCCAAACTGAGGCAAAATTGTGAATTTGATGAAGTGTATCTTTTGGATTACTGGTATCTTCTTTCTATATCTTTCCTTCACTTTGGTGGAAACCTGTCCCCCATTTCAGGTGCCTATGGCTTAGTAGGATAACAAAGTGACATAGTAGATAGAATGCCAGCTCTGGAGTCAGAAGGACCTAAGTTCAAGTCCAACCTCAGAGACTTACTAGCTGTGTGACCCTGGGTAAGTCACTTAACTCTGTTTTCTTTAGTTCACTTATCTGTAAAATGAACTGGATAAGGAAATGGCAAACCACTTCAGTATCTTTATCAAGAAAACAGCATATATGGTCATAAAGAGTCAGACATGACTGATCAACTAAATAACAAAAAGATATGACTGTACTGCTCTTTCCCCAAGCCCTCCTATTAAAATCAGGAAGGATGTGACATTGATCATTTATACTTAATAATTATTTGGTCAATTATTCTTTATTATAAGCATTTTTTATCAATGTAATCTTTTAACCAGTAATTTGCATTTTAAGTCTTCTATCACAAATTATGAAATTTAATTAAATTCTGTTAAAGTAATCATTTGGAATCATCAGTTGAGAAAATACATACACCTATGTATATGTAAACATAACCTCATAGATGTAGAGCTGAAAGATACCTCAGAGAGAAAAAAAGTACAAACTCCTCATTTTACAGCAGAAGAAACTGAGGCACAGATCCATTAATGACTAGCTCAGGTTCACACAGAATGTGTCAGCAGCAGGACTGAAACTGGTTTTCCTGACTCTGAGAGCTTGCTTTCCTCACTGCAAATGTCTCTCATAAACTTCACATTAATCAAATGCCTTCTACACTATGCTGCCTATACATTATATTTTTGCTTACTCTCTACTCATTTATTTCAAAGGTTTTTGAAAGATTTTATTCCTCTTTTTCTTTTTTTATTAGTTTATCATTTTTGGTAGTATATTATATATATAAAAGAAAAAATGTAGGTATTTAATATGCCTGAAGAAGAGAATATCTGAGTCCTAAGACCTTAGATATTGAGAAGTGACAGAATGGGCAGTTTGCAAAACTGCAGAACTCTCTTTCCCATCTCATTTTCATCCCTAATCCATCTCTCTCTCTCTCTCTCTCTCTGTCTCTCTCTGTCTGTTTCTCTCTCTCTCTGTCTCTCTCTCTCTGTGTCTCTCTGTCTCTGTCTCTCTCTCTCTCCACACTTCTCTCACTCCAACGATTCTTTGTTCTGCATTCTGGATACATATTTCTTGGAACTCATCAAACTAAATAAAACTGTTTCCTGTCATCACTGCTGTTGTTTAGTTGTTGTCATGTCTGACTCTTCATGGCCCCATGGACTATAGCATGCCCCTTCTATCTCCACTACCTCTCAAAGCCAAAACCTCAATTTTATGTTAGCACAGGCTACATGACCCCTCTCATCAAACTCTAGAACTATCTCTTCCTCTTCCACAATACAGGTTTTCCATTTTCATTCTATGCTCTATCCCTTTCCCTCATGACTCCCAGAAACATCTATTTAATATATTTTGTGCCATATATTTGACTTTATTTTAATTGCTATTACATTTTATTTCCATACAGAATTCTCCATTATTAGACCTCCTGGAAAACATCCCTCTGCCTCCAATATTATTTATATCTTTTGTAATGATACCTGTGACAAGGAAGGAGCACATTGGAGCACATTCTGTTTGATAACAAAAGTATTATCATAACTGATGGGGTATATGGGGTGTTCAGGGAGAACTATCACCTCTGGTGTGAAGGCTTGCTGAACCTTTTTCATGGCTGCTCATCTACCTTTAGTGTCCATCTTCATCCAACTGTCACCTGTGGCTCTAAGAAGCTATAGTATGCTCCACAGCCACATCCCAGTAAACCATCTTGGCAGATGGGCCAAACCAGGTTAAGGGCAAGCGACAGACCTCCTTCCTGTTGTTGATTTAGGGGGGATGTCTACTCAAGCATGTGAAGACATTTCCTGGCAGAATAGGTGGATGGCAACAATTTGTTCCAATGGCCATGAAAGCAGCTAAAATAGGTGCTGTGGAGGGCTTAGAGCTTGGTCAGGCAATGAAGATACCAGGTCATCCACTGCATCCTGGGCCATTGCCAGTCATCTTGATTTTTGTCCTGCTACTGGACTTCAATGACTGGAGAGAATGAAGTTGAAGACTTTAAACAACTTTATCTAACTTAAATCCAAGTCAAATGCAAGTCAAGTCATCACATGAAAAGGACTAACAACAACAACCATTACTGGTTTGATTATTGCACCTTGAAAAAAAAATCTACATTTCAAAAAGTTTTCTGAACTTTTAAAATGTAATTGTCATTCTGACCTGACACTCCTTTGATTTTGGTATTATCTTTTTCTAACATAAATGGTATGAAGTACAGTTCAATAAAATCTGCTGATTGAAGGGTAGACTGGAATAGCTTTGTTACTAGCAACAAACCATTCTGACCCATATCTCTAAATAGAAGCCCACATCCATTAAAATTAAAGGCCGTCTTAAAATTCATTCATAATCAAGGTGAATTAGTACAATTTTATTTGCAATTGCATTTAAAGTTAATACTCCTGTGCCAGTACATTCATTTGCAATATCAAATATAATACTCAAAGTCTGATTAACAAGTCATGCCTTTATCACCTCAGTTAGAAATTTAATATAACTTTCAGGCCTATTAAATCTGTCTGCATTCCCTCTTAATCTCAATTCACATAGTACAGTAGCCCATCATGAATTCCAATAATATTTGCTACAACTGACCCTTGAAGTTTGCTTAGTGCTTATAGAAAGCAATGAGAGTCTATTATCATGGCAGCTATTTCAATAGGAAGTATTTAAATGCAACTGGAAACATAGACAAGTAAATTAATGTGGCATGTTGCCTTAAAGGAAAAAAATGAGGAAGAAGTAAAAAACAAAGACATGTTTCCATTTTGTCTTTATATCTTCAGCTTTAATCGTAGTAAAGTTTAGTGGATGGTTACTGAATAGAATTGAATTATAGGAATGGAGAAAAATAAATTGAAAGCATTATCAAAGTGATTCCCATGATAATAAAAAAGAAGGCTATGGGGCCAAAATATAAAAGTGTGAAATGAAAAACTAGCTTGATGTCAGGTATGAAATGCTACACATTAATTGTAAAAGCAGCATGAAACTGCTTACAGTGCCAATTTAGCTTTTCTAAAATACTTTCAATAACCTACTACTAGGAGTTAATTTAGCTACTAGGAGTTAATTATGCTATAGTTAGTCTTACATATATGTTCTCTGTATATGCTTTAAAAATGAATTTGGTTTGATAATTAATGATAACCTTGGAATTTAGAGCTCAAATGTTTTTTATCTTTTGTAAGAAATATTAATTTCTTTACCCCATTGAAGACTGGGGACTTCAAAAACTCACTCTTCTTTGGTCATGGAGTCAAGTGCTAGTCATATATCTCTACCTGTCTACTGGACATTTCCAGTTATGTAACTTGTTCTCATTTCTGTTTGTCTAAAAAGAAACACATTTTCTTTCTACAAATAGTCAATATATTTAATAGTCAATAAAATTTACTAAGTGCCTAGTATGTACTAAGTATGATGCTACATACTAGGGATACAAAGAAAGACAAACAAAAAAACAATAGCACCACTAATCAAAGAGCTCAATCAAATTGGAGACCCAATAAGCAAATAACTATAAACAAATAAGATATATAAAGGGTAAATTAGAGATAATTTCAAAGGGAAAATACTAATATTAAGGTAGACGGGGAAAGGCTTCCTGTAAAAGGTGGGACTTGAAGGAAGCCACAGAAGTCAAGAGGTAGAAATGAGGAAGGAGAGCATTCCAGGCACGGAGCACAGCCAGTAAAATTTCCCAGAGTGGGGAGATAGAGTGCCATATGAAAAGAAGAGCAAAGATTCCAGTGTCCCTGGATTGGAGAGTATGTAGAGGAGAACAAGGAGTAGGATGACTGGAAAAGTAGGAAGGAGGCAGGATGTGAAAGTCTTTAAAAGCCAAAGACATCACCAAACTCCATTTATTTATCTCTACCACTGATGCCACAATGACTGATCACGGAAGATTCCAAACCCTGAAGTCATCTCTGACAATCTCTTCTTCTTCCTTTATATCAAAATCCTTTGGATATTTCCTATGCAATATTTCTCAGATCTTCCTGTTACTTTTCATTCCCAGCATTTATTACTCTTTTTCAGGCTTATATCATGTCATATCTGTCAGTAATAATGGTACAGTCAAAGAGTATTGAGTCAGGCAGCAGAGGAACAGGATTTGAATCCCAGCTCCTCTATTTACCAGTTGGGTGTCCTTGATAAGTCACTTAACATTTCTGAGACTCTAATCCTTCATTTTTATACTAGATATACTAGATCTAGTTGTATTAGATGACCTCTAACATCTCTTCCAGGGTGGAGAGGGACTATGATTTTGTCAAAGCAATCTTCAAATGTCCAAGTATTTGTAGTAGATGTTATTAAAAAAAAAAAAAACTATATACACAGTCTTTTCCCTAGTACTTTAAAATCAAAACAGAAACTGCCATACAGAATGAAAGAACATGGAGAAAGCAACATTTGAATGCCAAACTAATACACGAAACCTTAATGAAATATTTAGAGCTTTATAATTCAAGGATGAGGGCAGTTTAGGGAATAGAGGCAAAAATGGCTCTAGGCAAAACAACACATTTGGCCTTTGGGCATCTACTTCACTATCCTTCTGTGAACCTTTCTCCGCAAGTCTTCTTTATCCTCTTTCCTTAAATATTACAAGTTAAACAAATCTTTTAAAATGTCTTGGCACATTATCACAGATTTAAGAGTCAGAAAACACCTTAGAGGCATCATATTCCAACTTCTACATAAACAAAATCCCACTCAAGTGATCATAATTTCTGATTGAAGATTTCTAGCAAATAAGCATTAGATAATGAAGAAAACCACAATTTTTGATTCTGACCTCAGCTACTTACTAGTTGTAGAACATTGGGCAATTCATTAAGCTTCTACATCTCATTTTTTTTTCTTATTCTGCAAGATGGAGATACTAATACGTTCCCTACCTATGTCTCTGGATGACTATGAGGACCAAATTATATAATGTATTGGAAACAACTTTGCAAACTAAGAACTGTTATGCATACGTAACATATGGATGTCCTAGCTTGCCATTCTCACTCTTGTGCCTTTCTTTCTTCCTTAGTCCTTCTACATCTCCTTCTACCTCTCTTGAACAATTATTAATTAATGTATTAATTATCCTCTCCCTCAGAAGCAAAATAAATATTTATATTGTACCTACTTTGTACCAAGTACTGTGCTAAGCACTTTATGAATATTATCTCACTGGATCCTCACAATAACCCTGCAAGGTAGGTGCTATTATTATCCTCACTTTGCACTTGAAGAAACTGAGGCAAAAATAGGTTAAGTGACTTGCCCAGAGTCACAAAGCCAGTAAGTGTATGAGGTCTGAAAATCTTTCTGAGTTCAGGCCAAGCACTCTAGCAAATATTTTACCTACCTGCCTCATATCACTCTTCTGAAACAGAGAAGAGAGAGAAACAGGAGAATACATTGAAGAAAAAAGATAGTATAGGGAGGAGAAAGCAGGGAAAGGAAGGAGTATGGGGAAGAGGCAAGGGAACACATGGTACAATGATTATTGTGTTTGTTTATATATTGTATTATGATTACTATCTTACCTGGATTTTTTAAATTTCACACTTTCAACAAACTTCAGTCCTAGAGAGGATAAATAGCTTGGGTCTGTAAATGTTTCTCTCCCCCCTACCCTTTTTTGTTTGCTTTGTTTAGCATCCTTTGGCCATATAGGTAGAATACAGATGACAATGGTTGCCTGAGAGACAAAACAGATCTCTCTTGGGTTTCTGACTGATTTTCAAGGCAGGAGTTTACAACAAAGATGTTTTTGCAATGCTGTCTCAAGGATACTTTCCAAATGGCTACAGATTCCATTTCTCTAAGGTGTAATTCTGGAACCCAGATGCTGAGGGGTGTGCAAAAAGAGGTAGAAACAGGGAGGGGGAGAACAGAACCCCTGTTCTGCCTTGCCTTAATTATATACTGCATCGTCAGTTGGGCAGCTAGGTGACACAGTGGGTAGAGTACTGGGCCTCAAGTCAGGAAGATCTGAGTTCAAATCCAGCATCAGACATTTACTAGCTGTGTGACCCTGGGCAAGTCACTTAACCTTATTTGCCTCAGTTCTTCTGTAAAATGAACTAGAGAAGGAAATGGCAAAGCAATACAGTATCTTGGCCAAGAAAATCCCAAATAAGGTCAGGAAGAATTAGACAAAACTGAAAAAAAGACTGAACAACAAATCTCATAAATTTCTCTACAGAATTGCTTTCACCCTTTTGCTGTCCAGAGACTAGGGCAGTTGTTCCCCATAAGTAAGGAAACTTGTTCTCCATCTTCCTCAGTAAAATGATTAGACCTTTACACATTCTCTCTGTGTTAGTGGGAAAGGGAGAAGACAGTTCATGGTAATAAAATCATAGAATTAGAGCTGAAAGAGAACTTAGAATTCTTTCAGTTAAACACCTTCATTTTCCAGATGAAAAACCTGAGGCCAAGAAAGGTTAGGAAGTTCCTCTATGGTCCCACAGATAGTGTGGCAGGGCTGGGATTAAAGGCTAATCATCTGATTGGAGGTATAGGGCTCTGGAGATAAGCAACTCCCCACCTCTTTGAACCCCTTTGAAGAGGACAGGATCATCATCTACTTCCAACTAAGAAAAAGACTATGTTTTAACAATGGCTTTCTGGAGTCAGTGTGCTTGGACAGAGAGGAATGATTTCAAAAATCAAAACAAGCAAAGCTTCTGGCTTATTGGAAGTAGAGCGTCAAATATAATGGAGAACCGTTTCTGCAATTGGTGGCCTTACTAGATAGGGCATAAAGTCACACCAAGGAGATGACTCCTTAGGTCACTTGATTTAGGGCTGGCCTTAAGCTGGTAGCAAGTATAAAGATGAGAGTGGTCATCCATGTGACTTCCATTTCTAAACTGAGTGAGTTAGTAATCAATTACCATATTAGACTCTTTCAATGGTTATTTCCCAAGACAGTAATAGTTTAAAGAAAGAAAAAAAGAAGACCAATGTCTATCCTAATGGAAAATCTGAAGTATTCCATGGGGTCTGAGTTTATAATGAACATAATTCAATTTTCAATACTTTCAGAATTCTAATAGGAATAAAGTGAAAATGATAGTTAAGCTTGGAATTTCCAGTTATTTCTAGCATATTAGAAAGTCTCAGCTTGTGCTATACCCCACTATCACTCCTACTGTTTGCAAGCAACCAGGAATATAAAGATGAACAAAATTAATTGCATCTAAGTCTACTGGAATCCTTTGTGAAACAGTGATCACTGTCAGGAAACCCTCAGATTCCTATGCTACTGTAAAGGTAAGTATTAGGAATTGCTCTAAGGGGCATTTGAGGGATTAACAAGATTTAACAAAGTGCCCTTGCACAAAGTACAGTGGCTAACAGGTTTCTTGAATTGAATTGGAAAAAAATGAAATAATACCATTAATATTCATAATCTCAAAAAGATGTAAGTTTAATAAGCTTTTCTTTGAAACACTATTCAAGAATTTAGCCTCTCGACTGAGATCATGGTAATCACTATTATGTTTTTGGCACAATGTATCCACATTTTAATTTAGAGCAAATGAATGAAGCAGAAAAATAAGTCACATACACTATTAATTAGGCCATAAAAAAGAATAAATCACAGTAAGATCTACTGTAATTTTATGATTAGCAATATTCATTCAATATAAGGCTATATTAATGATTATTAAATTTTTTTACAACCATGTATCTATTGGAGTTTTAGTATAATACACACAGAGAAATATTAATAAAAAACTCCTTTCATCATACAGCAAGATGATTCATATGAAGCAATATACATAACTTGAAGAAGAGATTCATATTTCAAATTCAAAAGACTGCCCATTTTTCAGATGCATATAATATTTGTTCCTTCATTCATCTACTGTTAAGACAGTTTTCTTACAGTATGTAAATTCATAAAGGGGCAAAGAAACTAACATTACTGTTTGAATTTGAAAATAACAAGTAAGTGTTACTGAGTGTTTCCAGGTTTATGACCATGAAGTAGGTTTTTAGGGAAGATTATGCCAGCAGAATGAAAAAGCTTCAAGAAAGGGTGCAGTAAGGATATCTGTTATTTCAAGTTCAATGTAACTAACACCAGCGTAGCTAATGAATGATATGTCAACTCTCAAAAACATGTTCATAACATGTAAAGACAGACTTCAGGAGAAATGTCATTTTTAAAATGTAGCCAAAACTGTCTCTGAAAGGCTTTTTTATGATGCATTTAGTCCTTACCAGACCACTCACCCATTTCCCATGTGGGAATGGTACCAAGTGCTACCACATAAAACCAGGTAACTGGGGAAGACAATGAGAGATATATAATCTCTCTTCTTATTACTCATTTGTCAGACAGTATACCAGAGAAGACCCATATGAAGCAAAATCCACATGAAAGAAATTACTTCTCCAAATACCTAAATAACAGAGAAGTATTCTTTTCTTTCTTTTGAAAATGTATCTTATTTCATTAAATATTTCCCAATCAGTTGTAAAAAATTACAATCTTTCTTTAAAATTTGAGTTCTAAATTCTCTCCCTCCCTCACCCTCTTCCCCTCCCTGAGAAGGCAAGCAATTTGTTATTGATTATAGATATAAAGTCATGTAATACATATTCCAATATTAGCCATGTTGCAAAAGAAAACACATACACACACACAACTAAGAAAAATAAGAAAATAAAAAAGTATACATTAATTTGCATTCAAGGTTCCTAAGTTCTCTCTTTGCAGATAGGTAGCATTTTTCATCATAGGTTCCTTTAGATTTGTCTTGGATCATTATCTTGATTAGAGTAACTAAGTGATCATACTCACAACATTGCTGTTACTATGTACAATGTTCTCCTGGTTCTGTTCACTTCACTTTGCATCAATTTATGTCTTCCCAGGTATCTTAGAATCATAGTTTGTCATTTTTTATAGAACAATAGTATTTCATTAAAAAAGAAAATGCCACAATTTATTCAACCATTCCCCAACTAATGGCCATCAACTCAATTTACAAGTCTTTACCACCATAAAAAGAGATATTATAAATAGTTTTTTGTACAAATAGGTCATTTTCCCCTTTTCTTTGATCTCGTTGGAATAAAGACCTAGTAGTGGCATTGCTGGGTTAAAGGGTATCCACAGTTTTATAGCCTTAGGCATAGGTCCAAATGGTTTTCATGTATGGTTGGACTAGTTCAAATCACAATTGATTGGTGTGGCACCAAATAAGTAAATTAATTTAGGTAGAATTGTCATATTTAGCATATTGGCTCAAACTAACCATGAGCAAATAATATTTCTCCAATTATTTAGACCTGTCTTTATTTGTATAAAAATGTTTTGCAATTATCTTCATATAATCTCTGTTTTTTTCCTAAGTATTTTATATTGTCTAAATATATTTTATATAGTCCCCTGTAATTTCATTGTGATCAGTTACTAGGTCTTCTTACCAGCTCTGACTTCAGAGTTCCCAAAATTATTACTCCTTCTATTGCCACTATATGACCCACAACTGGTGTTTCATCCCCATGGTCTTTGGGTCAGCCTCAATCCCCATGTCACAGATTTCTCTTTCTGATGCCTAAGCTATCTTGGGCTGGAAGAATGTCCCATTCTGACCTTTTGTTGGATCTGAAACCAGAAAGTCAAGCAGTTTGGCTAGAACATAGAATGCATAAAAAATAAACATATGAAATAAAATTTAAAAATGTAGAAAAGAGTCAGACTGAAGATGGCCTTAAACTCTGGGCTAAAGAGTTTGTATTTTATCACAAAGGCAGTAGGGGGCCTGCTAAAGTTTACTAAATGGAAGAGTGACATTGTCACAATTGAGCCTGAGGAAATTATTTTGGTACCTGAGTAGAATATGGGTTGAAGAGGATAGAGGTTTGATTAGGAGGATATTATAATAGTTCACATGAGAGATGATGAGAGCCTGAACTAAGGTGGTAGTTATGTGAATGGAAGTCAGGAAACAGATGAGAACGGATTGTGGATATAGAACAAACAGAACTTGGAAACTGATTTGATGTACTGGAGGAGGAGTGAGAGGGAAGAGTCAAGAATCCTTGAAAAGCTATACAAAGTGGTGTAAGTCATGGCCCTCTCTCTCAAAGAGTTTAATTTATAATCTAGTTGCTTTCCAATGCTATAACTTCTGTGATTAGTACTGTGAAATCTATTCCCTCCTTGCCATTCCTTTTTCTATTACCCTAATCCAAGCCTTCATCACCCACATCTCCTAATTTATCTCTTTTCCTCCAATCTCTAACCCCCTCCAATCCTTGATGCACTTCACTGCTAGATTAATGTCCCTCAAATACTGTCCTTACTGTGTTACTTTTCTGCTCACAAATATCATAGCTTCCTGTAGCCTATCCTATCAAGATTATAACCTTCTGAGAATTTTCAGATCCTTCACTACCTAGGTCTACTGCAGTTATTCAACCTTGTTTTTCAGCAAGCCTCCAAATGAAACCCCACCTCCAGTCAGTCCAATCTTTTCACTCCCCTCTCCAAGTAGTATGCTGATTTCCTTTGTTCATGCTGTCCTTCCCTCCCAGATTGCTCACCCAGCTTCTCTCTGTTATCTAAAACCTATGCCTCTTTTGAGTCCTATCTCAAGTTTTACTGACTCTACGATGCCTTCATTTATTAAAGTCTTCATGCTCTTTTTAAAAAAATCTATAGTTAAAGAATACTAAGATAAAAATTTTCAAGCTATAAGGGACCTTACAGGACCTTTATACCTCATAATTTCATACATTATTATAGACATATTTTGGATCACTCTCTTCACTCTAAACACAACATGGATTAAAATTAGCTCATTATCTTTCCTCTATAACAAATTCCACCATTCAATGTCTCAGTCTCTGTTAATGGTGCCATTCTGCCAGACATCTTAGTTCAAAAACTTGATTCCCCTTTTATTTTTTTGATTAATGGAGCAATAGAGTTTATGGGGGTGGGGGTAGGGGTGGGGGTGGAGATGCATATGTATTTAGTGGCCATTTGACCAGGCAGCCTCTGGGCCATATGGACCAAATCTGAGGATCAAGACGATACTAAGAAAAATGTATATGAGTTGTGTGTGTGTTTGTACGTGTCTATGTGTGTGTTTGCATGTGTGGGTGCATGAGTATGTGTGATTATGTATGTGATGGTATTAATTTTGGGCTAATTTTGAAAAAGCACAAACAAAAAAAGAAGGACCAATAATTTGAAGCTAAACTCCCAGAGAAAAGAGTGAGGAGGGAAATAACTATGGAACACAAGCAGTAGAACTTTGTCTCCTCACCTTTATCTCCTGTTATCATAGTTTTCAAATATTTTTGAGGAAAAAAACCCATAAAATATAATTTCATGTTCATTCTCTAGAATGAGAATAGAGTAGCCACCTTGTATATCTTTTTATTCTTCATGTACCCTGGAATTAAAGGCAGCATAATATAGGTGATAGGGTGCTATCCTTTAAAGGAAGAAGACCTGGGTTCTAGTCTCACTTTTGACATAGTAGGTATGCAACTCTAGGAAAGTTTTCCTATTCCTTGCCTCCTTTATACATTATTCCAGGAGTTTCAATCTTCATTAGTAGAGAGAATTTGCTTACTAGGAATTCCATATGCCAATAAAATTATAGGTATGGAACAAAATAAAATAAAATCCTCTAGCCCAGTGTTAAACAGATAGCAGAAATGCAATAAATGCTTTGAGAGCAACTGGTCAATTGACTGATTGATTATTCAAACATAATTAGACCTCATAGATCCCAGGATTGGATCATATCCTCTATGGACTTATATATCCCATTAATTAATGTTTTAGTAATAATGGTGATGGGACTACTTTTAAAGTACAACCAGAAATGAATGTTCATGTGAAAAATTATTACATGATTTTGCTCATTAAAATTTTGTTCATCAGAAGATTTCACTTCATTTTATTGTTCTATAATTTGGATCAGTTGATTGATTTGTGTTTATATGCTAGCTTCCTGATGCAATCAGCCATGTGAATGAGATTTGTGTTATCAATGAGTTGTTTTTTCTTCTCAGCAACACTCCAGTTTTGTCCATACTAAACATAATTTAGCATTATTTAAAATGTTTTTAATCAGCTTTTCCCAGAAATAAAAAATAGTATTAATGGTTTGTCCTTCATGATCTTTAAATTTGACTTTCCAGAACTTCTTCAGACAATAATAAAAAAAAATGAGACTGAACCTGAAAAGGAAGCTCTAGACCAAGTTTAGCTAGGAGACAAGTCTAATCCTTAATTCTTTAATGATAGAACTTTTTTTCCTTTTGGGGTGAGTGGGGAGGTGTTTAGAAAGGATAATTACTCTTATGATGAAGTTCAGAGCTTCTGTGCTAGCCTGGAAGTGGCCCTCTTAGGTCCTGAAACAATGGATGACAAATATATGCTAGATAATGACCCAGAGCTTACTGGGTTCATAAGAGGGATCCTTCCATCCCCGGAAAGTTGAATTCACTCTAATCAGTAAAGGAAGACCCTTTTGAACCTAAAAACTTCTACCACAGAAATACAATTGGCCTATTTATCCTGATTCAAAGACCTGGGAGGGTGGGGGATAGGGAAACAATTAACAGAAAAAACATTGTGGAAGCAACAGCTTTCTTGGAGCTCTCCTTAGTGCTGAGACCAATGTTGAGCCTTTTCTGCCAGACTGAGACAGTTCTGACCTTGGCTTATACAGCTTTGGAGCTTGCCTAACCCTCTTCTGTTTCCATGACTTGTATTGATTTGACTACCTGTAGAGATTTTGAATCTAGTCTGTCTTTACTTTTATCATAATCCTATTATTTTAGGTCATGAACTAGGAGCAACATAAATGAATACAATGGGGCAGTTGATTTTAAATCCTAATCTTTTACAATCCAAATAAAACCAGTTTCTGTAAAATCCCCATGTGATCCATGTTCAAAGTAATTTGACCGTAAACAGTTTCCATGACCTCCAAGCATTTCTGTGGGAGCTGTGAGGATTCATTGCTTATATTTTTTCTTCTAATCACACTTGCTTCTATGCTTGGTGTATAAAGGAGGCAAGAGTTTCATTTTCAGCCCAAAGTGAATATTTATACATGCCCTACATCAGTTTAGTCTCTGAATGCAGCCTGAGGTAACTTAACAGTTCCCTAGACAGATATATTATTTGATATGTGAGTATTAAACTTCATGAACTATAAGGTATTCTATTATCATTGACTGGGATAAAAAAAATATCATGAAGGAATTTATTGATTGAAAATGTAATAATGAGTTTCTGTTATTCTTAATGTGTGTCTTGTGTGAGTAATCAGCAATGACAATGCATCAATTACTTACTTATTGCCACTTTTTAAAGAGATACACAATTGTAATGAATAGAATAAGACTTCTGAGCTGAGTACTATACTATTAGCTTAAATGCTTGACCATGAGTTTTTCATCTGAAGACTGCATTTCAGGTGAATGAATGCTAAAACTTAGAAAGTATTACTCCCAAACATATTCATTGAGAATAAAACAAATACTACATGATAACCTAGCTTCTATTTTTTTGGCACAGTGTAAAATTAATTCTGGAAACACGAAACTTTTTGGTGACAATGTTTTAAATAACATCACCACCCTTTATATAAAAATACCATAAATTTAAATTCCACTATTACCTGAATAGAACATATGCTTTACATATAGGCACTTATTAAACGTTTGTTGAAAAACTGATTTTTTTTTTTGAAAATCACAAGAGGTGAAACTGTCACCCACTAGAGAAAACCAGTAGTATTTTAGACATCATTTTGGTTAAAGCCCATCTTCCAAATTAGAGTGGGAGGGAGGAAATTGGAAAATAATGTGTCCACTGAAAGTAACCAACAAGGGCCTATTACAAAATGGCAAATGTGGTTCGATCAGTATGAACCCTATTAAAGCAACATCATCTGTAGATGACATTTGGCAAAGATTTATTATGGCATGAATATCAGTGCTAAGCTGGCTGAGCCAAGATGGTGGAGATAAAGCAGTGACTTGTTTGAGCTCTCTCCCCAAACCCTTCCAAATACCTATAAAAAATGGCAGAGAGAGGAGCGCAGTTTGGCATGGGCATGCAGGCCACAGCGACCCTGGAGCAGGCCACAGAGGACTGAATCATGGGCTGCTGTGGTGGTTTCCAGACTTCCCAACCTACGTCCAGAAGGTCAGTGGGAAAAGTCTGTGGCTGTGGTGAGCTAGGTCTCAGTTGCAAGTCCTGAGCGCGGGCTCTGAGGCTGCGGCTGTTTCCTGAGCTTCCAGCCCACAGACTGAGAGGAAATCTAGTGACTGATCAGAGGGGGATTGCAGGGATCTCTTTGCCAGTGCTGAGGCAGGAATCTCTTGCTTTACCAGTGCTTGGATCTGGGTCACAGTTCTGAGAGGTGGTCCTGGGGCAAGGAGAACCACATTGGAAGCAGACTCTTACCTTAACAAAGAGTTTAAAAATTATTGGACTATCTGAAAGCCATGATCAAAAAAAGAGCCTAGACATCATCTTTCAAGAAATTATTCAGGAAAACTGCCCTGATATTCTAGAACCAGAGGGCAAAATAGAAATTGAAAGAATCCACCGATCACCGCCTGAAAGAGATCCCCAAAGGAAACCTCCTAGGAATATTGTAGCCCAATTCCAGAGTTACCAGGTCAAGGAGAAAATATTATAAGCAGCCAGAAAGAAACAATTCAAGTATTGTGGAAACACAATCAGGATAACACAAGATTTAGCTGCTTCTACAATAAGGGACCGCAGGGCATGGAATATAATATTCTGGAGGGCAAAGGAGATAGGATTACAACCAAGAATCACCTACCCAGCAAAACTGAGTATAATCCTGCAGGGGAAAAAATGGTCATTTAGTGAAATAGAGGACTTTCAAGCATTATTGATGAAAAGACCACAGCTGAATAGAAAATTTGATTTTCAAATATAAGACTCAAGTGGAACATGAAGAGGTAAACAGGAAAGAGAAAATCATAAGAGACTTATTATGGTTGAACAGCTTGAATTCCTGCATGGAAAGATGATATTTGTAACTCATGAGACCTTTGTCAATATTAGGGTAGTTGGAGGGGAAAAAATTTTATGTACATATATATAGATATAGATAGATAGATAGAGGGCACAAGGTGAGTTGAAAATGAAGGGGTCACATCTGGAGAATAAAATTAAGGGGGTGAGAGATGATTATACTAGGAGAAGGAGAAAGGGTGAGGTAGAACGGGGTAAATTATCTCACAAAAAAAAAACAGAAAAGAAAAGGCTCTTACAGTGGAGGGGAAATGGGGAGAAAGGGGACGGGAATGAGTGAATCTTATTCTCATAGAATTTGACTTAAGGAGGGAATAACATACACACTCAATTGGGTGTGAAAATCTGTTTTACCCTACAGGAAAATGGGGGGGGAGGGGACAAGGGAGTAGGGGAATGATAGAGAGGAGGGCAGATTGGGAAAGGGGGTAATCAGAAGCAAGTACTTCTGAGGAGGGTCAGGGTCAAAAGAAAGAATAGAATAAATGGGGGGGTGGGATAGGATTAAGGGAAATAGAGTTAGTTTTTCATAGCATGTCTACTATGGAAGTGTTTTGCATAACTGTACATATATAACATATATTTAGTTGCTTACTTATCAAGGAGGGTGGGCGGGGAGGGAAGAAGGGAGAAAATTAGGAACCCAAAGTTTTAAAATACATATGTTTAAAAAAATGTAAAAAAAAAAATAGAAAATAAAAGAATATCAATGCTAAGCTATTGCCCTAATCCTCACCTAATTGAAAAGATACAGAAAAATAACTGTATATCACTAACCTTCAAATTTCTTTCAGGAGGGATATAACCAGGGATCAGTGTCTATATCCACTAACTTAACACTATGTAAACACATGAAATGTAGAGTATAAAGAAGAGATAAAAAGGATCTACTTTAGCTACATAGAAGAAAAATGGGTGTTGGTTGTTGGGTTAAATTTACTGTTAGTTACTCCTACTCTAAAAGTCAATCATTTGAATAAGGGAGAACATTTACATGTTACTGGTATACATAAAATGTGTAATTAATGATTTATGATGTATTTATGATGTTCATTTCTGTTAATACTAAAACCATTAGATATTTTTTAAAAAGACAGATCAGTGCCCAAGAAGTTAATTAACTAGATGTCTGTGAGTCAGTTTCTATTATAGCAATTTTGAGTTCACATGGTGGGTAATTATCAGCAAGATTTTAATTTTTAAAAAGCATTCTATTCATAGCATGACAAAGATGGAAGGCAAAACATTTCCATTTTCCTTTTCAAAATTCAATCTGATCTTTTAAGCTATTTTTCTCAGTTCCCTTTCCTTCACTTGCCCTTCATATCTGATTCTCAGAATCCTCTCTACCAATTTATTTATTTTAGGCAGAGAACTTGTTGCTGCTCCAATTGTAGCTCTCCAAACACAAAAAGATTTACTATCATATTTGATTCTTAGTTTCTTTCTCTGGGAATGAAACATCTGACTTGCTCTCTTCTTTGTCTCTGAAATAGAGAAGCCAACCTTGGACTTGGGTTATTATTATATAACATTTTCAGGGTGCCAAGAAAGAACATGGTATTTTATGCAACATGGATAAGCTGAGACTTATATTGCCTCACCCTGCAGGCATGATACCTTTAGTATTTTTTTTAATTTAAATGTGGTTTTAGTGCTCTTTATTATTGTATTTTATTTGATCTCCTATTTTGTTCTGCAATTCTCCTTTTTCCCCTTCCCCAATTCTATAACATGATCCATTCAAACCTCAGGGAACAATGACATGTGTGTGGTGATATTTTACAGAGAACTGGAGTTTCTAAAAATAATAGTTTGTTGATTTAATCTTGTCTGAGGAATATTCTCATATCATCCTTGAAGTGGTAAATAAGGAACAATCTACAACTAAACAAAATATATTTCAGGTTAAAATCTGCCAAAGACGGAAATGAATTATGGAAAGTGCAGAAAAGGACATAAGTGTTTTTTCCTGCTAACATCTGAATTTAATGTGTGTGTATATTTAAAAAGGTATTTCCTGATTTAAAATTAATCTTTATTAAAGTATTACCAGAGTTCTCAGTCTCCTTGCTTTGTTTGAGCATCTGGGGAAGCTAGGTGGTGCAATAGATAGAGCACTAAGTCTAGAGTCAAGAAAATCTGAATTCAAATCCTGCCTTAAGCACTTATGAACTTTGTGAACCTGGACAAATCATTTTACCCTCCATTTCCCTCAGTTTCCTCAACTATAAAATGAAGACAATAGTTTGTGTGTTGTCGTGAAGATAAAATGAGATATTTGTGCTTGGAACACAGTAGTTGGTAAACAAATGCTATTCACACACGTAAGTGTGTATATAATTCTTGGTCATCTCACATCTGTTACCATGGGTACAACTATTACCTATATGCAGACAATCAAGTGTGTATGTGAGTGTGAATATATATGTATATATACACACATACATATTATATATATAATATATATACATACCCACATATATACACACATATGTGTGTGTATGTCCTAGTTTCTCTCCATATCACCAATTGCCTATTAGACATTTCTAATTGATTGTCATCTCAAAGTCAACATGTTGAAATCAGAAGATATAGATTTATCTACCTATATTACATATGTGTGTATGTGTGTGTAAATAACCTTGGGATGTGGGTAAGTTACTTAACCTCTCTGTAGTTTAAGAAACTCTTTAAGATTTTAAGTTGCAGAAAAGGTACTTACCTGCATTGTTACATGAAGATTCTTCATGTAGTAAAATCACAGTGTAATCACAGGTAATATTTACCTCTGTCATGTACGTCTATATCTATATCATCTTTATATCATATATAATGTGTATCTTCACATACATATATGTATATATGCACATGTTCATGTGCATTTATATGTGCAAAATAAATATGTCTCTTCAATTTCTAATTTTTCCAACCCTAAAGTCTTCTGCATGTTGGTTGAATATTCTATGGAGAACATATGGATTAACCAGGCTGTAAATCTCATAGAATGAAAAGGGGCTATGATCTGCATTGGTGGAAATAGTGAGTATCTACAACAGGGAAACTACAGATCTCTCATAGTTATTGTTCTTGACTTCTTTATTTTCCTAATTCTTGGTCATAAAATGGTACTTTAATAATAGTATTGATGGGGTATGGGCCCATCATTCAGTTTCAGAGGCTGAGACCTTTGCCCCTTTTTGCCAAAAAGAATTTGGCTCCCATTTGTCTATAGGTCCCAGAAAACCCTTAAACTTTTAGATTCCTTATCTACTCCCCTTATCTCCCTTTGAAAGCCCTAGCCCCACCTTTTGATCTTATGCAGATGCCTTTCAAACTTCTTCCTTCCAGTCCCTCTCCTTATCTATTCCCGTTGTCTATTCAATCTCTCAGACCTTCCAGTTGGAATTCTTACCTGGCCTCTTTTCCCAGCCCCCTACTCTGGCCACCCAAAGTTACTTTAGTGTATATAAGATCCACCCTGGCCCTATTCAAATGCTGAGATTTTCTCATGCCCAAAAGGCTCAGACTCTCTCATGCCCACTCATCCCTATAGGCGTTACTAATGTTCAGATTTCTTAAGAGTCTGGCCTATATGATTTATCTCTAATAAACTTTTTCTCTGGCTGGAAGAAGATTTGAGTTGAATTCATTGAGGCAGGGCCAAGCACTCCAAACCTCTAGACCTCTTCAGTATCACTGAAAATTTTGTTTTAAGGTACTTAACAATATTATGTATGTGTCCTTAGTCAAAATACTTTCCTCTCTGGACTCCCCTTTCCATGTCTCTCAAAATAGCAAAGGCAAATTAAAGCTCTGTCATTATGCTTTACTATGCTTCCAAGATTCCAGGATTATTGTATTTTTCATTCTTGTTTTTCAGCCCATGTGCATGTGTTTGTATGTGTATGTATAAAATTTATATGTGTGTATATGTATACATGCATACATATATACATGCATACATACATACACACACACATATATTTCACCTAAACATAAATGTGTTACCTAGGTTTATTTTATGCCAAAAAATTTACACCTTTGCCAATATAGGAGAAAGATGAATTTTATATTTCTTCCATGATTAAATACAATTTTTCAATTAAGTGGAAAATCTTTTATTTCAGGTGGCTGACTTACATACCACTTTATTATTTTTTTGATAATTAATTTATTTAGTTTTAGTTTTCAACATTGACTTCCATAAGATTTTGAGTTTTAAATTTCCCCTCCTCCCACTTCTTTCCCCCCACCCCAAGATGGTGTACAATCTAATATAGGCTCTACATATTCATTCATGTTAAGCATATTTTCCTATTAGTCATGATGTAAAGAACAATTAGAACTAATAGGAGGAACCACGAGAATGAAGTAATAAAACAAAACAACAAAGGAAAAGGAGAGCAAATAGTATGCTTCCACCTGCATTCAGACTCCATATTTCTTTCTCTGGATGTGGATAGCAATTTCCATCATGAGTCTTTTGTAGTTGTCTTAGATTCTTGCATTGCTGTGAAGAATCAAGTCTATCAAAGTCAATCATCCCATAATGTGGTTGTTATTGTGTACAATGTTTTGGTTCTGCTCATTTCACTCTGCATCAGTTCATATAAGTCTTTCCAAGGTGTTTTGAAGTCTCCCTGCTTATCATTTCTTATAACACAGTAGTATTTCATTGCATTCATGTACCACAACTTGTTCAGGCATTGTCTAATTGATGGGCATCCCCTTATATACCACTTTAATATAAATTCCTTTTTGTGAAGTTGAGAGCATCAGGAGGAAATCTACTTCTGATACTTATTTAATAATTGGGAATCTGATATTTTAAAAATTCACTTGAAGCTCTTGTTTTTCAACATTTAGTGTTCATAGACCAATACTGACAATCAAGGTAGCCTCCGTGGTACTATCTCCATTACTAACATGACCCATAACATCTGTTTTATGATCAGATAAAGATGACCTTATACTTTCCAACCCATTTTCAGTGATGAATTGCACAAGAAAAGCTACTGCTTCTTTTAATTGTGCTCCTTCATGATAAAAGCTAACATTATTTTCATGTTCCCTTACAATCCAGCTTCTATTTTGAAAGTCATAAACATTGCACTACACTAAAATTAATGCTTAATTGCATCAGTGGGGAAAGATGTTCAACATATGGCACGATTAACCACAGAACTCTGACTACAGCTCCCAGTCCTGTCCAGAAATAAGAAAAAGCTCTTTCAGCGATAAATTGTTGTTCCATTGTGTCACTTCTGCCCAGGTAAGGCTGATTTTTCATGGTTCCTTAAAGATAATCAAATGCATTTTTTCCTAAGAGATATAGTTAAATCTTAAGGAAAATGGGACATACAGAGTAGGTAAGGTCTACTAAAGGAGTACGGAAGAGTAATAATAGCATGCACAATTTGAGCACTACTATAGAACCAAAGAATTTCAGTGCTGAAAAAGGGAGTAGAGATCATTTAGCTGAACTCTTCTATTTTACACGTAGAGGAACAGTGGCAAAAAGCAATGAAGCAGTTGAATGCTTGGTTGTCTAGCCATTCTTAGAAACAACAACAAAAAATCCCTCTATAATTCTCAATTAACATTTTGCCATTTAGTTGCTGGGAATGTGGGCATAATAACTCACCAATTAGTTCTAGCCAGAATAAGTGGCGGGAAAAAGCAGGTAGAAAAAAACGTCATAATTAGGTAGACTGTAAGTACTCTGAAGGAAGAAACTGATTAATTTTTGTCCTTGTATTCATGGTTCCTAGAAAGGTGCTTTGTATACAGTAATAAATGTTCATTGAATTGGTGAAGTGAATTCAATTGCTTCAATGCAGGGGATGAATTTCTATTGTCTTCTCATTAAAAATTGACTTGTCCCACATAAAAGGAAACATCCCCAAAATGACCCTCTGATACTTCATGAACACAAAGAGAATGGTTTGGTTTTTGACCCTTAAGGGTTGTTGAGAAGTAAACTATAGAATTAAGAAGGAAGTGCTTATATAGGACCTCATCAAACAAGTTACATGAAAAGGGCTTAAGGATGCAGATTTTCTTCTCTGGTTTTCTTTCTCCCTGGTGGGTGGAGGGGTAAAAAACAAAAAAACAAACAAACAAACAAAAAATGCTTCTGTCTTTGCTCGATTTTGAACAGAAAGCTTCCTCTTCCTCCTTAGAAGGTCAGCCCCACTAGGTTCAAGAGAAGCAATCTAATCCCTTCCTTTTTGCAGGAATGTTTGTACATTTGTATCTTCTGTGTTATTTTTGAAGAACTGAATTCTCAGTTTTTAGAACTTGTTTTTTATAGATTTAATTTTGTACAGAATTAGAAAATTCCCCTACAATCCATATTTTTTGCCTCTTCATGAACAATTTCTTTCCCTTTCTCAAATAAACTTTTCTGTTTATTCAGCAGGATTCAGCAGGCTTAATGTCTTGTTTTCCACTTTGTTCTAAAGCCCATGGGGCCTTAGACAAAGTGGTTGCTTAACAAATGTTTGCCAAAATGGTTTAAATTGCTACAAAAATCCCAAGAGCTAGAAAGTCTGAGAAAGAAATGGACATTAGTTGCTTTCCTAAATCCCTTCCTGGAACAATGTTATTAACAGTGACTTGTTCAAGGTCATAGAGCTAATTACTGTAAGGCCTGGATTAGATCCCAGCTCTACAGACTCCCAGGCCACTGGACTTTCTATCATGCCATGAATGCTGTTGTGAGGTCTGGGCATCCAAAGTTACAATAAAATCAGTATGAGTCAATAGAGTGATATGACTGATAAAACTACTGGGTTCATAGGTTGCATTTTTAAAAACATAATGTCAAGAATGACGGAAGTGATAACCACACTATACTCTGTCTTCATCAGACCACATGCAGAGTTTTGTATTCAGTTTTGGGAACCACATTTTAGGAAAGACATTAACAAACTAAAATTTGTTGCTGTTGTTGTTGTTGTTTTGTTTTGTTTTGTTGTGTTTTTTTTCCCAGAGTTGGGTGATTATCATATTGGAAGGAGTAAAGAGTAGGCCATGTAAGGCTTGAAGGATTTGGGAATATTTAGGCTGGAGAAGAAAAAAATCTATACACATATCACATAGCCCCATATAAAGAGAAATTACTATTTGGTGGCAGAGAACAAGACTAAGAAATGGGTGACCAGATGATGGAATAGAGTCAGATTTTGGCTACATGTACAGGAAAACTCCTTGCCAAGTAGAATGAAAGTAAAATGGAATTGGCCACTTTCAAGGAGTGAATTTGCTTTCATAGGTGGTCTAGTGGAACCTTGATGAGTATTTATCAGGGATGTTATTAAAAGGATTTTTCATGTATAAATTATATGATTTCTGAGGACCCTCTGAACCCTGAAATTCTATGCTTCTGTGAAATCTAGGCTTTATAGCAATACTAATGCCTAACTTTTGATAGTTTAATCTATCTATACCTCAGTTCCTGTTGTATAAGTAGACCTTTGATCTTTACGAAGTGGTGCTTGGAGTTAATATGTTAATATTTAAAAAATCATTTTGTTTCCTTGAAAGAAAAGAGTCTGATGAAGCAATTAGCATTTAAAATGGAAAGAAAAAAATAAAGTGGGGGTATTCCATCTTACAGTTATGCTGGGCACTGCTACCTTTAGAAACTCCCAGAACTATACTTGAGCAAAGAAGAATAAGAAAACTATAAAGAAAAAGCAGAAAGGTACAGAAAGGGAAAAATCGAAAAGTAATAACAGTGGTTGAAACCATTATTATTATATATACTGAAAAGAGTACTAAACTAGGTCTTTATAGACTTGGGTTCTCCATCTGTCTTTGCCACTATGGGACATTAGGTTTTTCAATTTACTTTTCTGGGCCTTGAATTTCTGACCTTTAAAATAAGATGCTTAAGTGTTTTTATTTGATAATGGACCGGTGAGATGATCTATTTCAAACCCCTCATTTTACAAATAAGGAAACTGAGATAAAGAGAGTAAAAAAAAATTGTCCAAGGTGATATGGGTAGTAAAGTTGTAGTGCCATTATTAAATCTGGATCTTCTGAGTTCATACCCAACATATTATTCTTTATACCATAATGTCATCCCCATCAGAAACTAAAACCTCATTAATTAAGAGAATTAAGAATTTTCTAGAACTTTTTTACATATTAATGGTTTGCATGTTGTGAGACTGCTAAATATAAATGCATTTTTCTTTAAATAATCTGTGGTCCATTACCAGAAAAAAAGAAAAAAAAAAACACCACTAAAGTGAGTTAGTTGAAATGAAAATAATTCATTATCTAAAATAATCTCATAATAACAGAGTTGCAAGGGACCTCAAAGGTCAAATAACTGACTGGATCACAGATCTAGATTTAAAACATAAATTAGAAATCATCTTGTCTAAACTCCTTGTTTTGCAAGTGAGGAAACTCAGGCCTTGACAGGTTGGGTGACTTACTCAATGTCGTATAAGTGGTAGAGTTAGGAATCAAACCCAAGCCACTTGACTGCAAATGCAGTAGTTTTTCCACTATACTAGATTCTTCCTCTTCTAGAATTCACCCTTTTGTCTTCCCCTGCCTCCTCTGTGTTGTCTGTGAACTATAGGTTTATTGATTAAAGAACTTAAGAAAAACAGCAGGGACAGAAGTGGGAGTGGTTGGGGGATGAGATTAGGCTCCTCTTTGTGGCTTGCCAGTAGTTGGTTGTTTTATTGATGGTATAGGAGAAAGTTGCCCTCTCCATTATTCAGGGCTTGATTAACCAACTGCTCTGGCTTTCCGTTTTCTCCCTTCCCACTTTTCTCGAATGTGAAGAACTCTTTTTAATGGTTTAGGAAAACGAATATGCTGATAAGCAAGAGAAAAGTGATCATATGTATCACTGTTTCCAAGGGCTGCCTAAGAGTCCCAGGACTCTAACAAAGCAACAAAACAAACAGATTTACAAGCCACTAGACCAAGGAATATCATTTGAAATTCAATTTGAGAGACTGAATTATAATTTTTCATTTAGCAAAAGCATCTTACCTACCTCACAGTGTTGTTGGGGAGATTCATGTTTATTCTTTGGTTAATGTTTGTAAAGCACCTTGAATTCCTTGGAGGGAAGGTGTTATAGAGATGAAAACTGAATCACAATTGGAATAATAATGAAAAAGCACAAACAAGATGCAGTTTTGACACCAGCTTTAGTATAAGTAAAGAAAACTAGCATTTACTTTCATGATTGACTCAAGATATGCCAGTCTATATCCATTTCCTGAAATCCACTGTCTTATAAGGACACTAACTCCAGATAGAAATCATTTCTACCCCTAAATGGAACTAAGTATTCAATTCTGTTATGCCCTCCCTCCTTTGGGTAGAGTGGCTATTGCTTATTGTCCTTTTTTTTTATGTCTTGGTACAAATACACCTCTTCTGGTAAATCTCTAAAGATCTGGAAAGCCCATCTTTTCTTAACAAGTGATCATTCTCTAGCTACTGCTAGCAATCAATAACTGTTTATAGGCTAACTAATGAGAATAGGAGAAAGTAATCTACCCTATTATTTCTGTTTGTGATAGACAAGTTGAGTTTTAGAGGACTTTAGCATTAATTTCAATGTACAATTCAATTTAATTCATCAAATATGTGCTCTGTCTAATATTTAGTGATAGGAGAGACACAAATATTAGAGAAGATTCGATGTCTGACCTCTTGGAATTCATAATGTAATATGGAGAAGTTATATACGCACAAAACTCTAACAAGTGCTAAATAAATGTATTTGGGAGGTACCAAATAATTGCTATATGAATCCTATGGGAGAAAAGGGCATTACTTGCTAGAGGGAATCAAGAAAAGATTAATGACAAATTTGACATTTGAGTTAGGTTTGAAAAGGTAGATAGATATTAAATATGTTAAAAGGAAAAGGAGAGACCAGTTATGTACTGGGGGAAACAAGAACAAATTTCCTGAGGTGAAGTAAATACATGAAGTGTCCTGGGGGAAATAAAAAAAAAGTTTAGATTTGGCTAGAGTATAGAATATGTAGTAGAAAGTATAACACTAAAATATCCAATGGTGAACAACCATGAATGGTAACCGAGGGAATTTGAATCTGTTAACAGGGAGGCAGTGAGCATACACGAGTGGAGGAGTGACATAACCAGATATATCTGTAAAGAAATTTAGTCCAGCATTATTATGAAGGATACATTGTATAGAGAACAGGTAAAGATAAGAAGAATTACTAGGATACTTTTTTTAGTAATCTAGGGTAGGGGCAAGAAGGGTGTGTCTGAGGATTGTGCCTGTGGACACAGAGAAGAGAGAGCAGATAAGAAAGATAGTCCTCAAGTGTGCCACCGGCCTACAAGTCATTTCAGGTCAAGAAAGATTATTGATTTCAACTAAAGTTGCTATCCAACCTAGAAGGGTCCTATTCCAACTCCTGTCATGACTGAAAAGGGAACCATTTTTCCATTCCCCAAACTCTCTTTCATTAGTCTTCAACGAGTGTCAAAATGACTACTTATATTAGTGATTCCTGTCCAAGTTCTAGTTAGACTACGTGACCTCCAAAGTCATTTCCAGTTCTGAGATTCCATGATCCTGAGAGGTCTTGGTGACTGATAACATACAAGAGATGAAGTAGAGGGAAGAGACAAAGATTAACCCAATATTTTTTAAACAGTGACCGAATTAATAGTGACATAATTACAAAATAGTGAATTATAAATTAGTTAGAAAAGTAGGTTTAGAGGAACAGATAATAAGCATGTCTTTAGTTTTTTGTTTGCTTGTTCATTTTTTTCCCACTTTCTCGAATTTTACAGTTCCAGACATTCCTTAAGTGGCAAGACTGTGGACCTATATGCTTACATTAGGTATGCAACAAAATTGTTAATCCTAAAAGAAATCTAGCAATCTATAGCTTCCCTGGGTTTTGAGTCATATAGCCTTAGTTTATTCACAGTCTGTCCCTTAGGATCTATAGATCCTATGATTTTTGGAAAGGTATTTAAACTCTCTGAGACCCCTTCCCCTCCCCCCTGTATCATCTATAAAATGGAACTTGTATTATCTATATTTTGTAGTGAGGAAAAATTTATAAAATATTAAATTCCCTTATTATGTGGAATATCTAAAATGAGATATCATAATCATCATGGATATCTAGTATAACACAGGTATGGTTCATGGCCAATCCCATGGATCAAGTCAATTGTCATATTGAACATTGGTTAAGAGTTTGATTCACATATACACAACTTCAACAAAACTTCAGGTTTAGTTGCAGTTTGAGGTGTTGAGTGAACTAGCAATGATCACACCTTAGTACTAGGAAGGGGCTATCCACTCTTTTACTAACTGGCCCAAGATTGAGAACATTAGGCAGGCCTATTCCTATGGAGAGAGGGAGACCTATAAGGTCTTAAGGGAATGAGAAACCTTTCATTTCATTAGTATCAACCTCATTCTCTTAGTCTTTTTAGGTGACTTGTATATAAATGTTTTGTCTTTTTATTTGTGTAGTACCAGCTAGATGAGTCACTTGAATCTTATCTCCATGCCCATCACTATTATTCTAGATACTTCCCTCATGGCTGAATCAGTTTTCTGAAGTTAGGATGAGAACTGGGAGGGATAGAACAGTGATAGTGATAGGGTTAGATGACCTAAAACTGATCAAGCAAATTTGAATGATGCCAAACCACCTAGCAGAATTCCCAAGCCATGGTGCTCCTGTTATATACCCAGCTTGCTACATGTCTGGGTTAGTTAGCTCAATTGTATCCTTGTAGAGGACATCTTTTGTCTGCCCTTTAGAAAAATTCACCCAGATATATGTTTTATGACCACTCCCACTACAACTCCAGTACAGCTCTGATAAAGAACTGATCTTCCACAGGTCAAAAATGTTCCCTGATAATTCCTGCTTCATCAAAGCCAATTTCTATTTTCTTAAGGCTTTCTCAGGAAATTCCTGCCAGTAATTATTCACTGCCGGTGACAATGTCCTTCCCTTCCACCTTTGTCAACAACCTCATTTCTGTACCACCTGCCTCATTTTTTCTTGTGCTATTAAATTTCAGCCCTTCATAGCCACACTGCTGTTGGAATTGCTGCTGATTTGCTGCAGACTGAGAACACCAAACGGTACTGAATGGACACCCCCACCCCTCCTGTTCTAGACTGAACCTATTAAACTTAGCTAACTCATCCTGCTTAGACTGAATACACAAAGCATTGCTGTACACAAAATTATTTAGTTGCATACTACCCCACAAGTATTGCTCCCACTACACATTTAGGCACTTTCCAGACCAAATTCCTTTTAGTGAGGAACTACATCCGACTGATCCATTTAAAATGCCTTATAATGCTGCTGATTGACTGTGTGTTTGACGTAGACCTGAAAAAGTTATATAAGCCAAATCTATACACGGGGAAATTGAGGCATCTACTAGCAAACAAGTTTATTTAACATGCTAATCAATTTATTTCATTTCTGATACTCATTTTATTTGACTTCCAGTATTGTAGGCCTACTGGTAGTTGGAATTCTCTCTGCACTTTCTAGGAAGCCAGGTTGAGAACTTATGCATAACAAGTGACTGTGGTATCTCAGTGCAGGAGAACTCCCTCCACCAAAGTAGACCTTAGTACAGCTGTGATTCAAGAGATATATCCTAAGGAATTGCCTGAGGCCCATAAAGATTAAGTGAACTGTCATTGTCCAGGGCATAAAAACTATTATTAGAGGTTAGGGCTGATGCCACCTCTTCTTGACCCCAAGCTCAGAGTTCTATCCTTTATGCTAAGCTACTTCTTGTGATCAGCTTTGAGTAAAATCCTTCTAATATTTTACCTCCTGGCAGAAATGTAGTCATTTTAGTTGAAGGAAAGAGGGAAAAGTATGAGAAATGTGCATGGTATTATAGACCAGGTAGATGCTTCATCTAGAACTATAAGAAAAAGAAAGAATAGAAAGAAAGAAAAGAAAATGGGTGAATGACAAGCTCAAATATGTTCATCTGAATTATAGTACCTTAATAGTATTCAATGTTGTTGAGGCAAGGAATATCCTTTGGATGATGTAATCAAGGCCATTCAATGCATATCAAATCTTGATTAATATTCATACATTTATGATATTTAATTTTATTCAAACTTTCGTGTATTAGTTCTGCTTTATGTAGGGGGAGATTTTAGTTCATATTTAAGGGACTTAGATAGTTTGAGAGATAGAACATTAATAAAGCATTGACAATATGATAGAAACTGCAGGAAGGATAGGGTATACAAGCACAAGCAAGTACATTTGGTCCTTGCCCTTAAATTTATATTCTAACAGGTAAAGACTATACATAAAGAAGAACTGGAAAGTAGAGGGAGTGGGGGGTGGAGGTGGGGAGAGGGGAGGTTACTTAGCAACATATGTAGGAAAAAGAAGGTCTGCCTAGTTCTCTGCAATATGAGCCAAAAGTCATCTTTAAGAGCAGAGTGACCAAGAAGTGGAGTCTGCAGTTGCTTTGAGAATATGAGAAAGATAGCCTGGGATATAGGTGTCATGGTGAGAAGATGGTCATTATAGTAAATAATGACCCTTTATTTTTTTTTTCTTTCTGAGGCATGGTGAATTCCTAAAGTTACTTCATGAATATAGTGAAAGTTTCTGGGGAAACCTAACGTTTAAACAACATCTCTTTTTTCAAAGATGCAGTAACTGATTTCTGACCCAAATATCTCAGTGATATATCTGAATGTAATGTTAAAAATGATTTTTCTTGGTAATCTGTGTTTTGGAGACTCAGAGCTCCACCCTGCCAGCCTTCTGTCCAAAGTTATTCTGAAGGACATCTCTGATAATGAGATTGCATTGAATCTTCTTATCTTGGTCAAACTCCAACCCTGGCCTGAATTGATTTTATTTACTCAGGTTTGGGTGGAGATAGACTTCCAAGACTGGGGACGGTATTTCCTTTGGCAGGTGATATGGGCCCGGGGGGGACTGAGTGATTTAAGGAAACCACCCACCTCTTACTATGTTGACCAATCAGTTGATTGGCACCCCCTTGGGAAGACCTACTCTTTGAAGGGCATATAACACTCTACTCCAAAGTTTCAAACCCAGCCAGTCCTGAGCTGACCTCCCTTGGTGGAGGTGAGGGGGAGGGAGTCAGTTTTGAAATCAACTCCCATGCAATGCATGTCAAGCCACTTTGAGAAATTAGACTGTGGACACATGTACCCCAATTTCATTCATCTCTTTTTTAGAGCAGACTCTATTTCAAATGAGGGTTCATGGGGCTCGGGGTTCACAGTAATCAATTATGAGAGTAATTTATTTGTTCAAAAATCACAAATACCTTGAATATTATCTTGTCTATAATGCAAAATTATGCATTTATTTAGAATTGCCATTGCCTACCCATGAGTTAATTCTAATATATAAAATTGAGCTATCTCTCATTTACAAAGTTGAAATTTTCAAAAAAAAGAGAAAGAAAAATTAACACAAGAATTTAATATACCATCATTTAGCACTTTGAAAAATCACTTTTAAATTAACACTTTAAATTATAAATTCTAATAATTAAAAAAACAAACAAACCTATATTATTCAATGCACACTAGTTAGGTGATGTAGGTAACATTCCTTTGGATATCTATTGCTAAACAAAAGTCACCTTATCCAAATCAGATAAAAAGCCTATTTGTACCTTTTTTTTTAAAGTACTTGCTAAAGCTTTCAATAAAAATCAAATCTATGGACAAAAATAGCCCCCAAAACTTTCACTTTTAGCACTGAACAAAAGATCGGAGAAGACCTAAAATGTTAGTTTTTTCTGGATGACATTTACAAATCAATCCTACTCTTCCTGGCTCTTAAAAAAAATTTTTTTTATGGCAAATTTGATTAAAATCAGTGTTGATTTCACTTTTTGGGGGAGGAATGCTCACTGTTAGTGTCAATAAAACAAGAATAAGTTGAAAGGGCACCACCTACTGGATTATTAGCAAAGATTGAGCTACAGTGATTTCAGACAGCAAATGTACAATTTAATTTTCTCATAACTACAAGAAAGAAAGAAATATAATTACTACAGTGTCACCCATAATATAATTCTCAGTGATGTCATAATTGAATGGAAAGAGAGATGAAAGACAAACTATAAATTGTTATCTGTCCACATATTGCTTCTCAACACTTGTCTAGCATATTTTTGTCTTTTCTTTCATTCTTTGTTTCATCTCCATGCACTTCCACTAATAACTTTTCCATCAAGCCATTTTTTCATTCTTTCAAATGTTTCTTAAAACACCCACCTCTTGTTTTTGATCTCTGTATTGTTTTCCCGGGTAGTCCCCTTAATCTTATTATCAATTTCCGAGAGATAATTTAGTATAGTAGCTTTCTGAAATTATAAGTCACAAATGAATGGTTGATCTGCATTAGTGGAGGGAATTTCCACCTAGGGAACACCCCACACTGCTAAAATCACAGTTCTAGAAAAAAAAGAGTTTGGACAATAATTAGCAGTTGTTATTTCAGGTTTATTTTGAATGTCTTTATCAGGTGTTCTGGGGGCTGTAAACTTTGAAAAATATGTATATATGCATTTATTATATCTATGTTTTAATATGATATTAGGTAATATTTATAAAACACTTTAAGGTTTGCAAAGCACTTTACAAATATCATCTATTTTTGTCTTCATAACAACCTAGGGAGGAAGGTGCTATTATGATCCTTATTTTCCAGTTGAAGAAAATGTTGTTGTTTTTGTTATCATTATTATTTGGAAACGGGTATGTTATAAAGCATCTCAGGAAAAATATAGAAGAGGAGAATAGACAAAAATGGATTTTAAAAGTCCATTCATAAGTGCAAAGGTTTATAGGTTAATTCTAGTCCTACTCACAGTCAAAGAAAACTTAGTCCTTCTTTTTCATAGTTTCCTTTTTTTTCATCTGCTAGATCTTGTGGCAGTATTAACTCTATGGCTAAAGAATTTGATTGACAAGGTTGTTTTGTAAGTCGACTGTGCAGGGTGAACTTCACTGATCTTAGCCATAAAGAGCTCAATATCTTCTATAGGTACTTTTTACCCATGGTCCATATGCTACTCTCTACTTCCAGAGGAGTCTTAGTTCCTGAACTTCAAGATCTTATGCCTTCCCCACTCTCACTCTGGTGTTATAGATCTGGGAATACAATGGAGAGGCAGTATTGTGTAGTACAAAGGTCTTAAATATTAGGCCAGCTGCAAGAGAAGCACAACACTCCCCCACCCTTTGCCATGGGGAGGGGTGGGGTTCAGGGGATACAGATCCAGATTAAATGTATATTTGGGAACTATTTAACAGAATAACACAAAAAGCAATATTTTAAACAGGACTCCTCTTCTAACCAGTTGTTGAGTTGTGACTGCATTGTGTACTCCAGGTTTCACAATAATGGAAAACAATGGCTGAAACAAGCATTTCACAGTGTATGCCTAACCACCACCCTTAATAATCTAGCAAAGTCACGTTATCACAATCTACCTAGAAACGATTTAATTGGGATCTACAGGTGACCTAATTAAAGGAGCACCCCCCCCCCCCAGGTGGGTATGCTCAATGGTCTATGGTCTGGAACAATCAAATGCTAATAATTTCTCCAACATCAATGGAAGACTGTCATATGCAAGTACAATAGTACAATCCTGCCATTGATTCTTGAGCCTTATAGTAGTTCAGGCCTAAAATCTCCTAGCAGGGCTGACAGGGAAGATAGCAAACTAATCTCCCCAAATAAGCTCCTGCCTTAAGCTACTTTCCTTTACAAGCCCCAAATGTAAAACTCCCCAAAGGAGAAAGCTGGGCTATTTTTAGAAATCAAAATGTTTAAGAACTCTGATAGTCCTCTTTCTTAATCACACAGTCTCAATAAATATTTACAGATGGAGCTGCCTCTTATGGATCTTCCAACAAAGCAGTACAGTAAGTGTTTCTTCACATTCCTACCCGTAATGATTTGCAGTGGATTTTAAGCTTAACTGATGGAACATATTTACTGCTAACTACTGAAATAAATTAACACCTGCAAATGCCAAAAGGCAAAACCGCAGCTTTTTATGTGCCATGTATTAATACAGATTCTCTGACTTTTGAAGGCCTACCCACTGTGATCAAAGCTTCATCCACTCTTCAAACATTCTTGTTCACACCACTCATCTTTTCAAAACCCTTTAGCAAAACTATGCTAAGTCATGCAGTTCTGAGCTCTAACAGGATGATTTCTGATTCCATCTGCATTTCAATGTAATTCAAAATAATTCATATAGCTAAAAAATCAAGCCAAGCTAAAGCATTCAAGTATATAAATAAATAAAATTTTAAATATTATATATATATAGCTGTATATATAGATAGATAGACAGATAGATAGATAGATAGATAGATAGACAGACAGACAGATAGATAGATAGATAGATCAATCAGATCTCTCTCCAACCTGTTTTGTCCCAAGTTCAGGCCTTAGGGTAGATAGGTGGTATAGTGGATAGACCACTAGGCCTAGAGTTAGAAAGATCTGAGTTCAAATACAGTCTCAGATTCTTACCAGCTGTGTGACTCTGAGCAAGTCACTTAGCCTCTATTTGCCTCAGTTCCCTAGCTGTAAAATGAGGACACACTGGAGAAAGAAATAGCAAACCACTCCAGTATCTTTGCCAAGAAAACCCCAAGTCCATGGGGGTCACAAAAAGTTGGATAGGACAGAACTGCAACAATGACAATAGCTGATAGCATACTTGACATCTACAAATGCTGGAATGTTATATTACTTTCAGTGATTTTAACAAAGTCACAGATTTGTATAAGACAAAACTAAGTTATGACTTCTTATTCTGCTAGATTGGCAGACAGGAAGCCAGTTAGGTCATATTAGATAATGTCGCACATTAATTGAAATGTACATATTCAGTAGATTATCTTTAAATGAAAGAGATTATTTATGCAATTTGAATATTTGAGAAGTGACATCACAGGAGAGGCAGGCATAGGGGTTATGGGATCTGCATAGTTTAAGTGAGCTCAGTAAGATTCCTTTGAGCATTTGAATATCAGCAAACAAGGCAATTAATAGCATATCAAAAAGCTATTATTAACACATCATTCTATAAGGAACTTGGTGTTTGACTGATAATTCTGTCTGGTTGGGGAAAAAAGAGAATTAAAACTTAACAGCTAAAGAATATCTTTGATTCTGTCCAAGTTCCACAGACACTTTGTGATAAAATCATCAAATGGTATTGAGTGATTACTAAGTGTAAAGGACTAAGAATGAACCCTTCTCATTTAATTATTTAAGGCCTATTTATCCTGGATAGCTTTCAAACCTTTTCCTTTATATCTATTACTCCTCCCTGATACTTAGTGCTTAAAAAAAATGTTATTCAGTGAACAAGGACTTCCTTAATACTTTCTAATTGTCAGGGACTACATTAAACAGTCCCTGCCTTCAAAGAACTCACATCGTCTCCTCTCTGGCATCCCCTTCTTTCCTCTGACACTGTCAGCTCTCCTCATCACCTAATACATGCAGTACTGCAATAGCCTGCTAATGGGTCTGAGTGCCTCAAGTCTCTCCCCACTCCACATCACCTTCTTTTAGCCACCAAAGTGCAGTTCTGAAAGCTCAGCTTTGATTATGTAACCCCATACTCAATAAACTCCTGTAGTTCCCTATTGCCTTCAAGATGAAATATAAAATGCTTTATTTGGCATTTAAAGACCTTTATAATCTAGCCCCTTCCTATCTTTGCAGTCTTCTTAAACCTTACTTTCCATCACATACTCTTTGATCCAGTGACATTGGTCTCTATGCAGTTTCATGACCATGATATTCCATCTCTGGGCTCAGAGAATTTTTTTTTTTCCTGATTGTGCCCCATGCCTAGAATATTCTTCCTTCTCAATATTTCCCATTGATTCCCCTGGCTTACTTTAAATCCTAACTAAAATTCCATCTTCCATAGCAAGCTTTTTCCAATCCCTCAATTCTAGGGCTTTCCCTCTGTTAATTATTTCCTATTTATCCTTATACTGTTTGTACATTTTTGTCTGTTTGTTGTTGCCTCCATTAGACTGTGAGTTCCCTGAAAGCAGGGACTGTCTTTTGCCTTTTTTTTTGGTGGCCTGGGAGTTGGGTGGATATTTCTCTACCACTTAGCCCAGTGTCTGGTGCATAGTAATTCCTTAATATGTATTTATTGACTGATGGATTACACATTGCTCTAAGATATGTATTCTTTGATCCAGTGACACTGGCCTCCTGGCTGTTCCATGAAGAAGGCACTCCATATCTCAGCTCTAGGCATTTTCTCTGGCAATCCCCCATGCCTGGGATGCTCTCTCTCTCTCTCTCCTCTCCTCTACCTACTGGCCTCCCTTCATTACTTTAAATCCTAACTTAAATCCCATCTTTTCCTGGAAGCCTTATCTATATCCTCTTAATTGTAGTGCCTTCCCACTGTTAATTATTTTCCTATTTAGCATGTATATAGCTTGCTTTGTATATATTTGTTTTCATGGTATTTCCAGTTAGATTGTAAGCTCCTTGAAGATTCCACCATCTTCCACCTCTTTTTGTATTTCCAGCACGTTGCACGATGCCTAACACATAATAGGTCTTTAATAAATGTTTACTAATTGATTAGTTGCTTCCACCAGGGGAGACAACCTGCAAGTTACCAGGAACATATAAGTATAAATGGAAGAAAATCTCAGTAGGAAGGCACTACTAGAGGCAATGACTAGGAAAACCTTCCTGTAAAAAGTGGAATTTGAATTGAATCTTGAAGGAATCCAAGAGGCAAAAGTGAGAAGAAAGACCATTCCAAGCATAGAGGGCACCAGTAAAAGGCATGGAGTCAGGAAATATTTTTTTTCCTGTTTTTCAAGTTAGATTATTGGGTAGATGGAATTAGATCTGGAAAGCACCATAAAGGTTAGTTCAACTCCCTCATTCTGTGGGAAATTGAGGCCTATGGAGACTAAGTATAATGGTTAATTTGCTCCGTGCCACACAAATTCTAAGTGGTAAGAGCTTGGATTTCAAACCTAGGCTCTCTAATTCCAAATCCAGTATTCTTTGCTTGAATCATGAATATTATTAGTGTATATGTTAGGAAATAAGGGACAGGAAGATTCCTTGGTTAATGAAAATGTGTCTGCATTCACATGTATGCTTGAATTTCATAAGTTTTCTTTTACGGATTTATTTTTTTAAAGAGTGAAACCTAACAAATTAAGTTGCTCAAGCTCTTTCTTTGAAAAAAAAATGGCAAGAAATAAATGGAAGGATAATCTTAGAATCTCCTATTACTGTAAATCTTTTCTTTTATGTTTTTTAACCTGTTGTGGGCATTAGGAATTTGGCGTTGAACATAAAGTAAGTATTATATTAATCCTTAAGGAACTGTAGCCAAAAAAAAAGAGAGGAAATTGTGGTGGCCCATGCCTATATTCCCTGCTACTAGGGGAGGTGGAGGTTTATAGATCACTTGAGTTTGGTAGGTCTGAGCTATATTTTAGGGTTAAATGTGAATGTCACCCATGTGGTGAACCCCTGGGGGCAGAGGGCTACCAGGCTCCTTAAGGAGGGACAAACTGGCCCTGGTCAGAAAGAGAGCAGGTGAAAATGTCTGTATAAATCATCAGCATTGGAATCAAGTCAGTGAGCTGAATGGTACATTTCCAGCCTGGGGGGAGAAGGAGGGAGAAACAGAGAGAAGAGAGAAGGAAAGAAAATAAAAGGAAGGAGGGGGAAAGGAAGGAAGAAAGAGAAACTGAACATATGCAGTAACTCTAGCCCCACGACCTACTAGTGTTTTTCTTTTTTTCAATCACTATGTTGTTGTTCTTTAGTATGTTGGCTGAAAATTAAAAAAATAAAAAAAAATCCAAATATATGATTTGATTAATCTGTAGTTAAAATTACTTATACTGACTCTTGTTAGACAACAGAAACATCTGGCAAATTTGCTAATGATCAGTGACACACTTTTTCCAGCCAGTCTATGTAGTGTCAAACATTTATTACATCCTGCTACTGAGAAACATGTCGTAGTCTAATTTTTCTAGAACATAAACTATGTTAAAGGGAAGTAATATGAATTAAGGTTGGAAAAGTAGGTGGGAGGAAGAATGTTGCCTTTACATGTCAAACTGAGGAATCTGAATTTAAGCCTAGAAACAATAGGAAGTTACTGAAAGTTTTTGAGGAGGGGACATTGACATGGTCAGAATTGTGTTTTAGGAACATTTGGCACACCTGTGGAGGATGGGTTGGAAAGAAGAAATATGGACAGCCATTTAGGAAAGTTTTGTAGGAATCTGGTGTTTGATGGCCTGAACTATGATAGTGGCCACATGAGTACAGAGAAGCAGACTTATGTGAGAGATGTGGAGATCAAGTCAACAAAACTTGGTAGTTGATTATTTATATATCAGTGAAGGAGAATAAAGAGTCTAAAGTATCATTGAGATGGTCATTTTAGGTGACTGGGAGGATGTTTGTGTTCTCAAAAGTAAAAGGAGGATTTGGAAAATAAGAGGGTTTAAGGAAAAAAATGA
Source organism: Vombatus ursinus (assembly GCF_900497805.2). NCBI lineage: Eukaryota > Metazoa > Chordata > Mammalia > Diprotodontia > Vombatidae > Vombatus > Vombatus ursinus. Next base: position 16,573,596 of record NW_020954608.1, read on the forward strand.
TGAGCTCTATTATGAGTATTTCAAGTTTGATATGACATTGAAAGATCTAGGTACAAATATTCAGCTGTTAGACCAGGCACTAATGTCCAGCTGTCAATTGGAGATATAAACATGGAGTTCCATCAATTGAGGAATTGGACTAGATAATTCCATTGGGGCTTTCCAGCTCTACACATCACAATTTTATGTATGTTCAAAACAAATTTTGTTCTGAAATCAGTGAAGACTTTTCCTTTTGGTTTTATAATTAGCATTACTTAAATATTTTCAATGCATCCTGTTCATTATTTTGTAATATGATTAGTTTAATTTTCTTCTACTAAAATCTAGTTCTTCTACCTAATCATGGCAAAAAAAAATTAACCTGGATTTTGAAGGCTAAGACACCAGATAGACAAGTTCTAGAGGTCCCTTCCAAGCATTTTTTAAGGAAATCTTTTAAGTAAAGGATTGTGACTGACAGTGTATTCATCGTCCAAAGGAGAGCCTATATCCGGGATGGGAAACCTGTGGCCTCAAGGCCACATGTGGCCCTCTAGGTCCTCAAGTGCGGAATCCAAACTTCCCAGAACAAATCCCCTAAATTAAAGGATTTGTTCTGTAAAACTAGGACTCAATCAAAAGGCCACACCCAAGGATCTAGAAGGCCACATGTGGCCTCAAGGCCACAGGTGCTCCATCCCTGGGAGTCAGTAGGTTGGTCAGTAGACATTTATTAAGCAGCTAATACATGCCAGGCACTTCTAAGTGCTAAGTGAATGCAAAGAAGCAAAATATAGTCCCTACAGCAAACAAACAAATGATGTACAAACAAGCTATATACAAGATAAATAGAAAATAATTACCAGAGGAAAGGAACTAGAATTAAGAAGGGTTGGGAGAGTCATCCTGTTGAAGACAAGATTTTAGTTGGGTCTTCGAGGAAGCCAAAGAAGTCTCATTGGATGGAAATGTATGTGGCAGGATAAGAAAACTAGAAAGCAGGAGAGAGTGAGTTATGAAGGGCTTTGAATGTCAATCAGAGATTTTGTATTTGACCCTGGAAGTGTCAGGGACCTCCTAGAGTTTATTGAGCAGGGAGATAACACTGTCAGACCTGCAGTCTAGGAAAATCAATTTGATGGCTAAATAGAGAATAGACTGGCATAGGGAGAGACTTGAGGCAGGCTGACTCACCAGCAGACTATTGAAATGTGAGGTGATGAATGTTGTACCATGGTGGTGGCAGTGTCAGAAGAGAGAAGGGGGAATATTTGACAGATGTTGCAAAGTGATCACTAGCTTGGCTAAAAGATGATGAATTTGTTAACCATAAAAACTCATGAGACTATCAACCAAAGTATATACTAGGTGAAAAGTGAAGTGGTGGAGAAGTTACCCCCACCATTGAAATCACAATCTTTGAAACGCTGAAGAAATTTTATTTAAATGCTATTTTTTGTTTGTTCCTTTTGGTTTCTTTCAGTGAGGGGGAAATATTCAGGGGATAAATTTCAGCACAGGAAATTAAAAGTGGTTACCATTATTTCAACGTGTCAATGGACAAGCATTTATTAAGCATCTACTGTGTGTAAGCACTAAAGTAAGTGCTGGGAATACAAAGAAAGGCAAATAACATTTCTCTTTCCAATTAGAAGACAAATTCCAAACATGATTTTGTTTTCACTTATAATCTGTATAATTTAGTGTCAATGGACATATTCATTTTAACTCTTAAAATACTGATCATTTTTCTAATGTTATTTTTAAACAGAATGTGGGATTAAATGAAATACTTCATTTTCTGACTATTTTGCACTGATCTGGGATTTAATATATAATATCTATTATATATAATATTAATTAATTAATATTAATAATATATAATATTAGAAGCAAGTCAATACATCAAAAACATTTATTAAATCTGTACTATATACTAGGCATGAGAGGATGTGTTGTTGCATAGTGGAAAGACAACTGCTGGCTTTAGAGTCAGGATGACATAGATTCAAATCCTACAGCTGACATACACTGGTTCTGTGACCCTGGAAAAGACATTTAGATTCTCAGTGCCACAGGAAACTCTATGATTATAAACTACAGAAGAGAAGGTAACCTGCATTGGTAGAAGGAGTACACTATACTAATGAAATCGTAACTCTCATTCAATGAAAACCATGTGCCAGACATTTTATTAGGTTCTGGGCATACAGATACAAGAATGAAACAGTATCTGCCCTCATGGAGTTTGCATTCTATAATGATACACATGTATACAGACATTGAGGTTAGCACTGCATCTCATTTGACATATGCTATACATGTCCCCATATTACAGATGCCATCCACATCCTCATTTTACAAATATGGAAACTGAAATTCATAACTTAAGTAACACCATCACACATTTATTAAGTAACAAAAGGGGGATTTGAAATCAGGTCTTCCTAATTCAAGTCTATCGACCATACTACATTCCTTCTCTAAGTAAAGATATTTATCACAGACTATTTTCAATACCATAGTGGTTAAATTGACCTCATTTGAAACAGAAAAAAGATGCAAATAAAGTAGCTTGAGAATTTAACAATCATAGATATATAAGGGCACATAGAGCTATCAGCATAGCATTTGGGATAAAAAGGTTGCAAGAATTTTTGGAATAAAATTTGATCCTTAATGAAAATATAGAATATACAAGAGAGAAAACATAAGGTAAAGGAGGATGATATACAGGGAAGCCACTATACTCCAAAGAATTTTTTTGCATCTTCACACTTTTAACACAATGATTTTTAAAATCTATTTTAATTTTATATTCAAGTGAACTTCCTTAAAACCCACCTTATACACAAATTTCAGGTGCATTTTACAGAGTATCATATCAAACAAATCAATTTGGTGTAACTGGACTTCTACACACATAAGGATGCTAAAGTGAGTCCCCCTAATGCTCCTAAAGTCAATACCAGGTAGTGATTATATAGATTGTTGCTCCTTCTGTCCCAAAGACATTACAGATATAAAGAAAATAAGGTTGCATTCCCATTTAATTCATATCTCTGAATATTTACCTAGGAATAGCCTAGGAATATTTCTGTTTTCAATTTTTTTGGCTAAATCAAGGCATATCCATCCTCCTACCAAGCTACAGAAATGACTGACTACCCCCATTACATCTTCTTTCCATTATCAGTCATTCCCTTTCCCCCAGCAGACAGTACAATATCATTAGGCCAGTTAGAGCTATTTGCTTTTACTGTCAAAGCTAACGAAAAACACACACACACACACACACACACAAAACAAAACAAAAAAAAATTGACCATGATCTTGGCATTGTCAACTGGAAAAAGTACGGAATAGCTCACTCACAGTCCCTTAATTAGTATTGCGTACCAAATCCCCAACTGGGTGAATGCACTTAACATTAAATTAAGACTTGATTTTGGTTTAAGGTTCCTTATTTATCTTTAAATACATGGAAGTTCTCTATTTAACTGAAGAACCTGGGTGCTAATTTTTGACATGAAGCTTTTAATTACTGGATAGTGTCCATCCCCATTTAATTTCAATATATGGGAAACAAGCAGATTTGAAATGGGAAAAGAAGGAAATATTAGTTGCTAATGGCCTTATTTAGCAAAGCTGACAGGTTTAGAAATGATAATCTCATAGTATCAATAGAAGAAAAATAACCTGTTATTGTAATGTGATCTTTGAATGAATTACTACTTCAGTTTTCTGGAGCCTGAATAACAAAATCTGACTCAATTACCTCCATCCTGCTTAGGACAAATTCACAAAACCCTACTGTGGACATGAAATTATTTAGCCATTATTGTCTCCACCAATGATCCACCAAGTACCCATCTAGGAATGTTCCAGACCAACTTCCTTATAGGAGTAGACTGTATCCCATTGGTTCATTCAAATACCTCAGAAAACTGATTCACTGTGTAGTGTACTCTTAGTAGACCTGAAAAAAAAGATACCTAAACTAAGATCTGTGCAATAAGAAGCTGAACTATAACCAACAAATAAGCCTCATTAACTTGCTAATAAATGTATTTTCTTTTCAATTTAGTTATGCTCTCTGACCTCCAGTCTTGCAGACATGCTAATAGGTGAGATACTTCCAGGACTCCAACTCTGTCCTAGTTGAGATATTCTCAGCCGAATTATATAATTTATAACTGGAAGAGACCTTGGAATTCATTTAGGCCAACACAATCATTTAATCATAGAGGTCAAGTAATTTGCCTAAGGTCATAGAGGTAGTAAGCAAAAGAATTTTTTACTCTTAGAAATATCAAATGTTACAGTGACTGGAAATTAAAAAGAAAAAATCTATATAACACAGGTAGAGATCAATGATGTGAACTGTGGAACTACCAGAAGTGTATTAATAACTTTCTTTCAGTACAGTCACTTGGTTTTGATGAATTTATGAATACTAGAGAACCTCAGGGTTCTCCCTTCCCCATCATATTCATACCATTAGCAATAGGCAAGCAGAAACATGGTAACCTATACATAGATCATTAGGGCAAATACAGATGAGTAAATGAAAGGCTATTTGGAGTTAGTGGAAATCTACTATGTTATTTTTTTAAATAACTGAAGCATTATCAATTTAAAAAACTATCTATCTAGAATCTATATGTACATATCTACACATGTGTATATCTATCTATCCATCGATCTACAGAATGTTCCAAAAGTCTAAGCAATTTTAAGCTATGAAACTTTAATAGGAACACCCTATAATATAATAAAGTAGCTAACGATAGCTAGCTGATGCAGTGCATGGAGTGCTGGGCCTGAAGTCAGGAAGACCTAAGTTCAAATTTGGCCTCAGACACCTACTAGCTATGTGATCCTGGGCAAGTCACTTAACCCTATTTGCCTCAGTTTTTCATCTGTAAAAGGAGCTAGAGAAGGAAATGGCAAACTATTAAATGCCTTTGCCATGAAAACTCCAAATGAGGTCACAAAGTATTGGACATAACTGGAATGACTGAACAAATTATATATGTCTGTCAATCAATTTGTCTGTCTATCTCTCTTTTTGGGACCTAACCTGTGATTTCAATAATGTTGGGAATTCACAATGAGATAACACACTCTACTAATGCAGATGAACATTCATTTAGTAATTTATAATCATCTAAAGTTTTCTGGGTTATTCAAAAATTAGGTGACTTGCTTAAGGTCACACAGCCAGTATATGTCAAAGGCAGGAGATTCTGAGAACAGTTTTTTACACCATGCTGTCTCTTCAACACTTCAGCAATACAAATCCAATTTGTTTCAAAAGAGCTGTTTATTAGACTTTAGAAGACTTCTTTTAATGAAACAATAAGAATTAATATATAACTAGCCTAAAATTTCTAGTTATGGGGTTGCTTCTAACATACTTTAGAGTGCATGAAGAAAACTTGTTCTAAAATATTTTACATTCTCTCATAATTATTTAAGCTACTAACAGTATTACTACCATTGCTATGATTTCTACTGCTGCAGCTCCTGCTGCTGAGGATTTATATTATGATTTAAAATTTACAACTATCTTTATATACATAATCTCATTTGATCCCTATAACAGCTCTGTGAAGTGAGTAGTGCCAGTATGGTGAAGTACAGGCTTGCCAGAAATTAAATTTTTGCCAAAAATTTGGCTACTAGCTCTTAGATCATTGCGTACTCAGCCTTCCACCAACTTATCGAGATGACTGACTGCTACCATTACATCTGCTTTTGCCTACTGAATCTTCATCCAGGAAAGGGCTTTGGAGACCATCTAGTTCACACCCCTCAGGCACTTATAAACATTAGCCTAACCGTATATGAACATAGAGTCCAAAGTGATTAGTTTTACTACATTTGAATTTCTCCTCCTGATATAAGTGAGTGAACTGCTTCTCAGGTCACTTGAGATTTAGTAAGGAATTTACTATACTTTACTAAACTGTAAAATATGATGAATAAATAAATAAATAAAATACAAGTGAGAAATTAGTGGACATAGGACAGAGAATACATTACTGGGCTGTGCAAACCAATGGAGTGTACATGGTATGAAGACTACAGGATCTGGAGTATAAGGACCTGATTTCAAATCTTGGTTTTGCTATTGAATGTTTATTGTGTGATCTTAGCGAAATACTTTCCCTTCCATAGTCTTCAGTTTTGTCATTAGTCACAAAATTGGAGGGCCCAAATATGTAAGTCAACTCTGAATCTGTCAAATGGAGGGGATTGCAGTAGATCCCTAGAGAAAGACTCTAAGTTTAGAATACTGTGAAACTCAACTTCAAATACCGACTCCTAAAACTCTTAGTGCAGATTTAAGTTTAAGTAGCTTAAAATTGCACCAAGACTTTTGGTATTTCTTGCACAATAGCACTTTTTTTTTTTTCATGTAATCATTAATTCCTAGGGCCAATTTCCATGTTTATCAAACACTTGAGTCTGTAGATATAGCAAAAATTCAACAGAGCAAAGTTCACTTTTTTTAAATGCAGTAATGAAATCAGGGTTTCCTTAATCACCTTTGTTATTCTCAAGTTACAGGGCTAATAGGAGGGCTTTGACACAAATGACTGACAAAAAAAAAGTATCGATTGACTCCTTTTCTTTGACTGAAGTCGAGTTGTTAATTCTGACCTGCCTGCTCCCCAGTTTTATTCTACATATGGCAAACAACAATCTTGTAAGTTCAGAGAAGTGAACATTGATTTTGACAAGTTGCACAATGCTTCAAATTATACTGATTCATAAAGTGACGGGAAGGGAAGACAAAATAGCCCAGGCTGCTTCAAACCTTTACAGCGAAGCTCTTTGCTGCCCCCTCTAGACAACTACAAGTTTAAATGAAAATCAAATCAAACCAAACTTAGCAGCTCAAGAAAATGTGTTGTGGCCCACTTTCATACCCATATTTAATCTGGCAGTCTTACTGGGGGAAGACATTTTCTCTCATTTCTGCCTTTTTTGTTTTCTCTTCCTAATGTATTTTAGAGGATTCCTATTTCTTATACGCCACAGCCTGCTCATGTGTTCATACCCCCCAAGTGTCTCCCCATCGCCTTCTGTGCAATATTCATTTTTAATTCCTCAGACACTGCAGCGTTCCAAGATTCACGAACATGGGTAGATTATTGGTATTTAAAAGCTGGGCTTTTGATTCTGAAAGAAGTTTAGGGTCATTCCTAGAGGTTTACAATTCCCTGAAATAATCCATCTCTCTCTCCTCTTTATTTTAGACAATGCGCTGAACTCTTGTACATTTGCACGATCTGTTTGTATATGGGTTTGTCTGTGTATAAACAATAACAATAGTGAGCATTTATAAAGAACTCTGAAGTTTTTACAAGGCACTTTATAAATATTATCTCATCTGATCCTGTGAAGTCAGTGCTATTATTATTCCCATTTTACAAATATGGAAACTGAGGGAGAAAGAGGTTATTTCACTTGCCTAGGGTCACACACCTAGTAATTATCTGAGGCTGGATTTTAACTCAGTTCTTCCTGACTCCAGTGTCAAAGTTCTATGGACTGCATTCCCCAGCTGCCAAATATGTGTATATGTATGTATGTATGTATGCATATATGTATGTATGTGTGTATGTATATATGTATTATATAATGCATACACATATAAAACATAGTTGTGTATACGTGTAAACAAATGCAACGTACACATTTAAAGGACATATCATACATGTGTAGACCATGAGTGTAACTGATATGTGTATATTATAACATGTACATTTCTGTATAGCTAGGTGGAATAATAGATGGAGTGCTGGGTGTGGAGTCAGGAAGACTCATCTTCCTGAATTCAAATCCAGCCTCAGACACTTACTAGCTCTATGACCCTGGGCAAATCACTTAACCCTGTTTGCCTCAGTTTCTCATCTATAAAATAAGCTGGAGAAAGAAATGAAAAACTATTACAATATCTTTGCCCAGAAAACACCAAATAAAAGCACAAAGACTCAGACATGACTGAAAAATGGCCAAATAACAACAATATTTCTGTGCATGCAAAGGGATAGAGAAACAGATCATCATACAGTTACACAGATGGGTTGTTTACATGGGCTGTTAGCAAGAGTTCATGAGGAGCTATCTGGAGTGATGTTTGGAGCAAATTAACAAAACCTCTAGCAGTTCTGGTGAACCTTTCATGGGGACTTTAAGGAGGTCATGAAGTAGAGTAGTGCAGGATGGATAAGCACAGAAGAGGTATGATTTGTATCACTGAACAGAATACCAAATCAATGAGATCACATATTGATTTGAAAGCATAATTTTGACTCTTCATTGGCCCTGGTAAAATTTCTCCAAGTTAAAAAAAAAACCTATATTTAAGAGAAAAATCAATGAATTACCAAGTTAAGAAAATGAGAATATGAACTGAGGTGAAAAAGTGATCAACATTCCCATTCTGCTTTCCCCCTGAATCATATTCACTATATTAGCAAAAATTGTATGTTATGCCAATTAATAAGTCTCTCAAAGAAAGTCTAATAATCTAATTAAAATATGAAATAACAACATCTGTTTTCATGTAACAGTATTTTTCTGGTTATTATGCCAATTGTTTGTAGCCTTTATTGTTCCTATTCTTTCTTCTAGTATACTTAGTAGATCCCAATTCTGAGATGACTGACTCAGTTGAAAAAAAAAGATTTGTTGAGCATTGTTTATGTTCTCAGCACTACATTGTTCTTTGGAAGATGGTTCTATGGTCCCTCCCCTCATGGAGCTGACAGTCAGAATAAAAATGAAATTAAATGAACTGCATTGAAAGGAGCCCCCTTTATTCTACTGAAAATCATAGTTCTCTTCAGAAACATCTGAAGCATCTGTTATCATTTTAATGCCTATTATTTCTCCAAAATCATTGTACTTATGTTGTGTGTTCACACTATTGCAGTTATACTAACATCTCATTTATGCCTTCCTGTCTTTTGGGCAATGTGTTGAAGAACACATCTGGGTGGTAACCAGCTGGCTAAAGCACTGTATGTCTCTAAATGTAGGTCAAACTTCTCTCTGGTCAGTTCTTCAAAGCAGTGTTCTTGTTGTTTCCAAAATCTGACTATAACTGTTGTACACTCTAGGCACTTTCATGTTTCAACTAAATCTCTCAGGAGGTAATATACTTATCCCTGTATGAGCTACAAGAGGAACTCAATTAGCACCATCTCTTTGGGCTCAATTATGGGGAATACAATTCTCCTTGTTAAAAAATTTTCCTTCCGTCTTCTTGTTATGTTGCAGCAATAACAACCTAGCAATGAACTTTATTTATAAAATGTGTCCTGCCCTAGTCATGTATTTCAATTGTACTTCTAACAGCAAAGAAAACAACTACATGCTAGCAAAAATCACTTACCCACCTCTGGAACCAAAAATTAGAATTATGGTTACAGGAAGGAATAGGTAACTTTAAAATATGGCTTTGAATAAAATGAAGAATCATGTAAACATAATGAAAGTTAAAGTTATCTAAGTTTCTTTAGCAAGGAGGATGAAAATAGATTTTGATAAAGCACTAGTAGGAGTAGCAGTCCCTTCCCCTCCAAAAAAAAGTTGCTTTATTTTCTTTAAGTTGCCAAAATATCATTAAAATATGACATTGGCTGTTTATATTTGTTAATAACAACTTAGGTGAATTAGGAAGACTTTAATGGAAGGCAGTCAAGAAGGTAGATTAAAGACAGCAACCAGCTGAACTCTCCCAACATTTTCATCCAAAGAACTTTAAAATAACTCCTCAAATCAAATTTTGGAGTAGTAGAGCCAGAAAAAGGTCAGAGTGAGACATTTTTCCAGCCTAAGACAATTTTGGAGCTCTGCCAGAGAGGTCTTTAACACTGGAGTGGGCTCCAGTCAACACATATGGCAGGGACATCAGCAGTAGGCTTTGGAGTTAGTCATGCAACCTTGGGAGATTTCAACCCAGAGATGGCAAGGGGGACTGGTCAGAAAAAGATTGCAAGGGACCCTTTGCTGGCACTTGGTGCAGCTGGTGCTGATCGACAATTCTATCACCCATTAGCAGTTCTGGATCACAGTTCCAGGGCAGAGAAGTACTCTTCTCATCAGTCACAAAGAAGCAGGGGACCTGATCACAGTTCCAGGGCAGAGAGCAGTGCTCACTCTTGTGGCTTCAGGGGATCAAGGGCACTTCTTGGGTAAATACCAGACCACAGGCCAGGAAAGCAATGAACACACCTCTCCAAGGATCACATCACCTTGGAAGCACCAAAACCTTGCAGACCCATAGAACTAGCTCCGAAAATAGCAGCTTGAAAAAGCCTGAAGCTTGGCACAGTGTCTGCCTACCCCAGGTGGGCAAAGCCCAACTTCAACACAAAGGTAAAAGTCAGGAAATAAGCTGAGAAAAAGAACAAATAACAGAAAATAAACCTGACCATAAAAAGCTATTATAGTGGCAGGGAAAACCAAGATATAAACTCAGAAGAGAATGATACAAAAATAGCTACAACCAAAGTCTCAAAGAAAAATGATAATTGGACATAAGCCAATGTTTTTTCTGAACCTCAAAAAGTATTTCATCTTATTAATTTAGCATTCACTTGTTGCAAGTCCAGGGGTGGGGAACCTGTGGCCTTGAGGCCACACATGGCACTCTAGGTCCTTGGGTGTGCCCTTTTGACTGAGTCTGAGGTTTACAGAACAAATACTCTTTTTTTTTTGTAATGGGGATTTGTTCAGTGAAGACTGTATTCAGTCAAAGGGCTGCATTTGAGGACCTAGAGATCCACATGTGGATTTGAGGCCCAAGGTTCCCTACCCCTGGTCTAGTCCATATAGCCTTTTGAAAGAGTAGGATGAATTTTGATTACAAATGTCCCAGTTTTCAGAAAGGTAGAAAAGGTGGTATCTAGTATTGTACTGTGAAACAGTCAGTTTCTGTAATGTTTAATCAGGTTCAAGCAAGTTTGGCCTTGAAGTCTTCAGAAGCTTGAAATTCATTGCCTACATGATGAAAAATAAACTCTTTATCCAGGCATTTAAGGCCTTCCTAGATCGTGATGTAACCAACCTTACAATCTCATAACACTCTTTGTCACAAACTGTATTAGCCAATGCTTCAATCCAAATCTCTCTCTCACACACACCTCTCTGCATTTGTACAAAATGTTCCTTGCGCTTTATATGCACCCACCATTCATCTCTGCTTCTTGGAACCATCATTCAAGGATCAATTCAGTGTGAAGCAGTCCCTGACTCCACAGTGTCTAATGCTCTTTCCTTCCTTGTTTTTCCTTGTATAGTATATAGCTTAGATCTCTTAAGGAGGGATATATGCTCTGACTCTTTTCTAAATAACATGAATTACCAGTGTCTATTGATAGGTCCTTGTGTATTCCCATACCGAGAGACTGTGGCAAAGATACTTAGCCACTGGACCAAGATGAGTTCTTATTCTATTGACCCCAGGGACTAAGAAGAAACAGTGTCTAGTCTTTTTCAAATTGTCTTCTTTGTTTGAATGCAGGCAATGCCAATTCCACCTTGGGTTTACAGTAAGATAGAAAAGGCCTTTTTCTTCTCTTCTCCTTAATAGCTCTGACAGATATAAGTATATGGCAGCATGAACATATGCTTGTCCGGATGAGTCTGATACTGCACCTCAAGACCTCAGGTGATAGAACGGCATTTTTTTTTTTTTACCCCTGCTGGTAACCTCATTTCAACAGGTGAGTGCTTGGTTGCCCAGAAACAATTTCCTAGAGAAGAAAGGTACAACCTACAAGAAGATTTTGCAGATGAAAGGATTAAAGAGTTTTCCTTTTCCCTTTGGATCACTGGAAGATCTGGACTTGTAAGCTGCTCAGACAGTATACATCTGAGATGAATATGAAATAACTGTTAACTATTGAACAGTCCTACAATCTTTATCTCCAAGGAAAGTATAATAGGTGATGAGTCATTATTTCACATGTTTTGTTAATGTACCCTTATGGCTCTCTTTTTTAAAGCATTTCTCTTGAAGTGTAGGAAATAAATATCTAGCTTATATCTGATATATATTTTGTCCTTTGAGTACCTTTCTACAAGGGACCCAGTTAACTTAACCCACTTCTGAAAAGACTCTCAACATGAGAGATAACTAAACTATATTGGGATTTTTTCTAGGAGGAACTTCAGGTGAGGACAATGAAATAGAGAGTGATAAAATAGACTGATCAAGCTTTTGTGACCAAGCTTCCCCAGAACTGAAACCAGTATCTATGTATCCAGAGTGTGGTGTATGGTTTATCTTTTCTCTAAGAGGATCATGACATCAGGGAGATGATGACATGACTTGCAATTGACTTTGATTTGAGGGAGGGAGGGCTGTGCAAAGTCATTAGTCTCATTTTCTCCTTCATCTGCCCACTGGACCCAGATCCACAGTGAGGGGCATTTATAAAAGGAGGTTTCCCTGGGCCTGAGTTGACATCTACTCATTTGATCATTTGGGTGGGTGTGAAACATTTGTTTTCTATTTTCTGCAGATTATCATTATTATCATTGAAGTCACTATTATTATATGGATGAGTTTTTACTCTCAATGAGGTTTACAATTGTATTAATTTACATAGTATATCATATTTCATAAAGTACTTTAAACATATATCATTTGAGTCTCAAAACCACTTCACAAGTTAGGTAGAATAAGCAGCATTATCAGTAATATATGGATGAGGTAACTGAGGCTTGTAGAAATTAAGTGACTTATGCACAGTCACTGTACTTAAATTTTATTGCCCTCTTCTGCCTCTCTACCATTCTGCCTTTCTAAGAATAACTCATTTATTCCTCCATGAATTAAAAAAATATATATTTTGACCATGTACTATGTACAACTGACTTTGCTAGGTGCTGGGAGAAATTTAAATAAAAATAAGACACAGACCTCACTCCCCCTTGAGAAGTTTGAAATCCATCACTCAGTCAAGGCAGAGTTAACAAGCATTTATTCAGCACTTACTACATGGCGTACATGGCTCTAAAGCACCATGGCTACAAAAGAAGGCTAATAGACTGTCCATATTTCAATGGGGAGGACAATGTTTGAACCCAATAATGTATTATAATGACATTTTTATTAGTAAGTCAAGATCTGACTAAATTGTGTGAAAACTTTTGTAGTTTGATTGTATTTCACTTCTACTTTAACACAGCAATTTATTTGGAATTCTATCACAGACCTATTGATTCAGATGGCAACTCATGACTTCTTATCCCACCAATTCTCCAAACAGAATCTACCTTTTGTGTTTTGGGCCTTCTCCTTCTACATTATTTAATATTCCATTAAACTTGGGTTGTTAAGTTACCATTCTTTGTTCTTGTTTCTTGAGCAGTTCAGCTGTCTGAACATATTTCCTGAACAACATATTTTATAGCACATAATTATTGGTAATATGCTGAGACTCCCCATGCTTAGCAAACTTTGGGTGGTCAGTACCTTTGACTCTTCTGAGACTGCTTTTTAAAAAGTCATACTGCATCACTGAGAGAATATTATAATTTTTCAATGCATGTGTGTGCACATGCATGCTTGCATTAGGATAATGGAAAGTCTTGCAAAATTTCTCTAATGCAAACCAGTCCCAACTTTTTAAACCAGCCCCTACTTTTCCTCCTATTCAAATCTGTGCCTAGTTTACTGTCTTTCTGCTATGTCTGCCCAAGATTTAGGTACTGATGGATCCTTTCAACAAGGCATTTTCACTACATATGCTAAGATCAGGCAAAAGTCTTTGATAAGTTCAGTGATTCAACGATTATTTGACTATCGATATCAAGGAATGCATAACATATTGACGTATTTTGTTCAGTAGTTATTTACCTCTGCCACAGAGATTGTCAAAATGGAAGTGAGATTCCCTATATATGATAAGAAACTCTAAATGTTTCTTTTTAAGGATTGCATCATGCTGAATGAATCAAACTCTCAAATATTATAGTACTTCCTCCACAAAATTCATTATAATTCAGAATTGATTAATCTCCAATCTATAAATGAAAAATTGATGTGTTGCATTCAATAAGCACTTACTGAGAACCTACTCAATTTTAGGAAATATGCTGTCTATTCAGGATACAAAGACACTAACCAGGCCCTGTCCTCAAGGACTTTACATTCTGCTGTGGGAAAACCACAGATTTGTATCCTTAGTAGGGGAAAGCACTAACAATGGTGTGAGGGATAAGGAAAATCTTGATGTAGAAGGTGGCATCTGAGAGGTATTTTAATGTAACCTAAGTAATGTATGAGATAATAGCGAATAGGGAGAGCATTCCAGGAATGAGGGAAAGCTGGTAAAAAGGCAAAGAGGTAGGATATGGAATGATTGTGAACTAAGAATGACAAGTATAAAAAGTGCTTATTGCTTAGACTTTGACATGCAAACGGTCAATCCACCAAATTAATTCTTCATATTTTCTAATACTCAGTTCAAAGAAGGCTGCAACCTAAGCTGATTTCAACTGGGGCAGCTAAGTGGCACAATGGAAAGAATGCCATGCCTGGTGTCATGAAGACCTGAATTCAGCTGTGGCCTCTGACACTTAATAATTGTGTGATACTGGCTAAGTCACTCAACATCTATTTAACTTAGTTTCCTTATTGGTAAAATGAAGATAATAACATGCCTACCTCTTGGGGTTGTTGTGAGGACCAAATGAGATAATATTGGTAAAGAGCTTAGCACAATTCCTGGCACATATTAGGAGCTATATAAATGCCAATTGTTGTTATTAACTTAAAATTAAACATATCATTATCTAGCAATACTCTATACTGTGGCAAGGCTAAAAGAGTTGGAAGGTAACTTTTTAAAGATATTATTAAATAATTATTGAATATATAAATTCATTCATCATTATCTATTATGTGCCAGATTTTTTAGTTTTAAAATATATTTGTATCGATATCTTTTATTTTAAAATTACCCAAATCCCCCTTATGTCCCACTCTCTTTTCATTTAAGAGTCATTTATTAATAACAAATAAGTTTTATATAAGAAAAAAATCAGCAAAATTAATCAACAGATTGAAAAAAAAATCTGGCATTATATGCAATGTTCCATGCCTGTGAACCCCACCACACATACTTCTATAAATAAATTAGAAGAGGTTTCTTGGACCTCTTCTTTAAGGCCAAGCATGTTTCTGATAATTGTACAACATTCATTTTCTAGTATTTTACTATTACTTACAATTACATTTTTGAAGTCATTGTTTATATTGTTATCCTGGCTCTACTAACTTCACTTTGCATCAGTTGATGTGTCTTCCTTGATCCTCTGTAGTTAATATATTCATTATTTTTAAATATTCTATTATGCTTATGTACCACAGTTCATTTAGACTTTCCCCAATCTATGGGCATCTACTTTGTTTCCATTTTCTTGCTACCATTAAATGCTATTCTAATAAATTTGGTATAGATGGAGGCTTAATATTTCTCAATAACCTCCTTGAGGCATATTTCTAGAAGGAGAAACTTTAGGTCAAAAGGATTGCATAAAAGTTTTAAAGCATTCTCCTAACTACAATTTTTGGCTCCCTAATAAGCTATATGAATAGAATTTCTGAGTTCAAGCCCCTATTTGACACATACTGGCTGTATGACCCTAGCCAGATAAATCACTTAACCTCTCAGTCAGTGTTCCAGGCAACCCTTTAAGACTATAAATTGGAGAGATGGTGTCAATTTGTAATGGAAGAAGTTCCTTGCAGGAAGCGACTCGAGTTTGGTGCAAAATAGGAGCCCAGAACAAGTATATTTGAAATAAACCAAGGTTTGTTGTTTTGCTGTTCTAATAGCAAAAACAAAACAAATCACTGTTGTTAAAAAGAGGTATAAAAATTAGAAGGAAAATAGAGCAGAACTACAACATTTAGGCAAAGAACAACATTCTCAACAAATCAAATTGTCTACTCAGTGAGGACAGAGTGAAAATAGGCCCTCAAGTAGGACATTATTACAATGATCAAGCCTGTGCTCACAAGGACAAATTGCTTCTGAAAGATACTAGACCAAGAGATTGTCTCAATTTATACGGTTATATATTCTTCTTGTATAAATGGATATAGCATAAATGTTCATCAACTAAGTTTGAATCTCACTATTTTCCCTTGGTTATACTTTTTGCAATCTTTTTTTTTTAAAACAATATTTAGTTTGGAAGCATAAATTCTCACTGACATATCCACATTTCATATCCAACCTGTGATACATTAGGAACACTGGACCCAATTTCAGAAGACTTGAATTATTGTTGGGGATCAGAAACTAATTAGATATGAGATTATGGGTAATCACCCTCACCTCTATGAAGCTGAGCATCTTCATTTATAAAAAGAAGAGATTCTATTTACTCAGGTGATTGGGAAAAACAAAATAAAACAAACAAAACAAAACACTGCTTACAGTTAGTGTTTTACAGTAGAAAAAGTATTGGAATTGGAGTTAGAAGAGGTCCTGATTCTAGTTCTTACAACCTGCATGACCTTGGATAAAGCACTATATCTCTGAACGTCAGTTTTCTCATTTTTTAAATCAAGGGGATGAACTAGATGACCTCGGAAGCTCCTACTAGCACTAGATTTTTAATCTTAAAACTGTAAAACACCACATCTGTGTGAGTTCTTATTAACTGATTCAACTGAATTATCCTTTATTTAGTATTACATATGTCAGTCACTGTTTTTAATCAATGTGTTCATAAAACACTCTAATATCTCCCATCTCCTCGTGATTCTTCTCTTTGCCCCCTCTATCTATTTTACATGATTCCTCCACTCATGCCCTCATCTTTGAAGTGTTCTGACTCCTTCTGGCCTTTTTCTGCCATCCCTTCCTTTTCCCTCTTCTTACTCTCAGCCCCGACCCCCTATGGTGTTCCCAAAGAAGCTCATAACTGGAAATGTATTGGAATGAGAAAAGAAATTGTTAATTCACTCTCATCTTCCTTTTGGAGGGATATTTAACAATAAATTGGGGCAAAGAGCATTTCACATTTCAGTGGTATCCTCCCAGGGGCTATGGAGTGAGTCTAAATTCTAATGGCCTTCTAGTTCAAGGAAGGTTGCCCATTCTACCTACAAATATCATCATCCTACCTTTAGTTGAAAGGTGAAAGCTAAATTTCATAACTGTAATAAGAAGCTGAAGCCAAGTAAAGACCAATAGTTATTATAACATGGCTCAAGGGAGGGATCTTGAAAATAACCTGGGCCAACATCAAAGGCTTTACAAAATCAGTGAGAGAATCCTGCTGATGAAATTCTTCTTAAGCTACAAGGGACTGAGAAACACTGCTGGAAGCTCAACTAGAATAGAATTACAATGATCAGGCCTGTGTTCACAAGGACAAATTGCTGCTGAGAGGTCAGTGTGGGACTTAAAACAATGCATTTCTACTAACTTGGGAGCATGTCTTTCCATCGAAAATATTTGGTCCAAACTGATACAGTTTTACTTTTTTGTGATACAGTTTTCTAATGCCAAATAAGCCAGTACTAATGCAGAAAAACACAAAGGTACACATAACATGGATGGCATCCTGGTTGAGCTTACTTCCAACAAGCTCTTCATACTTAGCTTCATTGATTTATGACTTTTATTGATAAATACCATTTCAGTTTGAACTATACTATACTAAAGTACTTGAAAAAATAAATAGCAGTCTATCTCCTCGAATCTATTTTGCACTCCACTAAACACATAAACATTAAAAAATAGACTGAGTACTAGTACTATAAAGAAATAGTCTTCTCTCCCAAGAGTCCTGCAAAGAAAAAAATAACATCCATGTTTGTCAGAATACTCAGATGGCTGAATGCATCAACTGATTTACAAAACAAAACAAACTTTTATCTCTGTGTTTTGGTGCAGTCTAGATATGACCTACATTTGCCTCTGTTTAACTACAATGTGGATCACAGTCTGTGATGGCAGATTGTTTTCTAGTTGTATGTTATGAACACAAGGTGAACTAACTAATCTTATTGCATTCCAGCTGCATAAAGGAATACCTATGAAGTTCAGCTTGAAATCAAAATAAATTCTCATATGGAATTGGACTGGAAAAGTAGACTGAACAATGGCTCAACAGATCTCCCTCTGAGACTATATTGATCTTTTCTCTTGGGAGGGCCTAAATCTCACCTGGCTGATCATAGGGCCTAGCTGTTAAACTTTTGTTGTGATTAGAAGGCAGTAGAAAATATGGAGGAATTACAGAGAAGGTATCTCAGCTCAGAATGAGAGAGATGAAGAGCTATAAGTACAGACAAAGAAGAGAGAAAAGAACTACCAGAGAATTTCAATGGGAAACACAATGGAGAATGAAGTACACTGAAAGAGAGTGAAATAAAATCCTTTCCTCTTCACCTACTTTATTCTCCACTCAACAAAGATGAGGTAGGGGCTGGCTGGCAAATATCAAGGGATGCACACATACACACAATGGGAAAGGCTGGGGTAAAAAAAGCTCAAAACAATTCATTTCTTCCATCAGTTGGAGGAATGGAACATCTGGTTTGCTAGAATAGAGGTGAGAATATTTTACCTACATTAACCTTCTTTGGAAAGCAATTAGAGGTTTTAGGGATCCTTTCTTTTTTCCTCTGCCTCAACAGATGGAATTACTAGTGGCTGGGACTGAGTGGAAAAGGAGGAGGTTGATAATCAATTTAACAATGAGAATGGACTGAGCACTAATGTGAACTGAAAACTCCTCAAATTACAGATCTGTGAGCGGAATGAAGGGAACATAAAATGACGCAAGTTATGCAGGGCTTCCTCTTTTATGGCTAGAATCTTAAACTTTTGTACTGATTGGGGACTTTGTACATAGGAGCTTCTCTGACATATATATATATATATATATATACATCAATATAGATATATAATATGAATAAATATATATATACACACACACCAAACTCCAGTGGGAAGCCAGAAAGCTCTATCTCATCCTTTTTCCATTCTGCAAACATGTTTTCTTTTTTGTGAATAACTCTTAGGATTCTTCTTCTTTTCTTTTTTGTAGAGGGAATGGAAGATTAATATTTTTATCTGTGTTTGTTTTATCTGTGTTTGGAATTCCTGGTGTGGAAATTCCCTCTGCCTATGGAGATCAATAACTCATTTGTAGAGTCTTAAGAATTGCCTGGAACACCAAAAAAATCAAATAATTTGCCCAGGATGACATGACTCTTTTGTTCCCCTTTTGAGGACAGAAGTCATTTTGCTTTTGGTTTTTGGTCTTTCTTTATATCCCCAAAATTTAGCCACTCGCCTGGCAGATATCAGAGGCAAGACTTGAATACAGGTATATTCCACTCCAAGATGAGTCCTTTAATGAAGACAACATACTGCCTTTCATTAGAATTTTTTGAGCTAAATTTCTTTGTAAACAAGTTGCCTTGAGAGGCAATAAACCTCTGCTTTTTGGTTTACCTGGCTTCCTTCAAGATTGAAATCCAGTTCTACTTTCTAGAGGAGGACATTCCTAGTTCCAACCTTCATTTTCCCCTTCTACAAGTGTCTTCCCTCTGAGATTATTTTTCACTCACTCTGATCTTGTATGCGTGTAATTATTTACTTGTTGTCTGCTCCAAGTTCCTTGAGGGCAGGGACTATTTTTTTTCTTTTCACTTTTTTGTACCCACATCATTTTAGTATAAACACCTAGTAAATAGTTACTAAATGCTTGTTGGATGACTAAATAGCGTAAAAGAATGCTTAACTTGAATTAGGAGAACAGGATTTGAATCCTCAGTTTCAATTATACCTACTTACTTTAAAAAAAATAAAGAAAATCTCCCAAACCAATTGGATGGTCCTATGACAAGAATTTATATATGGATATGGACAATATTTTCACAATCTAAGAAGGCAGAGATGGAATAAAATCATCCCTATGGGATATGTACTAGCAGGGATGAGACTCAATCAACAAGATCCAACAGTGTTCATCTAAATATCACAGTGTAGCTCCACAGTTCTTCAAATTTACTGATTCTGATGTTTGCCAATCATCCAGCACCTATCCCCCATTCTAAAATTCCACAAAGATTCAGCTCTCTCACCTACAAATTTTTCACTGCCACAAACTTCAATTTGTAATAGGTCAAGAAAATTGGACTTACTTAAAGCAAAAATATAATGTTATTTCATTATCTTCTCAATCACAGTATATTATAGACCAGTGTTTTATTATTTTTCCTGTTTCTAATAAAAAATAATTAAAAGTCAGTGTTCCATTTCTAATTCAATGAAGCAATAATGATTAAACACATTTTACACATTCCTTTCAGAAGAACAGTCTACGGGGAGGCATAAGTAGTACTTTAAAATAGCTATACCAGGATTATTAAGAAGTTGGAGTATTTTGTTATAGGGAAAATTCTTAATATTGCAGAAGCTTTGAGATTCTAAATAAATGAATCAATAGATATCTATTTATGGCCTACCACATGTAATATACTGTACCTGGATAAAAAATTAAATGGAAAAGTATTTATTAATCATTCACTATGTGCCAAACATAATGTTAACTTATGAGGATTCAAATAGAAAAAGATAAAGTGTCCTTACTCTCAAGAACTCTTAGGGGGTCAGGAGGAGAAAGACCAAGAAGTCCTAAAGGTACAACAATGGGGTGGTACACAAAGTCAGAACTTTAGGTTATATGCTTAAGTCAGATGACAGTACCAGGATCCTGTAGGGAAGTGAGGTAGGACAAAGAGACATTCGAATCATAATGCCTAGAGAACAGAGGACGCAATGGCAGGTTGAATGATCTTGACCAAAGAAAGATTTTACTAAAAGAAATAGAATTTGTGACTCCTATCTCATCCAAGCCATGTGAGCAGCCAGAATTTTGGGAAGGCCCTGGAATACAAGGATCAGGCTGGGGGAAAGTGGAGAGGAAAGGGGCACATGTCCCCAGGTCTTGAAGGATCTTCCTGTTGCCCTACTGTGCCATAGGCTCTGGAATAGCTCGATGCCAGCAGAGGGCAAGGCACAAAGTATGTGTCTGGTTGTGGTAGCTGTTCCCACTGGCAGCTCTTCCTGAACGATTCCTGCACCAAAAAGTAGGGAACCCCGACCCAAGAAGAAATGTAAGAAGTCAATTTTTCCTTTTCCCGTTTTCATGAAAATGTACAGATTTATTTTAAAAGTGATTAATCCTAGACGTCAAAGAAGTTAAAGATGAGAAATCTGGCCTCTCTTCAGGGAAAAATTTCTTCTTGATCAAGCTTTTGAAGTTTGGCTCTGTTTACTATTTTAGGAATCAAGAGTCAGGAATATGACATGGGTGGTAGTGTCTTAACATTTAAATGTCATCTTTCATTTAATATTTCAGATGGTCTTTTTTAAAACACTTATGCCATTTGTTAAAGACAGAGGAAATTTCTTTTAAAATATCTCCTTTATAACAAATCAAACTTGTAATGAAAGCCATTATCATAGGTTTAGATGAGAAAGTAACCTTGGAAGTCATCTCATTTGTCCCTACTCAACACACAGATGAGAAAAACTGTGACCCAGACAGGTAAAGAGACATGTCCAAGGTCATGTAGATAAAGTGGCAGAACTGGAATTGGAACTCTAATTCCAAATATTGACTTAATGATATATCATGCTGCTTAGTCTGTATTGCGCAAGGATTGGGTGTGAGAAAAGCTTTATAACAATTTTGGAGACATTCCAGTAATAACTATGCACTTCAGAGGTCAAATCATACAAGATTCACCTAGGGGACATTTTAAGTATCAGCATGGTATGACATGCTTCAATGTGATAATGGAGTCCCTTGTCAGTTCAGAAGAATCAGCTGTACTTGTTAGCATAAAGCTTCATAAAAGTGAGCATGATCCTATTCCACGTTTTCAGACCTGATCTTGAGAACCCTTAGAAAGTGCTTGAGTCAATACTGAAAGCCCTCTGGCACAAACATTCATAACAATCCTTTGGTCTTCGTTTTAGAATGCACAAATTAGCAAGGACCAGAATGGATCTACATTATTTAAATGGAAATATTCCTCATTCAATAGGGTTGCTTAGTACATAGACGGAAGCCACACAATATAACAAGTAAACAAATTTTGGGGATAAAATTGTACCATATAATTGAAAAAACAACAACAACAACAAAACAAAAGTATTTCACAGATTTAGCCTTTATGTATGTATATATATATATATATATATGTATATATGCATTCATAAATGATTGAGTATTAAAAAGATCAAACTTAAGCCTCTTTAAGATTCTCTTCAGTGAATTACAGCATTTAAGAATGATAATAAATGCTAAGCCTTGATCAATTTATAGATCAATAAGCATTTATTATGTGCTAGGCACTGTTAAACAGCATGTGATTTTCTAAAATAGAGTTCTGAGCATGTCATTTCCTTGTTTAATAAGATCTAGTGGCTCTCTATTGCCTTCAGGATCAAATATAAATTCCTCTATTATTTTTTGGGAGTAATCAGGGTTAAGTGAATTGCCCAGGGTCACAGAGCTAGTAAGTATTTGAGGCTGGATTTGAACTCATGTCCTCCTGCCTCCACTGTGCCAACGAGCTGCTCCTCCACTATAACTTAAAGTTCTTCATTAATATACTCATCCATACCTTTCTGGTCTTCTTGCACTTTATTTCCCTCAACTCATTCTATGATCCAGTTTGAGAGGTCTCTTTTATAGTGCTCCTCAAACAGGACAGGGTATCTCTCAGCTTGTGTTAGCATTCCTTTTCTTTCATTTCAGAAATGCTCTATATACCCATCATATATATCCACTTATAATATATATCTATTATATGTGTATATATATATATATATATATATCCATTTCTAACAAAAATGGAAAGTGACCTCTCCCTCTCATCAGAAAGTGAGTTCCTTTAGATTGCTGACTATTTTTTTTTGTCTTTCTTTTTATCCCTAATATATAGCTCAGGAAGTGTCACAGAGTAAGTACTTAACAAATTATTTATTGACTGATAGACAGGACACAATTGTTATCTGAGCCTTGAAGACCTAAGGTCTAAGCCCACCTCTTATATATCCTTTCTTTGTGACCTGAGCAATTTATTTAACCTCTCACTGTCCCTAGGTGACTAAATGACTGTAAGTTGCAACTCCATTCTGTCAAAATTCCTTAAATAAATGAAATCACAGGGCCCTCACTTTTCCAGTCCCTCCCTTAGCAGAATTTTTATTTCTAAAATAGAATGTGTAATATTCCTAGGATTTCAACTTGACAGCTCTTTTCTACAAAAATAAGGAAACATTTCATTTGACAAAATCAAAGGATTGCTGTAACATTTGCCTGCTGTTGCTGATATTGGGCACATTCTCTAACTTGATAAATCAAAAATTTAATGTCATATCTCTGGACTCTAACATACATTACTGAATCTTGCAATAGGATGTTGAAACAGAAGAGATTCATATTGAATTCTCAACTAGTGCTGTCTGATAGTTTTATTAAGGTCAGCACTTCAGTGTCACTGCAACATAAAAAAACCTTAATGCAGGTAGCCCTGGCACAGCATAAGAATGGAGTCTATAAACTCTAGTATGGCACTCTATGCAATTCTGGGTCTTGCTATTAATATTATGCCCACAATTTACCTTTTTACCAAGTCTTTTACCATTTAATTATTTTCAAATTATACAAGAACAATGTAATCATAGAACTGGGAATCTGGTTTTACTAAAATAATAATGTCAATGATGATGATTATGATAATTAACATTTATACTGTGTTTTAAGGTTTACAGAATACTGTAAATATGTAATCTCATTTGTTCCTCACAGCAATTCTGTGATGTGGGTGCTATTAACTGCCTAACTGACTTTTGGCTTCTCTTCACCTCAATTTCTTCAATAATTCTGCCAGAGATTGGAGGACATGGGAAAACCAAGATTAATAAGATATGTAGAAAGATGTTACAAGAATAAATCATCATCATCAGCTTTAACCTATCTCTTTTATGGGGAGCAGTCTTAATCAGCTTTGAAACCTTTCCATAAAACAAGTCAACAGGGGTAAGGTTGATTGTTCGCTATATATGGGAGAAATTTTGTTTTTACCTCTAAAAGTTCTTTGTTGTTTTCACAAAAAGGAAGGGAAGGAGGTAGAGAGGGAAGGAAGGCAGGCAGGAAGACAGGAAGGAAGGAAGGAAAGAAGGAAGGAAGGCAGGAAGGAAGGGAGGAAGGAAGGAAGGCTGGAAAGTGACTCCCTAGGTCTTTTTTTTTTCGGTTGAAACTCTTGGACTCAGAATAAAATGAATAGAGCTATCATATCATATATAAATTAGTCTTGAATCCCATTCCATACTCCAACTGACTAAGGGTAGCAACTAAGGATAGCAACTGTATTTTAATATGTTCAGGGGGAAGGTGCTATTTGGGAAAAAACAGAAAAGAAGGTAGCTCTGATCAGTTGGTAATAAAAATAAAATAAAACAGAAGGCTCTAATATAAAAGAGGGACAAAACCAAAATCAAAATCTATTTTTGTAGACTTTTAAATTAAAGTATTCATCAAGAATTTATTAGGGGCAGCCAGGTGGTACAGTAGATAGAGCTCCAGCCTTGAAGTCAGGAAAGCTGAGTTCAAATCTGGCCTCAGACATTTGAAACTTACTAGCTGTGTGACCCTGGGCAAGTCACTTAACCCCAATTGCCTCACCAAAAAAAAAATATTAAAGCTTCTACTATATGCAAGTTGCTAGAGATAAAATAAACAAACAAACAAACAAACAAACAAAACACAGGAAATGAAAAACAGTCCCTTCCCTCAAAGAGTTTACGTTCTACTTATGGATACATGTAAAAACCTAAGTTTAAAAAAAAAAAGATGAATTACAGTCAGAGGTGACTAAGAAGGAGGAAAGGCATCCCTTAGGGAAGTAGCCCTTGATCTGCACCTTGATGGAAGTTAGGTTTTCTTGTAGTCAGAGGGGAGCACCAAGCACAGGGGTGAAAATCCCTGGTGAGGCATAGTACAGCGAGATAGCTAGGTCAAATCAAGTCAACAAACATCTATTAAGCTCTTACTATGCTTGTGTACTTTGCTAAGAGATGAAGAAACAAAGAAATGGAAAAACACAGTCCCTGTCCTCAAGTATGGAACACAACAGAAAAAACAAGTAAGCCAGCTTCCCAAAGACAGAGACTATGTGAAAATAAGTTACGTGGAATAAGATTCAAAAGATAGACTGTAATCAGACTGTGAAGAATTTTAAGGGCAAGGCTGTGTAATACATTTGAACTACTGCATAGCCTCATTGCTAAGTGAATATGTAATACTTAATAATTTCTGCAACATAAATTTGGCAATGTTTCGTTAACCATTCACATTTCTGAAATAAATTATTTTGAAGCTATATTTAAATTCATTTCAGTTATTAAATCACCCTTGTGTTCAATAATCAGACCATAAATCTCAACACTCACCCACCCTCTCACCTGTGGGGCAGTTCCACCTCCACTTTTCTCAAATTTGACTTCTCCTGCTTTTCATTTTAGTATGGTATCATTTATATAAACACATAATGTATGGGACTAGCAGAGAGAGAATAGGCATGTGATTTTTCCTGGTTCCCATATTTTATCTCCTACCAATTGCTCCAGACCTTTTGAGTACAAGTAGTTATGCTGACATTGGGTATATTGAAAAATGAAAAAAAAAACATTTGCTACCTCTTATCATTAAGAAAACATTAAATTATTCAACAAGCATTTATGAAATACCTACTATGTACTACTGGGTTAGGTTAGATCTAGAGACAATGAAGTGTAATCCCTGACCTGTACAGATAGATCAATATCTAGATACACAAATTCTTTCTCTCTCCCCCCCTCTCTTCCTCTTTTTTTCTCTCTCTCTCCCTCCCTCCCACTCACCTCTCAGACATACATACACACATGCACACATATATGAATGAGTATATGTATGTATATATATACATTTCACTGTTGGCAAACTCACTATCTTTTGAGATAACCCATCTGACTTTTGACCAATGCACAGTGTACCTTATATCAAGTAAAAATCAGTGTCTCTGCAACTTCCACAGAATACTTCTGTTTTTGCTTACTGTGACCAAGCAAATCAAATTAAATCAGTATTTCTTCAAATACTAAGTAACAACCATGTTCCCCCTAAATCTTCTGTTCTCCAAGTTAAATATCCGCAGTTATTCCAAAGGATCCTCAAAGGGCAAGATTTTCACATCCCCATGTCATCCCATGCCATCCTGGGCACTTTTCTGGAAAAATGTAGCCTCCTTAAACTGAGTATAAAAACATAGACATAGTCCAAATATGGCAGAGTTCTGTAGGGCTATAATCTTTCTTGTTCTGAGCATGACTGTTAATTCAGCCTACAATCTCTTAAAAGTTAAGAATTAAAATCTCCAGGATTTTTTTAAAAATACAAATTGTTATCTGGACTTTCTTTATTCTGTAACTGCAAAATTGATTGCTTGAACCCAAGTGAAGACTTTTCATTGTTTCCCTTCATCCTGATTCTGTCATTTATTTTTCTCATTTAGCTTTAGATCTTCTACAAATTTGTCAGTATGCAGAAATAATGATACAAATACTTACATATATACATATACATATACATACATACATACATGCATGCATGCACACACACATACACATACACATATTAAGATTTCCAAATTGCTTCATCTGTGCCTTCAGCCAAGTTGTTCATAACAGTATGGAAAATAACCTAGCCAAGGACAAAACCATTCACTAAATACAATACTCCAGAGTAACATAGAACACCACACTTGGGGTCCTGTCATTTATATATCTCTGAGTTCATCTAACTCTGCTTTCTTCCAGCTGTAATCTTTCCATCATGAGAGATATATAAAATATTAAGTATATCCCCAATTTATCAGGCTAGTAATTTTTTAAAAGATAAATGAAGTTAGTCTGATGTGACTTGATTTTAAGAAGTCTACCTTGGCTTGTAAAGATCACCATCTCCTTTTCTAAACCATGGAAGGAAACCTAGACTTTCCTAAAATGATCAACATCTTTTCTCACTGTGAGATTAGGCCACATAAGCACTAAGCATCTGCTCTATAAATGGAAAATTACTGACTATTATAATGCAGGGAAAAGGAAATTTTTAAAAATAAGTTTTCTGGTTTCATTTCCTTGTGGTACATGTAACTACAAGCCATTTTAAATTTTAACCCAATTATAAATTACCAAATGTATAAAAGTGATGATAAACAGAATTCTAAAATAAAAAAAGGAAGAGAAGGAGGGAGAAGGGAAGAGAAAGAAAGAAAAGGAGAGGATGGAAAGGAGCAAGAGAATTGGGAGAAGAGGAGAGAGAAAGAGAAAAGGTGTAGTGAGGGAGAGAGGGTGGCAAGAAGGGAAGGAAAGAGGGTGAGATGAAGAAAAGGAGGAAGAGAGAGAGAAAGACAGAAAGGAGAGAAAGGAGAAAAAGGAATGAAGGAAGAACGAATGGATTTTGCTACTCTCTAAATTATATTTTAAAAAATCATTGTGAACCATCTTACTGAATTAAATTCAATAGACGTTTAGCAAGAGCCTTTCATGAGCAAGTCATTAGGCAGAGGGATTCAGAAATGTAATTAGATAATAATACTACTCATCTTCATAGCACTTCAAGGTTGTCAAGGTTGTTTTCTCGTAACAATCCCAAGTATTGTGATTTCCATTATATAGAAGTCAGTCAGTTAACAAGCATTTACTAAGCCCTTGTGTGTCAGTTTGGGTATACAACAGAAAGGTACAAACCCATCCCTCTGATGAAGAAGCCCACATTCTAATAAGGGAGGGAACATGCAAATAACTTGGTGTACATATGATATCTACAGAGGAGAAAGACCTGAGGATCAGAGAAGTGGGTTGAATTTTTCATGGACATGCAGCTAGTCTGGATTAGAGCAGAGACTTTGGTCCATGTCTCCTATTGCCAAGTTTAGTATGTTTTTTCACCATACCATATTGCCATTGGAAGTTTAGAAACTAGTCAGTTGAGGTAGAGGGAAAAGAAGAGAGTATAGAGAGTTTAAAAATAATCCAGAACAGAGGTGACAGACTCTTGCAACTTCAAGGAGCCCCACAAAGGACCCAGATTATAATGTAATTTGGAATACTTAACAAAATAAATAAAAATGCAGGACAACATAGATAATGCTAGTTTGTGGTTTTCTAAGTCAATATTCAGCCATTTCCCTTTGAGTCTGACACCACTGATCCAGGGACTCTCCTCAAGTCTTTCCCTGGGATTATATTTTGGAGATCACTGTATTAGATACAATCAGAAGATTAAAGGTCTAAAGCAGGAATGTGCCTGAGAGTCCATCTAGTCAAATCTTCTTGTTTCACAGATGAGGAAACTGAGGGCCAGAGAGGTTAAGGGACTTGGTCAAGGTCACCAAACCCCTTCCCTTTCTACAGTCTTTAATTCCCCATTTTCCAGGAAGGGACTCGACAAATAATAGTAAAGGCATAGGGGTGTACTGGAGCCAGCTTGATTTGATTCCTGAAAGATGATAGTTAAATTTTCAATGTGATCATTTATACCTCATAAATCTACAAATGCAACAAATTAGGGTTTGATTTATTGTTTTGTTGGTTGTCTAGCCTTAGGAAAGTGGTGAAGAAAATGTTCCTAATAGGGATTACATTTTTTAAAGTATGTTGTTTGAGTATTTCTTCCCCTTCTCCCCATAGCCAAAGCCACGTTTAAACATTGACCAGCACATCACTGGTAAAGACGCACATAAGTCAATGTCAGGTGTCTTGACAGAAAAGAGGGTATATATTCTTACTTTTCTATAGCAATGAAAGCAATATCCATAGTGGAAAAAGCACTACATTTTGAATGAATAGATTTGGGTTTGAATTCTGGCCCTGCTACTAGCTAGGGCCCTTAGAATAGGAAGCAAGGGCTCAGAGTGTTTCAGTGACTTATCTATGGCCACACAATAAATGCCAGAGGCAGAATTTGTAGCCAACTTTCTTCTTACTCTGAGTCAAGCAGACTTTCAAATCTTATAAGTTAGGACACGTAGGCATGTACAGGTATAAACTTATTTAGAAATATTTTCCCCTCAAACATTCCAGAGAAAACAGTAGAAGAAGAGGGTAGCATTTGGTTGAAATTTGGGGGTCTGAGGGTTGAGAGGAATGAAAATGAATAAACATTCATATAACATAATCATGCTGCCATTAAGAAAAGAAAACAACTCCAAGGAATTCCTTTTCCATTCGAGTTCTGTGCAGGACATCTGTGACAGAGACAAAAGCCCTTGCTGAGCATATATCTCCATGTTTTATATTTTCATCAATATCAGTAATTTTAGATCTCTACACTGAATTATTTCTATGGCACATCTATCAGGGAGTTTTTGATGAGTTTTACATTTTTATGACATGATTTTTTTGAAGTAGAGATAAGGCTGAATTTTTCTCTTCTAAATCAAAGACTTTTTCTTTTCTTTTTAAATAAACAAAAAATACAGCCATATACTTGTATTCTTTCCACCTTTGTCCAACTGTATAACTGTGAAGATGTGATCTGATATAGAAACTAATCTTCAAAATACTTTTTGTCCCCTTCTCATATCTTCTTCAAGCAGACACAACATACGCACACACACACATACGTACACACATACACACACCATTTTGTAGATTTTTATAGAGATAAGAAAGTAGATATATGGGTTTTAGAAAGTGATGTCCCTTTGATCATCTCTCTGTCTCTCTGTCTCTGTCTCTCTCTTTCTTCTTTTTTCTCCTCCCTTTAGCTAAATCATTGTCTGCAAAATTTTCAATTTTTTTTGTTATATTCTATTTCATGAGATGTCTTGAAAATCAATTATTTGATGTGTCCCTCTAACATGAATTTCTTTTTTTTGATACTTATTTTAATTCGGTATCTCTTTCCAAATTCATCTTGCATGCTTTGCTATTAATCATTTCTTCATATAGGACACAGTAGCCTGAGTTCTTATAATCCAAATGTGAGATGTTGGAAAGGGACATAAAACCCAAAACATATATACTTCAGCATGCTTGCTCACTTTTGAAATAATAAAAAAGCTAGGTGGCATAGTAGATAGTGTGTTAGATTAAGATTCAGGAAGACCAGAATTCAAATCCTGCCTCACACACTTACTATCTATATGTATCTGACTAAGTCACATAAGCCTTTGAGTCTCAGTCACTTCATATACAAAACAAGGGTGATGATAATTATAACATCTACCTCACAAGATTGTTCTGAGGATCAATTGAAAGGATTTTTGTAGAGTGCTTTGCAAATCTTCCATTATATTATTATTATATTGTTTATTGTAGAGGTGGTTCAGTGGATAGAGCACCAGGCCTGGAGTCAGGAAGACCTGAGCTTAAATCCAGCCTCAGATATTTCCTAGATGTCTGATCCTGGGCAAGTCACTTCTGATTATCTGAAAAAATGGATCCACTGAAGAAGGAAATGGCAAACCACTCTAGTATCTTTTCCAAGAAAACCCCAAATGGAGTCATCAAAGGTCAGACATGACTAAAAAGATTGAATAAGAAAATTGATTATAGTGGTAATGCTGACAATATAGGATGAAAAAAAAATCATCCCTACCCATACTCCAAATATGAAAAAAATCACAAAAGGGAAGATATGAATCATATAAAACCATTTATATGGATTTTGTGAATTTAATCCAGAAAGTGTTATCTATTCAAATTTCAACTCTGTTTTTATCAGTTAACTAGGATCTATTTATTAAATACCTACTATATCCTGGGCACTGTGCTAAGCACTGTGGCAATTTTAAAAAATGGTTAAAAATATCTGCTCTCAAGGAGCTCACAGTCTAATGGGTGAAAGTATTTTTAAAGTCTAATTCAATTTTTAAAAATCCATTTCTATCTGAAATGCTTAGGTGACCTACTATTCCTAATACATATACAAATATACCAGTCATATTTTCTTCTAAATATCTTCAATACCTAAAGACTTCTGATTCTCTTAAAAAAACATATTCCCTTAAAAAAGCGTGGGCAGTTGCTTTTAAATCATAGGAACACACATTTAGAGCTAAAATGGATTTTACAGATCAAGTTCAGCACCAAGGTGAGTTCCTTCTCAACCCAGGAACACCCTGCTCCTACCCCAACATTGCATGGGTAGCCTGGCAGTGTTCTAGGGTCTTCCCTCTTCCCCAAAAAAATCTCCCCATAAAATGATTTGAAGGCATATTTACTTGCTATTTACATTGGGTACTAAAATTCACACTGAAAGGATTTAGTAGGCTGCGCTGTATTCATACAGTTCCCTAATTTGCCCATAACTTCTCATCTTCCCCATTCTTACCTTCTCATAAGTTCCTAAGTAACGCACTCAGCATGTCTCCTCAAGTTTTGTTGTTGCTATCCTTCAGTCTTTCAGAAGAGAAGAACACAGGCCTTCCAACAAACATGAGATTGAAAGTAGAGACTAGTCTGTTCTCCAGAGGATCCTCTGTCATTCTGAAGGGCATCACGTTGTGGGTTAGTTATGATGCATCATGAAGCCATGTTTGTCGGGAGTAATATTAGTCAGTGGAGAGTGTTTGATCTATCTGGAATAAGTGTGCCTTGTATAAGGATGAGTAATATGTGTAAAGAGGAGTGTATGACCTTTCAAGGCAGTGAATTACTTTAGAACTAATACAGTATTAAGTCCTGCTGTGGAGTGGCAGCTGTAAAGAGGCTGTGGGAAAAAAAAAGACAGAAACATGGGAGTGAGGGAATAGCTATTTCTAGACCAGGGCTGATTAGGATAGAAAGAAGATATAAATTAGCCTAATTAAGATAAAGGAGGCTTAATTGGATAGAGAGATTTTCTGAGTGTTAAAGTACAAAGGCTATTTTAACTTTTGTCAGATTCATGTCATAAAAAAGGGAAAGGGAGCTTACAGAGTTTTAAGAAGTGATTCTGAAGAAAAGATTGTCTTCTCAGGTAGAAAATGCTCTATGAAGCATTTCTTCTTACTGAATTACTTATTTATCAGTTCATTTATGATTCATTTTTTTATTTTTATTGCATACATTTTTTAGAACTTCTATTTATAACTGACTTTCAAAGTGAGACTAAGCTAGGGTTGTGCTGAGTGTGTGACTGCAAAAGCTGATGATGACATTTTCAGTTTGAGCATTTACATATCAGGAATTAGCAACTCTACAAATCAAGGATTAATTTACTATTTTATTAATTGTCAAGATCAATAAAGTGATGGGGAAAATGTTAATAATGTAGATAAAGCTTAAAAGTTTTTTATGTGCATTCCCCACCCTACCCCAAGAGCTAATTATTAAACATTCACCAGCACACCACTGGACTATCTTATCTGTAATTCAAATGTTGCCAAGAGAATCTATTTCAAATTGCCCAAGTAGTCCCAGCATAGCTTTTGTGTCTTATAATCCTAGGAACATTTCTGGGGAGGCTTGTGGTAGAATTCCTAGCCAGATTTTTAATAACCAGTTAAGAACCTCCACACAACTCTTTTAAGAGAGGAGAGTTTGTTTGTTATTCCAGTAAGAAGTTATGTATTTCTGTTGGTCCCTTTTGAGACAAATGGCACACATTTATGAGATTGTTGGCTGGTGTTAAGATGTCACCAGAACTAAGCAAGACTAACTGGCCAAGGCAATATTGCAATATTGTGAGGAATAACTTTTCTTTGATGCTTCTTCACACCTTTTATGCCTTTCTCTCCCATTTTACCACCCTCTTCTACCCCATGTCTTCCTCCATTCCTCCTCATACCCATGGAACTTAGGTTCAACCTTCTTCCTGACTTACCAGGACCCTTGAGTTATACTTGTCATTTAGAGGCATGTGCTCTATGTCTTTGATCTAACTCTCTCCTCTCTTTATTATTAAAAAGTCAGTCATATTTCTTTTGTGTTGGAAATGCTTCGATCAATTCATTCACACTGTATTAGGTAAGGAGCCAATAAATATTTTAAAGTATCTATGACATGGTCTTTTTTCTCCTAAAACTTACAATTTACTAGGTGAATAGGACATCTTACTTATGCAGCATCTAGGTGGTATAATGGATATCACACAGGGCCTGAAGTCAGGAAGACCTGAGTACAAATCCCAACTCAGACATTTACTAGCTGTGAGAGTCATTCAACCTCTGTATACATCAGTTCCCTCATCGTTAAAATTGGGCTAATAATAGCATCTTCCTTACCAGGTTGTTGTGAGGGTCAAATGAGATAATATTTGTAAAGTGCTTAGAGCAGTGCCTGGCAGATATTAGGCACTAAATGAATGCTGATCCATTTCCCTATTTGCAGATGCTTTCTTTCCTGATAGAAAGTAAGTTCTTTGAGGGCAGAAACTATTTTGTTCTTTTCTTCATATCATCAATGTTGTGTAATGTCCAGCAAGTTGCCTCAAAATGAGGAAGAACAGGGGTCAAGTCCAGTATTTGAGATAAAATGACTGTGCAACCCTGGGTCACACAACCTCTTAACGCCATAGGCAACTCTTTGCCTATGCACAGAAGTTGTTTACCTGCATCGGTGGAGAAAGTCTGCTCACCCTGAAGTTCCCTCCATGTAGACTTTTCACAGTGCTTGGTACATAGTAAATGCCTGACAAATGCTTGCTGATTGAATATCCTGGTATATTTTCTCTACAGTAAAAGTACACCAGAGAATTACAAAACATGGCCCTGTTAGCTAGAAGGGAAAAGACCATTACCAACTAAGGGTTCTGAGAAGTTTTCATATACAATAATTTTGCCATTTAACATAAATATGAAGGAACAAGGGAAAGAACAATATTATGATAGATTTAAAATATTGAGGAATGAGTTTATGAGCCCGTACAACCAGTCTTATATGTGGTGTTTGGATAGATGATAAGTAGGCACTCAAATTCAGCAAACCTGATACCATCTCCAAGTGATTCAGACTAGGTGAAATGATAGAAACTCTCTGAAGTGCAAACAGATATCCTATTGTCTCCTTTTTCTAGTTAAACCATGGACAGATAATATCATATTTATAAGGCCTTGGGTGAGTCTGATAGGGGACCAAAGCACTCCATAAATGAACATGTTTATGGAAATATCAGTTACATCAAAAAATATTAGTTATAAGATTATTAGAGGGAAAAGTAATCATGGAAGCATAGAGAGATGCATAGGCATCAGATCCTATGATACAAATTACAACAAATAGTTGTCTATTATGCCACATCCTCGGGGGTACTGATCTAGATTTTGAGGGAAGGATATGATAGTTAAGCAGGTAAAGGGATCCTCTCCAGTTCAGGTCAAGCTCAGGCCCAATTTTCCTCTGGTTTGCATCACCGTGCAGAACAGATCAAGGCCAATGCTATTGGTTCTAGTGCCTTTCAAATTTACAGTAACAGCTTTCAAGGGGCTCAGACTGCCCTGTGGTACAAGTAAGTTAGTGTTTCCCCTAGACAAGTATTGATGTAGAATGAGATGAGTGAGGGAAGTATACAGCTAAACCCTGCCATTCCCTGGGATGTTACTTAAGTTCTAGAAATGATGAAGGTTTTTGGCTTAGAGTGCCTGCTTTAACTGGCAAGGTTTGACTTAGGAACAGTCATCCTTCCAATAAAGAAAAGAAAAATTAAATGTATATGTAAATAGCACATTCATTTGCATATATGCATATTCATACATACATGTATATGTATACACACATACATATAAATATATAAAATCATATATACACATTCAAATATTCATGTTTCTATCTATATTTTATACATACACATGTTTGCATATATTCCATATATTTGTCTGTGTTACATGCACACAAACACACACACACCTTTAAAGATATATCCTAATCAGAACGACCAAAATAAGCAAATTCTGGCTAGTCTCAAAAATTCCCCAAGGAGCTAATAATTCTGGTATCTTTAGGCTTTCCTCTTTCCTTTTATCCCTTTTTTAAGGGTTTGCTGATATCACTGTTTTAGAATCTGCAGGAGTATATGGCTGTTGCTACTTTTCCAAATTACTTTAAGACCAATTAATTACCTTGCTGTCACTCAGAATTTCTGCTGTTCTTTCTCTTTAGTGATTTCAGGTACACAGACTAAGATCTCCAACTCCTTTTGTGTTAATCCTCAGATGATGTTTTTGCCTTACAGAATACCAAGCAAGGTTTTTCTGGGCTTTGTTAAGTCTAGTCAAGAACGTTTTCATTGCTCTGACAGGGAACAATCCTAAGAAATTTATCTGGGTGATAAGGCTGCACATTTCACCAAAGTGATAAGCAGAAACATGGGAATTTCACTCACTCATTGGAAACTATTCTGCAAAGACATTACATTTTTGACTACAAAATGAGGCATTATTAAAGTCAGTCTTGCAGCTATAAATACTCTAAAGACGAAGAGTTCAATGTGAAATTATTTAAACGCTTTTTAATACGCACATTCTTTAGGAAAGGGTCTGTAAAAAAAAAAGTTCATGATAATGGATTGCTAATGTTTTAATCATCTGACTCCTCACTGAAATCAGTTTTTGGTTCAGTATTTTTTTTTAATTTTGTTATGTGACATAAACAGAGATTTTGATAGGCAATTTCATTGTCATTTTAAATTGTCTTACTTGGTTGCTATGGTACTGGACACGTAACATGTTATTTCAGCATTGTAACATCCTTTTAGAATCTCAAAACTTCCCTGCTTAGTCCTACAAGCATGTATTAGTCTGTGCAGTGGGAAAGATCATCCATCTAGTAGGTGGGGGATAAGCATGGATGCATGTGTGTGAAGGGAAAATGTAAGGGTGGATGATTGGTCTTCTCTTTACATCATAACAACAATGGTAAAAATGTAAATATCACCAATATTTACTATTTCCATCAAATTCCTCCCTTAAATAACCCAAATATTACCAATCTCTTGTCATGAGGAACATGCTGGACTTACGGAACTAATATTATAACAGTCATTGTGGTATAATGGTTAAAGTGCTGAATTTAGAGTCTAAAACACACACACGGAGATCTCCCTTAGACTTTTACTAGCTGCGTGACCCTGTGTAAGGTTAGGAACTTCTCTACACCTCAATTTTCACTTCCCTTAAATGAGGGAGTCACCCTCAGTGACCTTTAAGGTTCCTTCTAGCTCTAATTCTATATGGTCTTAGAGATTTGCATAGTATAACTAACATGTGCTAGATAGTATTTTTTCTCTAGTAACTTGTTGGAAAGTTAGTTTGACAATATAAAAATCAGCAACGAAAACAAAGGGAAAGAGAAACTGATTGTTATGTTCCAGTGGGATAAATCATGGTTGAAGTATAAAACAAAATCATATATTAGAATATTTCATTTTTGAATGGGTGAAATGAAAGGCATTATATGGCACCATAAACTTTAAAAATATTGCTAGAATCTTATTCTATTCATCTGGTCAAAGGAGAATGTTCTTCACTTTTTCACCTATGGTGTTACCTTTCCTATTACTACAGAATTCATTATTATTTTAATGGAAGATGGTGAGGTGCTGCAGTTGACAACCTAACTGTTTCTTTTTTTCTGCAATTCTATTATCTTTGGCATTTTTTGGCCAGGCAAGAAGAATATGAATAAGAGATTTCTGAATGGAAACATTCTCAGAGCTTTGATTCCACTATTGAAAACATTAATACCTTTTGGCAATTCCTGCCACTACCATCTGCTGAATTTTTTTTTTTTTAATAATCTGTCCTACCATAGAAATAGCTAGGGCATGTGCTTTAAAAATACTTTCATTTACAAAGAAAGGATACTAAAACAGGTAGAAAAAGAGGCTAGCACTCTTTTGGGTTAAACATCCATGAATTGTTAGTAACCAAACATTTAGTTCATCAAATAACCTTGTCTACCCTTAAAAAATAGTCACATGACTTTGTTCATAAAACATAACTATATGGTAAGGAGAATTATTTCCACCATCCTTTGAAGGATCTATTTTGTCATCAGTGTAAATACTT
The DNA here is from genome assembly GCF_900497805.2 of Vombatus ursinus. Classification (NCBI taxonomy): domain Eukaryota; kingdom Metazoa; phylum Chordata; class Mammalia; order Diprotodontia; family Vombatidae; genus Vombatus; species Vombatus ursinus. The sequence goes on from NW_020954608.1 coordinate 16,610,689, forward strand.
CCTCTATTCACGACAATCCAAATTCATCCATATCTTCATTTGCTGCGTGATTTTCCCCTACATGTTTCTGTGAATCTTCTATTACAAATCTATCCATCACAGTAGAGATTTCCACTGGGTATTTTAATATTTTGTGCAATACAATATACTTTACTGTTTATTATTTATCTTACTACATGAATGGACCACTTCCGTTTGTCATCATACATGTCACGTGTAATGTCTTTTATTCTATTTCTTTAATACAAGTCATCAGTGGTGGGATGTTTTAACCTTCTTGAACCCACTCAGCCTTTTGATTGCCTTTGGGTATTGTAATTTTGATTCTTTAGGGACTAGGCCCATGATTTATAACTATATAGTACTACTAGGAAAAATATGGATATTTTAAAGATGGGCTTTGCCAGAAAGGAACAACTGTGAATCACTGAATGCACTATGTAATTTCACAAAAGTGATGTTACTCACTCTCCACTGCCTCTTAAATATTGGGACTGGTAGACTGTCCACATGAGATGCTAATCTAAGATATAGAAATAAAATGGGCCTGACTATCTATGTAACTATATATCAAAGTCTGAACAACATGAATTCCTTATCAGTTGTTTGTTCTTTTTTCCTTTAAGATTGATAGGTTAATGTGTTTTGAATAAATGTAATCTCATTAAGAGGATTCTCAATATAATTTGGGAACAAGAGGATTTGGGGAACCGTGCCATGTATGATGACTCGGTATAGTATGTTCTTTGCATCATAACCATTGAGTGTGTGCATACACACACACACATAGATTCAAATATACACTGATATGCAAATATACTTGAATACACATGTACACACACATATATAGGTATGTATATATTTATATGTGTATGTATATGTGTATCCTGTATATTTATGTGTGTATATATGCACATATATGGGGGAGAGAAACAGACAGAGAGACAGAGACAGACAGACAGAAACAGAGAGACAGAGAGACAGAGAGAGACAGAGACAGAGAGAATGAGAATTTGGAGATTTTTAAAATAATTTCTTTATATAATTTCTCTACCTTATCATCCTTTTCATCTTCTGCTACTCAAAGAAGAACTTGTAAGCCATCTATCAATGTACTTGCAATTTCTGTATATCTTCTGTTTTAATTTAAACCAAGATTGTCAATATGGACATGTTTCAGTTCCTCTTCTAGTTGAATACTAAATCAAATATAGTTAAACAAGATCTTCCATATATAGTAACAAGATTAAAATCAATGCTTATAATAATACCCTAAAAACTGTTCCATACCACCTGTTGCCTGCTTTTCTATCATTGTCATTCTGGAAATGTATGAAGGATGCAAAGACTGAAGGCTAATTTGTACTTTTTTTTTGTGAGTTACTATGGGCAAAGAATTCATAACCTATTAGTGATGTATTTCTCTTTACTTATAGAGGCTGGTCCTCAGACAGTGGAGACAATATGTCACCTGGACATACCTAAAGCCTTTCTGGACTGGTAGAACCATACATTTTTCTAGCATTATTATTATTATTATTGCTACTATTATTATTATTAATTATATTATAGGTCCACTAGTAGATGATATGCATAGGTCGCTACCTTAGGACAAGTTAAGCTCTAAAATATACGGACCCAAAAAATGATGATGTGATGATTTATTTCTTTTTAAATGGAGTGCAGCAACTCAGAAAAAAGTTTGCTAAATCATGGAGAAGTTTTGATCCATGTTGTTGAAGTGAAACCAATACTGATGAAATTACACACTTCTGAATCATAAGCACAATATGAGTCAATGTTAGGTTTGCTGTTTGAACTCTGCCCAGAATATGGAAAACTTGAAAATTTAATTAATGAAATTCTTATGTGAACAATAATCTGACCAAGATTTTTGCTATATATACACACCATGGCTTCCATTTATGTGTTTTTGTTTTTTTTTTTTACTTAACAGATAATGGCTAGTATTTATACACCACTTTAAGGTTTTGAAAGTGCTTCACAAATATTATCTTTCTTAATCCTCACAACAACTAGGGGAGGCAGGTGGTATTTTTATGCCTATTTTACAGATTAGGAAATTGAGGCAAATAGAGGTCAAGTGATTTTCCCAAGGTCACACAGCCGATAAGTATCTGAGGGTGGATTTTATTTTATTTTATTTATTTTTGGTGAGGCAATAAGGGTTAAGTGACTTGCCTAGGGTCACACAGCTAGTAAGTGTCAAATGTCGGAGGTTGGATTTGAACTCAGGTCCTGACTCCAAGGCTCTATCCACTGCGCCACCTAGTTGCCCCAAATTCTGTCAAACTTTTCTTTCTTTTTTTTTTTTTATTTTGGGAGAGTCAATTGGTGTTAAGTGACTTGCCCAAGGTCACATAGCTAGTAAGTGTCGAGTGTCTCATCTGATGCTAGATTTGAACTCAGGTCCTCCTGACTCCAGGGCCAGTACTCTATCCACTGCACACCTAGCTGCCCCCAGGATGATTTTTAGTTGAGGCCTTCCTCTAACTAAGGCCAGTGCTCTATTCACTTCACCAATCTAGTTGTCTACACAAAGAACTCAATACACGGTCCACTGATATTCATTATTTATCTATATTTTACTCAGCTATTAAACCGAATAAATCAAGAAAGCACTATTTAAGACCTGTATGGAAAATCATGAAATTATTATATATCCCATACATGTCATATGGCTCTAATCCATGACACATTAGTAATTTTCTAGATACAGCTGCAAGTTCTGACCAGCCTCAAACACTGAGGGGGGAGGGGAACTCAAACGTTCACCATTTCACCTGCTTAAATAATAATGAGGATTGAAATGTAATCATGCTGTTGTGACGTCCAAGCTGTTGAAATGGTAGAAAAAGCAGCTGCTAAATAGTTGAATTATATGAAGTTTATTTATTATCTTTTTAATAAATTTGTCATAATATGTGATCTATTCTACTCTTCTGTAGATACTGGCTATGAAGCCCATGTCTAGAACATGGTTCTGGATAAATATAATTTACTCATAAGTTCAGAGGATAACAAATAGAGCTAGAAGGAACCTCAGAGACCATCTAGTTCAATTCCCTCATTTACAAATGAAGAAGGATCTCAGGGTCATCATCATCATCATCATCATCTTCATCATCATAGCTGGCATTTATATAGTACTTTGAGGTTGCAAAGTTTATGTATGTTATAGTTTGTATATGTTATATCATTTGGTTCTCAGTGTAGTGTATGTTATTATCTCCATTTTATATATGAGGAAATGGGCTGAGAGAGGTTAAATAGCTTGCCTATCATCCTACAAGTAGTAAATGACAGAGGATGGTTTTAGACTAAAGTCCTTGACTGATTCCAGAGCAAGTGCTTTTTCCATTCAACAAAAGGATAGATTTTTTAAAAATAGGGTGGCACTGCATGTAATGGAAATGTGCTAATGCAAGGAAATCCAGGGACTAGAGTGGAAGCATGGTAGAAAATATTTGATGAAAGATCAGTAGCTAGAGAGAAACAAAAGCGATGTTGTCATCAGACTACACTATAGCCCACTTGGACAGAATGAGAAAATAAATGAGGAAATGGGGAAAAATACCATAAGCTCAGCACGGAGGAATTATGTATCAGTAAAGGGAGACTTCAATTACTTAGACTTTTTACTGGAGTGCTCTTTCAGCTAAAACAAGAGCAGCTAAAATCTTCTGGTCTTTACTGAATGATGATTTCATCCTTCAAAAGCTAGAGAAACTAACAAGCAGAGGTTCTGTTCTAGATCTGATATTCATTAGCAGGAAGCTGGCTGCTGAGTTGGAAATCACGGAAACCTTGAAAGGAAATGACTACTCTGTCCTAAAGTTTGTTTTGTCATTTTTTTAACTTCCAAAGTTTTACTAACCTTTCAAATGTATCTGCAATGATAACTTTATACTTTTAGGAGAAAGGAATAAACTAAAATGTAATTCAAGAAAATACTAAGAAATTAGCTTTTGAAAAATGAGTAATTCAGAAAAATCTGATTGCCTGATTTCATATATAGCTTTATTAATAGCAAAGACTGCATAGTGGGAGTCTACTCAGCCTCTTCTAGCTTTTAAAGGAGTTCAGTGGGAGAAGTCTCATAAAAAAAAAGTGAGGGCTATGGTCAGGAAAATTGCTGCAGGTCATTACTTCCATATATTTGGACAAGTCTGACTTTTATCCTAGATTTGAAAAAAGTAAATTTCCTTTCAAAGAAAAAATAGGTACAATTCCATGGACCAATATTCTACAGTGGAAGGTTGCACATGAGAGATAAGAAACAAGAAAGAAATTCTGAAGACACAAAAGGAAAGAATATGAGGAAGGAAAAAAGACTGGAGTTATCTGAAGACATAGATGTGGATGCTCAAACACCTCAACAACCAATTTAGATATTTTTAAAAGATTTCAAGAAAAGATGAAAGCAAGGGCAGATAACAAAGAATGAATACAAAGCATAGCTCATACTGTGAGACTTAGTTTGAGGATTTCTAAACTCAGAATGAGCTGAGGCTAGCAAAGAAAGCAAAGGGAAAAAAAGGCTTTTTAGAAACCTATACTTGGAAAAAGAGGAGAGTCAAGGAAAGGATAGGACAGCTTCTCAGAGTGGATGGGATTGTGGCAATTGACAAATGAGAGATGGCAAAACTGCTCTGGTCTTATTTTGTTTGTTTTCTGTGTCAAGGATGGAAAGGAGAGCACAAAAATGATTAATTAGGGAGTTCATACCCAAGTAAGGAGAGAGAAATAGAGCCCATTGCCTCTCTTAATTAAATTCAAATTTATTCAGTTGTGTGTACATGCAAATACCATTGTGACTACCCAACTGACCAATCTAGGTCAGATGGAGGTAAGTGTACATAGAAGCTAGTTATGAGAAGGATGGTGGCAATTCAAGATGGTCTGGTTATGGAGCTGACAGGGAAGCCATCATCGTGTGCAAGTGACATACTCTTATGTTTTTTGCTACAGGTTTTACAATTTTTCTGATCTGAAAAATAATCATTGCATGAATAAATTCCTCAATTACTACAGTGTAGTCAATCATAGAAGGAAGAAGAGTATTTAGATATTTCAGAGAATTGTAAAGAATGTGTTGTTGTTGTTGTTGTTCAGCCATTTCAGACCTGTCCAACTCTTTGTGACCCCATTTTGGGTTTTATTGGCAAAGCTACTGGAGTGGTTTGCCATTTCCTTCTTCAGCTCATTTTACAGATAAGGAAACTGAGGCAACCAGTGTTAAGTGACTTGCCCAGGGTCACACAGCTGGAAAGTGTCTCAGGACAGATCTTAACTCAGAAAGATGAGTCTTCTTGATTCCTAGTGGAGTGCTCTATCCACTGTACCACCTAGCTACCCTACAGAATGTGTGGGAAAATATAAAAGATGAAAAAATTCAAGGAGAGGTAAAGTGACTGAACATAACATATTTGAAATCATAATAGCTCCAACTGCAAAGGAAATAGTAGCTCCATCAGTCAGTTACATCATTTCTCCTAGAATCTACATAATCCCTCTAGTTATGCAAGTTATTTTGAAATCCATGTCATTTGGAAATGAAACCACTTAGTCCCTACTTTTGTCATTTTAGAATTTTTTTTTCATTTTCCTTTTGAATTTCAAAATTTTATTCTCTCAGGTTACTTTATAACCATATCTTTAAAAAAATACAAAAAACTCTGAAATTCCTTGGTCACTTAGTCATAATCTTGAAGGTGGAATGGACCTGAGTCCATCGAGTACAATTTGTACCTGAAGAGCAGTTCTCCTCTCCAAGAGCTCTTATGGGTGGCTATTCAATATTCATTCAAAAATCCAAGTGAAGGGATGTCCACTAGGTCTTGGGGAGGGCAAGCCATTTGGGATAGTTTTCATTATTTAGAACTGTTTGGCTAGGCTAAGTTGATACTAAGCTTTAATTACTACCTTCCACCATCATTGTTTATGCATAAAATGCATTATTCTCTCCATAGGAATGACAATAACACTGACATTATGAATAATAAAAGCAAAATTGATAAACTGATAATTCCCTAAAAATAAATCATGAACCCCTTTGGACTAAGAGGGTGTTTTTATCTGGCAAGGTGGACTTTTGTTAATTTGTAAAATAGATAGAGATAGATATTTTTTTTTCTCCAAAAATGTTTTCTGATTCCAGGGAGATGTATAACTTAGGGGGGGAAGATAATAATTAATTGAAATACTTTAAAACTGAGATCATTCACTCAATATCAATCATTAGGTGCTTCCTGTAAAAGCATAAATTCAAAATTAAAAACCTAGATTTAACTGATTAAACTATAGACCTAAATACTATCATGGTGATTCTGTAGTGCTCCAAATAAAATCAATGAAAGTCCTTGTTAATCTTATTTCAGTTAAGTCTACTCTAAATCATGCAACTGGCATTGTAATATGAGTGACAACTCTTTTCAATCCTGAGAGCTGATAGGAATTTCAAAATGAAAGAGACCTGCAAATGTTCTTACATTTTAATCTTAATAAAAAAAAGAGAATTAGATGTTCTCTTACCTATCGATTGAAAACAAATGAGATGCCACAAAACTAAGAGTATAAAAATGAAGTTTGAAATACAAAATGAACTCTAAAAGAAGATAAAAAAACAATAACCTAACAGTGTAATCAAAGCCCAGGTATAGGAACTCAATGTGATTTTTATCTTTATTTTTTATTTTCAGTTAATCAAGAATTCTCTGAATGGAGAATGAGGAAATAAATACTTAGGTATGCATTTTTTTGAGGCAATTGGGGTTGTCACTTGTCCAGGTCATGGAGATAGTAAGTGTCTGAGGCCAAATTTGAACTCATGTCCTCCTGACTTCATGGTCTTTTCTCTATCCATTGCACCACCTACCTGCCCCTTAATTCTAATGTCAATGACCAAAATATATTTTTTTTTTATAAAATCATTGCCTCTTCCCTGACCCTATATGATCATTGCCACCTTTACTCTCAACCCTGAGAATTTTGGTCTTGTTGATTATTCTAAATTTGAAATTTTAAAAATTATTTTAATAATGGTAATCATTTTTTGCGAGACTAATAGAAGCAGGATGATTCTTTCCATAATAGTTATGGCATCTTAATAAGCAAGTAGATTTGGGCAAATTCCTATAAATCTGGAAGGTATTTTAAGATCAAGTACATTATAATTCACAATTTAGTTGTATGTGTTTGATGATTACTTTTTCAATATTGAAAATTACTTTTGACTATTATTCATCAAAATTACTTGTTCAGTCGATTAACCACTCCATTATTCTTACAAGAGGAAAATGAGGCAAAGTAAATTTAAGTGATTTATAGAATGTCATGTATAGTCTCTACAGATTTATTCTGCATTTGTCTATTTTAGGCCATAAATTCATAAAAAGAGGGAAATATTTCCATAATTCTCTTTGGCTGAATTGCTGAGAACCTAGGTGGTCAGGGTGAGGAATTTTGATTTTTCTTGGAAGGAATGAAGAATACTTAACATTCTAAAGGAGTAAGATACGATGAAAGGAATATTCAAGTAATGAGCAGAATGCATTGTAGGGAGCTGAAGACTGCAGCCAAGGATTATTAATGCAATAATCCAGGTTTCGAGAAAGAGGCTGCCATATTAAGGCAGTGGAAATAGGATGGAAAGGCCACTGCAGCAAAAGCTTTGACTGAATGCATATAGGCCATAGGTCATAGACTTTTGAGCTGGAGCGAATAAATAAATAGCCATCTAGTCATTTTACCAATAACTAAATTTAGACTAGAGAGGCAAATAAACTTGCCATATGTCACAAAGTTAGCAGATAACAAAGCTGAAATTCAAATGAGTGTTTCAACAAAAAAAAAATCCAGGCTCTTCACACATTCTATTATGCGAAAAATAGTAATAAAGAAAATCTAATAGTCTGAAAGTCCCCAATAAACATAAAGTGATGAGTGTTCACTAATAAGAAGAACTTATTCTGATGGTATAGGAAGTGGAAAATTATCAAAGTATATAAAATAACAATTAACTATGGTTTAAACAGGTCATCTACTGTGAAATAATAATATATTCCTTATATGGTTCAGAGGCTATGAAACTATAGATATAAAGTACAGTACTTTGCACAAATTAGATATTTAATATTTGTTGAATTAAATTACATAATTTCAAGAAGGTTTGATAAGGAATTCTTTTCTTTCTTTCTTTCTTTTTTTTTTTGGCTAGGCAATGGGGTTAAGTGACTTGACCAGGGTCACACAGCCAGTAAGTGTTAATGTGTCTGAGGCCACATTTGAACTCAGGTCCTCTTGAATCCAGGGCCGGTACTCTATTCACTGCACCACCTAGCTGCCCCATTGATAAGAAATTCTAATGAACATATATGTTTTGCATGAATTATATCCACAGAAAAATATTTAGTCATTCCATTCCTTTAATAGGTTTCAAATATAAAAGCAAAATAATAAGAAGGTATGAAGAAATTAATCCCTTTTTTTAAATTAATGAACTTTTTCCAAATACTGTTCAGAATAAATTCTTAGTAGTTTTAAAAATTATGTTCTTGGAACTAATGAAGTCTATATCATTATGAAATTCATAGTTTAATGGGAAATTGGTAGAGTGATTAAACATAATTGAAAAATCAAGAAGCTTTTCAGCTGAAGTAATATGTTACAATTAAAATATTTACAAATCCTTGAGATCTTAAACAGAAATGAAATAATAGAATTTTTGATACAGAGGAACCTAAAAAGTCATTTAGTTTAACCAATGCAAGAATCCCATCTATATCCTACTTGAAAATTGGCCAACCTGTCCTGGCTTTCATTTTCAGCGACAGGGAAATCACTACTATGCAAAATAGCCTATTCAATTTTGCAACTATAATTTCTAAAAATATTTACCTTCACTCAGCTTCCCTGGAACTTCTACCCACCTGTCATCAGATACTAGGATTTAAAACCGAAAGGAATCTTGGAGGCCATCTGGTAACATTCCTCACTTTACAGATTTGTAAATTAAGGACCAGAGGGTTTGTGATTTTTTTCCAGAGTACACTGATATTAAGAGGCAGAAGAAGGGTTTAAACCCAGGTCCTCTGACTTTAAGTCCAGCATTCTTTTCTATTTTACCATTTTGTGTTTCCTGCCTTCTGAAGTGACACAGAATTAATAACTCCTCACATTGTTCTGCCACTTCAAGGTTAAAAAATGTTTTGCATTTTGTAGTAAGCTCTTTTACATTTTGTGAGTGAGACAGAAAGTATTATTTTAAATACTACAAATACATTATTCCAAATATTTATTATTCATAGATATTATTCTAAGTATTACAGTTGAAGAAACTGAGGCTCAGAGAGATTAACTGTCTTGGCCATGTTTTATAACAAGTAATTTTCAAAGTTAGGGACAGAAGTTTCAAAGAAAACATAAAGATCACAAACTACAGAGTGGATAGTGCCAAAGATAAAAGGGGTGAATTCAGAAGAGAAGGCCTAAGAGAAAAATAATAAGATTGATAATAATCTTGGTTTGGAATGTATTGAATTTAAGGTGCCAGTGAACCATCCAGGTGACAGTAGGAGATGCTGAGAAAAAAAAAAGTCTTCAGATGATTTAGACATTGAAATCACCTGCCTGATTTTATTTCTCAGCCATGTTCTCAAATACTGATTGGCCATTTGGACTAGATACTCTGTTTTGGCAGACTTAACACCTTCAGTTCTGAAACTCCTGCTCTAATGCCCCCAGTGCCCTAAATGGTTAGTGCCTCACATTTCACACTAGGTCTAGACTGACTCTAGCCATATTTAATTTAATCGCCATACATCTTTCCACAAGCAGCATTGCCACCACTTCCCCCACCCCCACCCATCTGGACTCAAAACAAATTAATACTGCCATTGTTACTAGAAATGATGTGTCTATTTACTTCATGATGGGCCCACATATTCCTGTAGCTTTCCATACGAACCACTTTCCTTGGCACAAGTCTTAGGAGTATTTGTGTATATGCACATACATATGCATACATATATAATACATGTATATGTGTATATATGCATGCATACGTGCATATATGTATATGTGTATATGTTGTCTCCTTTGTGTAGAATTTAACTCTTTTGAAGGCAGGTACTGTCATCAAATTGATATTTGTATGCTCGGCACATAGTGAAATGCTCAGTAAGTGCTTATTCATTTATTTATAAGGATGGTAGTTGAAGATTTTGAAATGATTAAAATTTCCAAAGAAGAAATTCAAGAATTTCAAAAGAGAATAAAAGGAAACTGAGGCCAGATCCTTTGAGACCACTCACAATAAGAGTTAGGAAGAGAAGCAAAGGATAAAAAAATATAAGTTAAAAGAGATAAGAGGAAAATCAGTAGAGTGGAATGTTTATCCAGTAGAAAGGGAAAAGGCAAAGAATGAGCATTTATATCCCATCTGCCACGGGCCAGGAATTGTACTAAGTGCTTTACAAATATATCATTTGATCCTCATAAGAACCCATGTGAAGCAGGTATTGTTATTATACCCATTTTACAGTTGAGGAAACTGAAGCAAGCAGAGGCTAAGTGCCTTGCTCTGGGGCATGTTGCTATTATTAGAAAGGATGTAAGGAAGAGTATAATTGCTAGAGAGATGATAAGAGTTTAGTGCATAAGGAAGAAGTAGAGAAAATCAACAAGTAAAAATAATGATAGATATTTGAATTTGGCGAATGGAATTTCTAAAATATGAATTCAACATTTCTTATTTTGGTTCTTTTTTTGATTTGTAATAATTCATATGGATCTTTGGAGAGGTCTTTATATTCTTATACTTAGAATTCTTAGTCACATTGTATCATGCCATCACTTTGATATGCTGCCACTTATTGTATCATTCTCAAATTCAGTCAATCAATCATTCAACAAAAATTTAATCCCCTACTATATACAGGACACTGTGCTAAACATTGGTATTTACAAAGACAAAAACAGGCTATACCCTGAGGAGATTACATTCTCATGGGAGGTGGTAACCTGTTCATATACAAGAATATGCAGAATTGCTACAAAATTAATATCAAGTTTGGAGAAGTAGGGGATGGTAGCTAGAGGGATGAGAAAAGGTTTCATGCAGAAGCTAGAACTTGAGCTGAGTCTTCAAGGAAATCAGAGATTCCATTATACAACCCCAAAGTCTCTTAAAAGCCTAAATATGCAGGCTGCTTTCAACATGGCCTTACAATATAAAGGTTGGTTTTAACTAGAAGGCTGGAATTGTACAAAAGCCAGCTTTAATGCTAAAAAGGCTGGAAATATCTCATTATTATATAACACCACATACAATATAAGAGTAGTCATAGGTCCCCAAACACTGTTACTAAGAGTTTCTAGAGTAAATTATTTTGCATAGTTTTTGCTATTGGGTTTTTAGTACGTAATAATGAGGAGACTGGTCATGAGACTACTCTTTGTACGTAGGCCAATTTGCCAAAGGTGGATAATTTTGAAACAGAGGAGAAAATGTAACAAGATAATTGCATCTTCAAATACATTCTCATGAGGCCTGGACCCAATGGCCAGTTACTGTGGTTACCTCTTTAAAATATATTAAATACAGCAGAGAAAAACATCTTTGATCACTTGCAATAGTTAACATTTCACCCAATACTCCTTTTTGTTTTTTCCCTCCCTGAGTAATTTAACAACTTAATATATGTAAATATACTCATATAACATTATAAAACTTTCCCAGACTGAAGCAAAGAAAGAGTTTCATCGGTTAATGAAACATTTAGAAGAGCAGGGTAATCTATGCAAATTAAACTGCTCAATTCAGTCTGTTTTGTAATAAATTGTTTACTCTATCTTTTTTTCTGAGACACAGAAAACACTTTTTATGTCTTGATTGTGATACAGTGATGTTGGAGATAGGTTATTATCAAGTATTTATATTCCAACAGAATTTGAGGCACTCTGATGCTTTTTGTTTGAAATTTCACCTAAGAGGACAGAGTACCATGAAACTTCCTATACTAGCATAACAATTACATTTTGATTGGGAGCTGGTCTGTTTCTCATCCTTCAGACCATTGAAAAGACATGTATCAATCAAAAGAAGAATACAATCAGAAGTATAAAAACAATGGAGATTTCAGTCAACTTGAGATTATAAATTTAATATTCAGATCTTTCATTTCTTTTCAGGGAAAAGCCATATTCAGCAGTAATCATTAATTCATTATGACCACAGAGTCCTGAGTCTCACTATCATTAGCACTTTGGCTACAGAAGTTTCAATGAAGACTATAGTTATAACACAAAGAAGCAGAAATGGAATGGAAATGCTTTGGAAGCATTTTACTATACAATTACCTTATAGCAATAGTCCAGATTTTAGAATAAATGACTCCCTCTATAACTACTTATTTTGGGGGGGGGCTAGGCAATGGGGTTAAGTGACTTGCCCAGGGTCAAACAGCTAGTAAGTGTCAAGTGTCTGAGGCTGAATTTGAACTCAGGTCCTCCTGACCTTAGGGCTGATGCTCTATCTACTGTGCCACCTAGCTGCCCCCAAAATACTATCCATTTCTTTTTTGTTTGTTTTTGACTAGGCAATGGGGTTAAGTGATTTGCCCAGAGTCACATAGCTAATGTCAAATGTCTGAAGCTGGATTTAAACTCAGGTCCTCCTGACTCGGGGGCCAGTGCTCTATCCACTGTGCCACCTAGCTACCTATAACTACTTATAACTGTTTAATTATAAGGCCTACAAAGTAATCCTGCAAATATTGAACTTGAAATATAATAGCACTAATACTGAATTCAAAGGAATGTGAAATGATGATGATGATGATGAAAACAAAAACACTATTAATATTAACAGTTTCAAAAAGTGATAGGCTAGGTCCTCTTTTTGGTCCTGTCTAACTTGGCAGAACACTAGCAAATAACCAAATACTTTGGATAAATTGGCATCCAAGGCGCCTATGATAGTGATAAACAGGATTGTATTTTTATCAAACTCTATACCAAAACATCACAATAGCTATACTTTAGTTATTTTAGTGCAGAATCACATGTCAGTATAGAATAGTGGACAGAGGACCAGCCTGGAATTAGCTTCAAATCCTGCCTTTTTCTCATATTGACTGTATGATCATTCAAAAGTCACTGAACTTCCCACAGTCCCCAAGCAATTATTTCAGATTATAAATTACAGATGAATTGCAGATCTGCATTGACAGAGAAGGCTTCCATGTTAGGAGTTTCCCACACCAATGAATAACAGAATTCATTCGTGTGTGTGTATATGTGTGTGTGTGTGTGTGTGTGTGTGTGTGTATGAATAATATAGGAATCACATTTCATCATTTTTAAATTTTCTTTTTTTTTATTTTTTAAACAAGCATCCAATTATCTGAAAAAATTAAAGTTGATTAATATCAGGTAAAGCTTTAAAATAACTTTATAATACCATGGCATGGCTGAGCAGATTAAAAATATTAAATTAGTAATCAGAAAATAAAAAAAAATTCAAGGGAAAATTGGCACTTCTGTCTTACAAAAAGAAAACCTAAAACATTTTAGTTTCAGTCCTAAGAATGTTTTTTTGCTCTCCAAAGATGTGAGGAAATTAACATTTACTGAGGTAAGGTAAACATTTCAAGAAGCATTCATTTTAGCACTTAAGTAATCAATATTTAATCAAGAGGTTAAGTATCCAATTTCAGGGGTCAAATGAGAGTTGGGATGCTACCAAAAAAGTTAGCAATAAACAGTGTACACATCTTTCATGCAACCATAAATTACTGTCTATTATCATTATATTATTGTTTGGGAAATCAAAACAACTTGAACTGGTCATAAATTTTTATAAATGGGTAAATGAGAAGTGACAAGTTTTATAAGACTCATTTGAAGATAAAGAGGAATATGCCCAATTTAATGAGAATATTTCACTCCATTCAATGTGTAGATAGATCATGACTCCAAGTTCAGTTTACTGTCAGGCACAGTTAATAACTTCACAAAAATGTCCATCTTTAATGGTTTTTTGCTGAACGTATAGGCTGGCAATAAATCACATCAAACTGACTACTAACACAAGTACCAATTAGGCAAGCATTTTTCTTTGACCTCATCAGTATTAAAAAGTGTACCACAATACAGGCCACCGCAATATATTTCCTGTAGCCCTTATTGTCTTTTCTTCTGGTATAAAAACCCCTCACTAAAGAATATAAATCCAAACACTACATCACACACATCACAGATTTCTCTGATGAGTAGACACAGCCTTAAATTCAGTAAGAACAAACTTTTAATTGCATTTAAAGTTTCAGACTATAGTTTGAACTACTGAATTCTGAAACATAATATATTAGAAGATAATTTCTCCTCTTTCTCTTTCTCACTTCCTCCCTCCCTCTATCCCTCCTACCTCATTTATCTCTCCTTTTTTATAAATATTATATTATACATATTTCATATTATAAATACACATATGTCAAATTTGTATAAAGTAATTTCCTGGCTAGACTGGATGATAATTCCAAGGGGAAACAAATTAGATAATGTATTGGAAATGATTTAGAAGTTGAATTATAGTAGGCAAATACAAGATATTATCGTAATAAGTATCAACATTATTGTTATCAAACTCATTCCCCCAGTGACTAAGAAGTAATCTCAATTCTTTGCCCTTTGTTATCTTTGCCAAAATTTAATAGTACTGTTACCTGCATCAAGGGACTGACAGTACACCATTCTCCAAGAGTGAATCTATGTAGCTCAAGAAAAACTAAATTAGATAACCTATAGTTACTATTAAAAAGAAGAGGATGGAAGCCAGGGAAAAGGGTAAGACATTTAATAGAAAAGATAGAGCAATAGACAATCTTAAGTGGTTCTGAACACATGACACTATTTTATCTCCAAAGTCACACCTTTTTCAAACTTCTCTATTAGTGTAAAGGGAACCACAATCCTTCTTATCCAAGTTCACAACCTCGATGTCATTCTTGACACCTCTTTTACTCACCTTACATATTCAATTGCCAAATTTTGTCATTTCTGTTTCCATATTTCTCTTACAAGTTCCTAGCTTTTCTTCATTTTCCTGTGAGTTTTAAAATTGCCTACAGATAAGCAATGGGATTTCTCTGACCCCAAAGTGTCTATTCATGGACCAATGATACATCACATTGAGATAGAAAAGAGATAACAGTTGTAGCTGAGACCAAGAAGATATAATGAATCTCCAATGGCTTTAGGGCAGTGCTTTCCAAACTACATAGTACACCCCCTGGTGTGTGTGGGGGGTGGGGAGTTTCATGAAGCAATGGCCAAAGTAATTGGTTATTTTCAATACAACTCCTACATACAGATATCTGCTTTTTGCAAAGAACACATAGTTCAAATCAAAATCAACCAAAGAGAGAACAAAATAGCAATTTCTCATGAACTGAGAGAGAATGTAGTACAATAATTATTTGACACAATATGTGGAAAAAAATGACTCTGTGTGATAATGGGAGTAGAGGTTGAATATTAAAAATGAAAATCACATAATGAGAAAATAATGTTCTGAATGGGTAATTGCTGTATTTCCTAACAAAATTTGATATAGTAATTGGATTTGAAAACTTTTGAATATACATACACAACCATACACGCATACAAACGCAAAGAAGATAACATAGTGGCCTAACCTGCTTTGTATTTTATTTTGTCAGTCTAAATTTCAAGTCTTAGCCTCTAATCTTTCAGCTTCACTTTCTTTGTATTTATATACCTCTTTTGCTTTATCTTTACTTTCTTGTTACTTGTTGCTGTATTCTTATCTTCCATACTTTCTAAATCTACCTTCTTTTATTTTCTGTTGCC
Organism: Vombatus ursinus; assembly: GCF_900497805.2. Taxonomy (NCBI): domain Eukaryota; kingdom Metazoa; phylum Chordata; class Mammalia; order Diprotodontia; family Vombatidae; genus Vombatus; species Vombatus ursinus. The sequence continues at coordinate 16,626,583 of NW_020954608.1, forward strand.
GTCTTCAGATCTGCTCCTAAGCTGTACTTTTCTACTTTTCTTATAATCAAAATTCACATTTCACATGCATTTTCTCTCTCATATTTCAAAAGTTTTATTTTTGTCTTTTAGGGTACTTCCAATTTGATCATAGTATTTTCCCCTGGGGAAAGCCTTATTCATAAATATACACGCTATTCATACCAGATAACCATTAAAAAAGAGGAAAAAAGCTAGAATCTTCGAATAAAATGTTTTGTCTTCCTATAATCTTTCTTAGTTATTAGAGAGTTACATCGATATTTTTAATGTCTCATATGTGTTTTAAAATATATAACAAAGCAATGGGATCTCTCTGAGCCGAAAATGCATAGTTGGACTCATTGATACATCACCCTGAGATAGGTAATTGACTACAAGATTAACTGAAGACAAAGACAGTGGTGAGTATCCAATGACCTTTAGGCAGAGTTTTATGAACTATAGAATACACAATAGTAGTAGTGGGGAGCTTGTCACAAATCAATGATCAAAATGCTTTGTTATTTTCAAGAACACCACAAAACAAGGAATATTTCACAGTTCCCCAAATAAGCTAACAAAATAAGCATTTCTCAAAGTCTGCCAAATATCTGTGCTTGCTTAGCTTTAGCCATATAGAGTCCTTCTCAATACATAAGCAAAAGAAAAAAGATAAAACAAAAAGTACTGTCCTCTCTAATAGAGTTTTACAAAATATACGGGACTTCCCCTACAGGAATTTGGAACCTGTGATCAACTTGATGACATTCTCAAATGAGAAAACTCCTGTGTGGAAATTCTTCCAATGAATCCCTCTACATAATTCTATCCAACTGATATACATTTATGGAAAAAAAATCTAACTGAATATTCCAAATAAATTGAAGCATTTTTAGAGAAGTGACTTAAACCAGCATTCCTTATTTCTAGTCTAGCGTTTGTTCAACTATATCATACAGATAAATATAAACACACATTTCTACAGATTGGAATACTTAGAGCATAATTCCAATCCCAAGACACTCTGATATCTCATGCTTTTTTTCAATGTTTTTTTCTTGACTTTCCTTGATCTTTCCCTTTACTTCACATCTTTGCTCAAAATTTGGTTAAGATTTTTTTCATAATTCTTACCTGTGAATAATTATACCTGATAAATCACTAGAAAATAAACTCAAGTCCTTTCAGTCACAGTCCATTTGGGTTAGTACTCTAGGCTGCAAATATGATGCTTCTCATATAAAAGAATAAAGTACTATTGAATTGTCAAGTTTGTAATGACCATGGACAAGTCACTGAATCTCTGTGAGCCATGATCTCCAAGATTCTTCCAGCTCTATTAGATTTAATATATTTAATAGATTTAAATTAGATTTAAATATTAAATAGATTTAATATATTTAAACTGATTTAATATATTTAATATATTTAACATATTAAATAATTGGTGGTTCTATATGTATGTAATTAGAGTCATAATAGTTAATCAAGAAATGCTGTGGCACTTACAAAGAACTAGAGTTGCCAAGGAAACTGTCATACACTCATGTTATTTATTTGTAGAACTATGCAGCAAGAATGCATCACAGATACTAGATTTAGGAAGGATCCTTACAGATCACCTATTCCAACTTCTTCATTTTATGAATGAGATGATTTAAGCCCAGAAGTACTAAGGTATTTGTCCAGTGTGCACAAGTAGTAAGGGGCAATAAAATCTACATCATTTGGCTCCAAGTTGAACATTTTTTTTTTCCTGCCTTGCTCTCAGTGAAAATATTTGAACTACAACTGAAGAGTACTAAAAGGAGAAGTGTTTATTGTAATATAATTGTTCAACAGGTCCCATGACACTATCTTCAGATAAGTTGTCTGGGAATCCTGTAGGTAAGAGCGATTAAATATATCACACAATTCAAAAGTAGAAAAAAATAGAATATTTTCAGGTGAAGGAATATTTTAAACTTTCCTCATTATAGTCAATGGAGAGAAGACACTGAAATAGGAAAAGGGGAACTTGGATGAATACTTTCCAGGGATATTATTATTTTTTCCCCCAGAAATATTATTGAAACAGTTCCTGCACAGTCCATTCCACCTTTATGATTCTGTGATTCTATAACATATATAGTGTTAATTTTTATTTAGCAGCTATGCATAACCTCAAATTTTTGGAAAGGGTCACACTGAAAGTACCATCAATCAGAAAAAAATCACTTGATGAGATCTCTGTACCAACAAATGATATGTCAATTAATCCATATAAATTATATAAATAAAATATATAATTATATAAATAAAATCCATATAAATAAAATTAGAGAATTTTATTTCTCTCATAAAACAGTTAGAGTATCTATATTTTAACACTACTGATGATGTTTCATTAGTCAGCTACAAAATGGAACTTTACTTATTCTTTTATTAAATCTTCTCATAAGGCTTTTGATATTTGCAATTGTTCTTATAAATTGCTACACTTAGAAATTGAGTTCCTATCATTTGACTGAGACAATACAAAATGTGCCATCTTTCATGGTCATTACTGCTTGTTTGAAGTATTTAATTACTGTAAAAGAATGAACTCCCTAGCAATCAATGTCCTCTTCACGTGTCTACTGCTGTGACTAGCTTCTGTTCATTATTTGTGAAATATGCATAATAGAAATATGCATACTGTTCCACATGACTTTTCGTGACTTTAATGTAGTGGCCTGGCTTCAGCCTCATGAAACCTTAACAGGATCATACTAAGTGCATCCCAAATGGGATGCCTAAAACATTTCCTTTCTATTTTCAATGATGAGGTAATATATATGAGCAATGATCTACAAAACTGATTAGCTGTATGTGTATGTAAATGGGAAGTTCACCAGTTTTCATCTGCTTGAGCCTTAGAGAGATAAGAGACAGTGACAGAAAAGTTAATCCCTTCTCTATGTAAAGGAGGGGGAAAGAGCAGGAGATGTCTTGCATTAAACAACGATGCCTGAGAATGAGTAAGTGCCCTGAGAAGGAATCTAGAGGTCCAAAAGAGCTGTACTGTGAGGAGATATGGAGGCAGTGGTGGCTTCAACCTCATGAATACTGAGGTGAGACATTAGGGGGAAAAATAAAACCAAAAACAAAATGACTGCTGTTGAAGAATACCCGGAGATAAATATGTAACAGCAGTGATTGTCTCTGTTTTTTGTCGTTTGTTTTTAAAGAAGTCCAATGACATCATAGGGTGTCAGAACAAAACTGGTGAGGCTTATACCTCTCCACTCTCTACTGCCCTCTGGTTTTCTCATACTGAGTCTATGTTCAAGGCTTCCTTTCAAAAAAAAAATTATGCGGGTTTCTGTTGGCTATATGTTCTAAAAAGAAACATTTCTCTAAGAGGGGGTGTTCATAGGTAATTTTCAAGGGATCTATAAATTTGTATAGGAAAAAAATTACATAATTAATTCAATAGAAGTGGTTTCTTTTGTAATCTAATACAGTTTTTTATTTTATATATTTAAAAACATTAGTTTGAGAAGTGGTCCATAGGCTATACCAGTCTGTCAAAAACGTCCATGACACAAAAGGAGTGAAGACATCTGCTATAAAGGTTTTTTGTTGTATGCATGTGTGTCCTTAGCAAGGGGAAATGGGGGGTCAGTAAATAACAAAGTAATAGCAGCATGAGCAAAGCTCATCCAAAGAAATGGTGGGTTTGGGGGAAGAGAGAAATTATCTTTCTGATTGTTAGGAATAGCCAGTGAGAGCTCAAAATGAAACAAAAATATTTTATTGGTACACAAAATTATAGCTCCCTCAAAGCCGATAAAAGAGACCAGGTCAATTAGGAACAAAAAGAAATGCAGACATAATCTAGAGGTATTGGGTAAGGAGAAGTAGGGGAAAACCCCTCTATGAAGAAACAGCATCAGATAAATTTCCTTCCATTGCTCCTTTGCCACACACCAGCAATTTTAAAAAGCTACTGTCTTTAGGATAGGCCCTTTCCCCACCTTACAGAGACAGTAGATATTGACTAAGGGAAAGGTCATCCACAGGGACTAGTGAAGGGAAGAACTGGGAGAGAGCTGCCTTTCTGGTGTGGGCCAGATAAGCTAAACAAGTCTAACCACCAAACACTGTTAGACATGTATATCTTTCTTTCTTTCTTTCTTTCTTTCTTTCTTTCTTTCTTTCTTTCT
>NW_020954608.1:16630779-16681440 GCF_900497805.2 Vombatus ursinus
TTTCTTTCTTTCTTTCTTTCTTTCTTTCTTTCTTTCTTTCTTTCTTTTTGGGGGGGGCAATTAGGGTTAAGTGACTTGCCCAGGGTCACACAGCTAGTTAGTGTCAAGCATTTGGTCTGAAGCCAGATTTGAACTCAGGTCCTCCTGACTTCAGGGCCAGTGCTCTATCCACTGCACCACCTAGCTGCCCCTATGTATATCTTTCTAAATCCAAATGTATCTCCCTGGTAAGAACTATGAACACCACTTAATATTGGCATTGTTTACATCTATATCTTTCATTATTTTAAATAAAGGCAGAAAGGAAGATTCCTATAGATTATTCTTATTTGGAACAAAAAGTGGAGATATTTGGATAGAGTGTATGCTGGTTTATTGCCCACCTAATTCAATAAACCTAGAGAAAATGCTGCCTTCATGTTGGATGGAATCCTGGCAGTAAATACGTGGGAGAATGTGGATGAGTTAGGCATGATAAGAAGGCTCTGGGTAGGTTATGATATGTATCACTATAAAGGAAAACCTGTACTGTCAAAAACCAAAAATCAACTGAATTGCTGATGTATTTGAAAATGAAGAAAACTAAAATGTTTAATGTAATAATGAATGCCCAGATCCTGGAATGTTAACCACTCAGTAGTCAATGGCACTATAATACATGCGCAATAAACAAACTTAATAATATTGTTAAATTATGTAAGAATTAAGGAAAATATGTTTGTTGAATAACAACATATTGTACTGATATTTCGGGGTGGTATGTTGTTTTAGGTCCTTGATCTGTGATTTCACTGGTATTGGGAGCTCCCACTAAAGACTCCCTCTTTTGGGTGGAGCCAAGATGGTACAGTATAGGCAGCAGCCCAGCAAAAACCTCCCAACATTTGTCTCTAAAAACCTTTAAATGAGTTCCTCAAACCGAATCCTGGAATGGCAGAACAAAAAAAAAAAAAAAAAAGGTTGACATGAGACATTTATTCCAGCCAAAGCCAACTTAGGATATCAACTGGAGAGGTCTATGACATTAGGGTGGGAGCTGGCGCAAGCACATACTTCAATGTGTGTGGGCTTTGGAGGCAGGTGGAATAGCGCAGCAGCTTTGAGAGCTCTCAGCACAGAGACCATGAGGGGGTTGAACAACCCATTAAAAAGAAATTACAAAGGACCCACTGCCAGCACTGGGCACAGGACCCAGTTGCAGTGACCATCATAGTTCTGGGTCACAGTTCCAGGGAGCAGTGGAGCATTAGGACTTCTGATCACAGGGGAGCAAGGGCCCTGCTCACAGTCCCAGGGCAGAGAGGAGTGACAGTACTTGCAGCTTCAGGGAAGGAGGGGTCCTCTGAGCTATGGCACTATTTTATCCCCAAAAAAATCTTTGAAGAAAATGTTCTATATAATGGTAATTCATTAAATCATCAGATGCATTATAACAAAATCCTACTGTACCTTGATCAGAGAAGGAAAAGTGTTTAATGAACAGATTTTTTCTAGGAATACGGAATTTTGGTTTATAATTGTGCTACATCCAGAGACACTAGGAGATATATAGATATAGATGCATACCTAATCATATCCACTGGGATACATACAGAAAGACAGATATATCAACAGATCAAAGTGAGCAAACTCCCTCTTCCAATATAGATTAACACCTGCTCTTTGAAGTGCAACTGTCTTAGAGAGTTGCCTGAAGGCACTGACAATTAAGCTATTTGGCCAGGATCATAAAACCAGACTTAAACCAAAGTCTTTGTGATTCCAAGGCTGGAACTTAATCAATCATGTGGTGCTATGACAGAGAGAAATAGAGAGAGAGAGACAAAGAGAGAGATAGAGACAGACAGACAGACAGAGACAGAGACAGAGAGACAGAGACAGATAAAGACAGAGACAGACACAGACAGAGACAGACACAGAAACAGATACAGACAGACAGACACAGACAGACACAGGCAGATACAAGGAGAGACAGAGAAGAGACAGAGAGACAGGGAGACAGAGACAGAGACATAAAGACAAAATGCTCCAGTTTTTCTAACTTGCACTATGTATGCACTAGTCTCCTATCTCCAATTGCCAGCTGGTCATTTTCTAACTTGATAGTCATTGAAACCTCACACTTAGCAACAAATTCCAAATCTTCCACAATAAATCCTTCCTTTTTCAGAGTCTTACTGTTGAAAGCACTATCACCCTTTCAGACACTCACAATTAAAATTTCAGAGTTGTCTTTGACACTTTCCTCTCCCACACATACAAACTTCTAAATGCTCCTTCCAGCACAGTTTTGTTCAATACTTTCTGGGTATTAATAGTAAGACATAAAGTAAGAGGAAATACTTGCTAGAAGTGCTTGCAAGGGTGAGTAGGAGTGTCCTTCAGAGATTACAAATGGAAGATGGATTATCGGTAGATTCTGAGGTCTTCTAGGTGCTTTTGTTTGTGGAAGATATTGTGTTGATTGCAGCCTGCCTCAGATCATCAGAATACTACAAAGTCTACTATCCATGAGGGAGGCAATTACTCAAAACAGATTGAGGCCTAACAATGTGCACAGGAATAAACCAATGTAGATTATTGGGGTTAGTGCTAGGAATACCTGAGTTCAGCTGTCAGTTCTGATATTTATTAGCTATGTGACTACTGGCAAATTACTGAGCTTTAATTGTCTTATCTGTAAAATCACGTGTAGTTCCATGATTATAGGTAAAACACTTTACAAATATTAATAAACACATACTAGACATTATCTTGTTATTAAATATATTTGAAGAAATCACATTGCTCTAATTGCACAGAGGCTGTTAGGTGAGTGGCAGAGTAGCTGCTGTGCTGGGCCTGAAGTCAGGATTACCTGAGTTCATATTTCACCTCAGACACTGACTAGTTGTGTTTCCATGGCCAAGTCACTTAACCTCTGCTTGCTTTAGTTTCCAAAACTGTAATAGGATGATAATACCTTTTACCTCCCACGGCTGTTGTGAGGATTAAGTGGGATAACATTTATAAAGTACATAGTACAGTGCCTAGAACATATTAAGCACTTTACAAATCTTTCCTTCCTTCCTTCCTTCCTTCCTTCCTTCCTTCCTTCCTTCCTTCCTTCCTTCCTTCCTTCCTTCCTTCTTTTCTTTCTTCCTTCTTTCCTTCCTTCCTTCCTTAATGGGGCCATGCATTTAGAAGGAAAGGACATTGAATTAGCTCAACATCCTTAAGTTCTGAAAAGACACTACAAGTATTCGTAGAAGTTAGCCCAAAACTGAAGAGAATGGATTATATTTAAGAAACTGGACACTGCTTCTACTAGTCCTAGGCTGCCTCTCGACATAAAAGGACACTTAAAAAAAAAAGCTAATATTGTTGCAGTGGTGCCATATTGAAGCAAATCAGATTACTATCATCTTCAAAGAATAAAAATAAAAATGTGACCCACAGGCCAATGAAAAGAAGCATGCTGAGTGGGCGGATCACATGATCAATGATGGTTTATACACAAACAGTAAAAACAATTAGCAAACAAGGAAACAAATTATCAGAAGAGGAAAGGGGGAACTCAATGAGGGGTAAATGGATGGATAGTTTGAATGCTAGATTAGCACTTCCAATATTCAAGAGATCTGTAAGCTCACCAACGTGGGCAACCTACCTATGCTTTTTCATTCTATATGACTCTTGCCCATGTTCTCTCAAAAATCCTCCACAGGAGTCCACTGAACTCTGGAGAGCATACTACTCCCTTTTTTATTATTTTATTTGCAACTGGACCTGGAGACAGAAGACAGAATCCAGTAACAGACATGTACTAGCTTTGTGACCCTGGGCAAGTTACTATAATCACTCTTTGCCTTTATTTCCTAATCTGTGAAATGGTGATAATTAAAGCCTCTATTTCCCAAAATGGTTCTGAAGATAAGAGATAAGATTCCCAAAACTTAGAGCACCATATAAATGCTAGCGATTAGTATTTGTTATTATCATCATTATTATTGAACAAATTTATATGTGCTGTTTTCTTTATCAAGGAAGCTGGCAAAATTATAACATATGTGTGGGAGATAATTTGTTGAATGAGAGTATTTGAAGAATGGATGGAACATCAACAAAATAAAACTGAATGTGTGTTTTAAAAAAAAGATATTTGAATTTAGGTGAAATGTTTGTGTCTAGTTCACAGCAAATAAAAAGAAAGATTTTTTTTATTCCTATGAAATAATACTAACAATCTTTCTTTTAAGAAATGTTAAGTTTTATACAAAATATTTTAAATGTTACTTAAAATCAAACTTCTTAGAAGAATTAAAATTACATTTATTGGCTTTATTATTCAGACCAATATAGCTGCCAACTGTGACCTTTTTCATCTTGGATTTAGCAGTGAAGTTATTTTAAAATCTCTTATCTTAAAAATATCATTTAAGTTTTCATATTTCTGTACATTAAAATTAGGTATACATATTTCACTCATATCTCATTAGTTCTGCTAATGTTAATGTGTCTCTTAAATGTTTTTACATTATTTCTCCAGTGTAATATCTCACCCTTTTCTTTTAGCTCAATGGGCAAAAATGGCACTCAAGGCTGAAAAAAAATTCTTGAAAGGAATCTATCTCCTTCACTACTGTGGCAAAGAGGCCACAGTCAGTGGTTCCTTTTGTCTGAGTCAATATAGTTTCATTCTTCCTTGTTGCAACAGACAACATTTTATCTCAAGCTAGCTGTTTTCCTGGTTCCCACAAAGAGAAAGAGGAGAGAGAGTATAAATATTTCCACACAAATTCATTCTTACTACCTGAAAAAAAATTACTCAGTATAAAGGTCATGATGATGGTAGGTTAGTAGTATCAATTTCACATGTGAAAAATTTCTTATTTTTAACAATATTCTAATTTCTGCATGATTGAATATATTTTGGAAGGAACATTTCTTTCCCTATGCAATGAAAATGTGGCTATGAATTTAAAAAGTCAAAACTCCTGTGTAAAATACTGCTTTACAGAAAATGTTAAGAAATAAAGTGTCTAGCTGACAAGAAAATATTTAGAATTCTTTTAAATAACAAATAGAGTGAATGATATCATTCTGACCAAGTTTAAAAGTTCTATTATTTCTATTTAATCTCAAACACATTGGATCTCACTGGTTACCTATTTCATAAACAGAGGTTTCATTTTAATTTATAGTTTTCTTCAAACAATGAGAGATGAAAAGAAAATGATTATTGGTGTTTCAGATTAATTAAGCTTGGTATTATTCTGCCATAGAGCCAAAGACTAGTGCAATCAGATTTTAAGGATTTTTATAAACTCATTCAAGTGATATGGGAAACCATTAGATAAGAACATGTTTATAGAATTAGTATATAGCAAGCTATAATGTTAAATTATCAGATATATAGCTTTTATAGATTTATTAACTAAGGCTCAAAAGATACTCTGTGTAGGTTGATGAGGGATGGGATTTAAAAGCCAAGATAATTATGTGTGTATATAATATAGATATGCTATGACATATGTAGTTTATGTATATTATATCTATATTATACAAACATATATATTCATAGGCCATATAAAATATCTATGTGTTTTATATTTCAGAAGAGATTGTTATTAGACTGCTTAGCTAGTTTATAGACTGACAAAATTAAATTACCACATTTTCAATAGTCATCCAATATAATTGGAGAATGACTAACATTTTAGAAAGTTGATGCTTTAATACATATGCCTTACATGATTCCGGTCACATTATGTACGATTAATCATATTTCAAGAGCCCATATGGCATAGTGAATATTGAGAATGGAGTCATGAAGTTCAAATCCTGCTTTAATACTGTCTATGTAACCCTTCCTACAACAATAAAACCATAGGTCTGCATTCCCTCAACAATCAATTTTCCATATGATAGAATTATTTCATTAATAACACATTGCTGGTCAATAGTAGATTTGGAATTAAAATGGCTTCATAGGATCATTGAGTCTTATAGTTAGAAGGAAGAACTTAGTTCAATATGTATATAAAAAGGCATCATCTCTCTAACCCCTCTCAAGGAACTGCTGAACTTGTACTTGGAAACTTGTAGCAAGGGGAAAACTCCTTATCTCTTATGCCAAAGCCCATTCCACTTCTGGAGAATTCTAATGGTTAGGGAGTTTCTCCTCATGCCAAGCCTAAACCTGTCTTTTCTGCAACATCCATCCATTATTCCCAGTTGTGGACTTTGCAAGCCAACAGAATATCAAATACTTCAAAATTACAATCACATCCCTTCTAAGTCATTTCTCCTCCTGGCTAAATGTTCCTCTTTATTTCAACCAATACTCTTCTTAAACATGGCACCAAGAACTGAATGCAATATTCATGATGAGGTCTGACCAAAACAAAATGTAGAGGTATTATTATGACTTTGTTCCTGGGCACTTTGCGTCTCAATGCAGTTGCAAATAATACTTTAACTTTCTTGGCAGGCATACCATGATACTTACTCATACTGAGCTTACAATCCCCCCAAAACAGAGATATTTTACACATATGCTACTGTCCAAGTTAGTCCCATACTGATTCCAGGGTAGATGTCCTTTAAGAAGATCACTTTCTGATTCAAACCTAAGAGTAAAGAGATCTGATTAACCTTCTTACTTACTTACTTACTTCTTACTTCTGAGATGATTGAAATTTTAATCTACAAAATGGAACTGAACTCACCTGCTATTTATAATTACATAAATTTTTCCTTTGCTATAGATTACTCACTTCAAAGTCTTTCAAGTAAAAAAAGAGCAAGATAGTTTGCAAAGTTAACACCAGGTTGAAATATAAATGTGTTTATAAAATCCTAATAAGAAAGATGATGGAGAATTATGATCTGCATGGTTTCATAAAGCATAGAATAACAGTGAAGAGTTAAATTAGATTTTTAAAAAGCTCGACAACATAACTAACCGAACACAGTTATCCTAAGGGCAATCAAGGACAAAAAATGAAAGGACTATAAATAGATGAAAAATAGAAAAAAAAAGAAAAAAATGAGTGAATTTTTTGCACCATCAAGGATGGCAGAACCTCCATTAAAGCCTCTATTAAACATATACACACATAATACTGAAGCACATAGCAACCTTCCTCTCCCAAACCTCTTATCACCCCTGAGCTTAGACATAGATCTTGTTTATTTGGATTCCTATTTGTTTCTGGCTATTTCCAGTTTTAACTTCCAATCTTTGCATTCACTGAAACTGTTACCTTGATTTATGAACTCATACTAACAACTTGATCTCATGCCTGGTTGGCTACTGATGCCTTTCAGCCTGTCCCTGCCACTTCAAGCCATTGCATTTTTCACTGTTCCTTAAAGTTTTGCCAACTTTCATGCTCCTTGCTGGCTTTGCCTCAACTCAACTTCCAGTGGAACCTTAGTTAGCAACTCTTAAAATGTGTAAGGATGACCCCTGACCAAACCAGGCTACTGTAGTTGCCTACTAGGAGTTTGAATTCCTAATATTTAGAGGTGGGAAGTGTTGACTTGTAATGAATTGCTCTAATCAAGCTTTTCAAATTAAGAATGGTCGTAGAAAGATGGCAATAAGTAAAGTATAGTATTATCATATTTCCACATCCCCTCTTGAAATGTTGTGACACTAACTAGCCACTAGGCACCAAACTCAAACACTTTATCTAATCTTAATTTGTGTTATACTTACTCTCACAATCTAGTGACCATTTTGACCAAGTGCAAGTCATCTTTGGATAACAATGACACTTTGATGGGTGAACTAAACATCTATTCATTCTCTGAAAATACGTGGTCTAAACCCTTGAAACAATTTTATAAAACTACAAAAGTTGAGTAATAGTTGTGTTGATATGGCTGGCCAGCTCTCATACCTTCAACATACATTCAGACATACCTTCAAAAAACAAGTATTTACCAGATAATTTTTCTAGTATTTATCTGATAATCAATGTTTCCACAACTACCAATATATAATTGCTGTAGCTTTTTAATGTTGTCCACCATTGCTGTTTAATCAGCTCCATTTCTAGAAAGCGAATGTTTTAAAAAGCATGTTGTACCATATTGGAGAGCAATTTGGAACTATGTCCAAAGGACTATAAAAATGTATATGCCCTTTGACTCAGCAATAGCACTTCTAGGGCTTTATCCCAAAGAGATGATAAAAATGGGAAAAGGACCCAGATGTACAAAAATATTTATAGCAGCTCTTTTGTGGTGGCAAAAAATTGGAAACTGAGGGGATGCCCATCAATTAGGGAATGACTGATCAAGTTGTGGTATATGAATATAATGGAATACTATTGTGCTATAAGAAATTATGAGCAGGTGGACTTCAGAAAAAAAAATACAAAGACTCGTATGGACTGATGCTGAGTGAAGTGAGCAGAACCAGGAGAACATTGTACACAGTAACAGCCATTGATGACTAACTTTGATAGACTTAGCCCTTCTCATCAATGGAAGGATCTAAGACATCTCCAAAGATCTCATGATGGAAAATGCTATTCACATCCAAAGAAAGAACTATAGGGTTTGAATGCAGATTGAAGCATACTATTTGCTATTTTTTTCTTCTATTTTGTTTTGTTTTCTCTTTCTTGTGGTTCCTCCTTTTGGTTCTAATTCTTCCTTTCAACATCACTAATTTGAAAATATGTTTAATAGGAATATATATGTATAGCTTATATCAGATTGTGCACTGTCTTGGGGAGGGAGGTGAAGAGGGAAGGGGAAAAATTTTAAAACTCAAAAGCTTATGGAAATGATTGCTGATACATCAAAATAAACTAATTTAATATATATATTTCTAATACAGGATTTTCAAATATATTTTTCAAAAATTTATTCAAATTTTCAAAAATTGATTTCAATATTCAAATACTGTATAAAATCTTAAAGAAATGGGATGTGACAGCTAATCTTTTATAGGCAGAGATCACATCAGTTTGTTGGTGCTAGCCAATATTTTTATTAGCTAGATCATAGTATTCTGTACCCATTAGGACATCAATATGACTCTCAAGGACTGGGACATAGTAGAAATCTCTTAGCACCTCAGCAGAAGAAATAGATGCATATTAGAGGTAAACTTCACCTACCTGACTATTTTGTGTATGATCAGTCCTAACTAGATTTTTTTGATCTGGACACTTTCCATTTTTTTAAAGGAACACTCTGAAATTCTTATGCTAACTTATCCTCATCTCTGTCCTTACCCTGTGATCTAGTGATGCCTGGTTTTGTACCTGACAAGGTCAATGAAATATATGTACCATATATGCATATCAAAATCTTCACAGCAATTCTATTCATAAGAGAAAAAGTTGGGAACATACAGCCAGCAATGTCGGTGATGGTTGAACAAAATGTGAAATATTAATCTAATGAAATGCTATTACTTCATGAGGAAGGAGAAATATGAAGAATTCAAAGGAAATGTAAGAAGATTTTATATGAACTGATGATGTAAAGGAAAGAAAGCAGAACCAAAAGCATAACATATAGGACTTCAACAATGTACATAAAGATAACCCAAAATAAAACAGAATCCCAATCCAAAAGACTGGCATTGTTCCAAACAATAGGTGTTAAGGCATACCTTCATCCTTTATGTTAAGAAACATTAAAAAAAATAAGAATTGAAAGTTACCCATTGTATTTTCAAGTAAAATCACCATATTAGATAGTTTTGTTTGGCTCTTTTTTTTAGGCAGTTGGGGTGAAGTGACTTGCCCAGGGTCACACAGCTAGTAAGTATCAAGTGTTTGGTCTGAGTCCAAATTTGAACTTAGGTCCTCCTGACTTCAGGGCCGGTGCTCTATCCACTGTGCCACCTCGCTGCCTCTGGCTCTTTTTTTTTCAATGTGAAGAAGTTGTTTATGAGAAATGATTAATGTATCAAAGAAAAATATATCACTTATAAAGAATATTCCGTTTGAACGAAACCAAAAAGATGTATATCCATATAGAGGATAGGTTCTACTGTCCAAACACTACAACTGCTAAAGAGTTCTTCTTACATCAACACTTCTCGGAGAAATTCTCATTAACTGTACAGGATTTAAACTTAAGCGGTCATTGCAGTGGGAAAATTAGTCACAAAGTACTGGGGATGCCTCGAGTCAACCCGATTTCATTTGTTTCCAAACTTATTTATAATTAACTCCTAATTATATACAAAAAAAAAATCCTTAAGACCTGAATTACAACTAATAAAGTAGACAGTTTCCCAAAATGTTTCCAAGTAACATAATTTGAGGTAGGCTAGAAAGTACTCCCTGCCAAAAATGACCTCATTATTTCCTGCCGTAATCCCTTAAGTTTATTTATTTGGGTCTTCTTGGTCTTCAAGCATTTTCTATGAAAATTCAAAAACTTACAGAGAAACAGCTACATTAAGATCCTACGAGATAAAAATTTTGCATGAAATTAATATCAGAAAAGAGTAAAGACAAAGGGAATTCCTGGGAGAGTGTGCACTGGGTAAGGATAGAAAGAATGGGGGATATTCCTGAAGAGGGAAGTAGGAAGGCCTGAAAGGTGAACTTTGCTTGCTTAAAAAATTTGCTTTGAGCTGGATCTGTGTTATCCTAGCCAGACTCTAGATATCAGTGATGTACAAATTGCTGTTCTAGAGCAAAGGACAGTGCTCCATACTGAGAATTCCTCCAATGGTGAAATCACAGGTCTGTATCAAAAACATCTGAAAAAGCATTAGCTCTGTATGTATAGTATCTGAGTTCAAACTTCATCCAACACTTAATACTCATTTGGCCTTAAGTATATCAGATAATTATATTTTTAAGCCCAAGACCCTGTGAGCCAAATGGTTTATCAGGAAGTGTTATTTATCTATGCAATGTTAACTTCTATTAAAAGTTGAATATATTGGAAAGGGCAGGAAAGAACTGGAAAAGATGATATCTATCATATTTATGGTAGTTTTAATTGATAGTTTTAATCATTGTTAGTATGATAGCCACTTTTAAAAGTACACATTTTCTTTTAGTTTCTATGGATTTGGATGGAACCTTGTCAGCAAAGACAGGCACTATGCAAAAATTTTCCGGCTGCCTTTTCCAATGTATATTATTCCAGGTTGGCATTCAAAATAGCTTCTTTCTCTTTAATTTCTCCCAACTGAGAGATGTAGAGAAAGCTAACCAACTTGACAGCAAATTGGTACTTAACTCTTAAAAATAATTTTACTCTTCACAATTGGCCCACTCCAACTCAGATTCATAGGAATAAAAAGTTAGTTCTTCTCTAACTTAAGGATTTTTATTTTTAGCGCAGGAGCATCAGAGTTAAGGTCAATAGAGGCAGTATTGTGGTCAACTTCCTCAGACCTATCAATATGTTACAACTTTCATTTCAGCAGATTATCTCATTCTGTTTCTGACTTTTTTATAGAATGCCCAAGACCAGAATAGTTCTTCTTGCAAACACATTTTCAAAAGGAAAAACAAAATCTTCCAAGGACTAACTGATTGCATAGGCTGTCAATACCAAATATGCTAGATGGCCATGGAAATCCCTTCCAGATTTATATACAATACTATGAACTTCATGCCACTGGAACAGAGTTAAATGGTGGTAGTGGAAGGGGTCTGTGATCTCTTTAGGTTATCTTAGCTCCTATACCCCACATGAAATAATTCTTCATTTTAAAAATCACTTCAGTATACCTCACACTGTCCTCACGGTACTCTATCCTCCTCACCATCCTAAGACAAATGAACTAATGGAAAAAAGAAAGGAGAAAAAGTAAATTTCAATAACATTTTATTGGAAGCTTAATGCCCAGCTGGGAACAGAATTTACAATACAAGAAGGGAGAAGGTAAATATACCAGAGTGAGGAAATGTGAGCAATTCCTTCTGCTTTTTCAGAGTAACTTAATTGAGGTCCCACCAAGATAGAAACAATCATTTAGCAATCCACATTTTGAAAGCATTTAATGGAGCAACTCAATTTCTAGTGGAACTAACTTTTTTAAAAATAAAAGTGCAATAACTAAGAATTATTATAACTGGATCACTAAAAAATTCTGATATTGGTTTTTATTTCTCACATTTAGATGAAATGTAGGAAAATCAAAAAGGCAGGGCAAAAGGCAGGCCTCTGAAAGAGGCAGAAATGCTAACAATTGCATGTCACAACCTACCGGAAGCAGAACCTCTGCTCAAAACAATGCCAAGTTTCAGAGAAAATAGCACAAACTTATAAGATTGTTATTATTTTAAAGTTATACAGATGGACATACATTTGGTATTATTTTGAGTGTTATAAAACTGAAATATATTGACTGACATCACACTTATGAGAAGCTAATCTGATGAATGGCTTTGTTGATAGACAATCAATGTATACCTGATTATCAGTTACTAATTTCTTATCAATTATCAATTACTTATTCATTTATTCACTCATTCATTCAACAAATATCTAATGAGGGTTTACCTACTACATACAAGACATGGTAAAACTTGCACTGTTGTGACTTTAATGATGAACGATACTATTCCAAAGAAAAGTAATTTAAATGACTGTGGCTTTTTTGATTATATATTCAATTCAACAAATTTTTATTAAGCACTATCTGTGCAGGTTGCAAGGCCAGAAGCTGTGGATATAATGATAAAATTTTTTTTTTTTTGGCAATTGGGGTTAAGTGACTTGCCCAGGGTCACACAGCTAGTAAGTGTCAAGTGTTTGGTCTGAGGCTGGATTTGAACTCAGGTCCTCCTGACTTCAGGGCTGGTGCTCTATCCACTGTGCCACCTACCTGCCCCTATAATGATAAAAATTAAATAGTCTCTATGGTTAAAGAGTTATATTGTACCATTTCAATGGTCCATTTTAATCTCTAAACATAAATGAATAAAAGGTAATTTGAGCAAGCAAGGAACAATAATAAATGGGGAAGTTTCATGAAGTATGGGACACTTCAGCCAAGCATTTAAGGAAGATAAGATTATAAGGCAGGGATGAGGAGGAAAGTACACTACAGGAAATGTGGTATTGTTTACATAAATACAGAGAGGTAGGAAATAGAATGTTGAGCATGAGAAATACCTTGTGGATGACTTTTATTTTTTAAGTAGAGTTTATGAAGGCAAATAATGTTAAATAAACCTGGAAAGATAGGTTGATACCAAGTTATGAAAGACTCTAAATGCCAGGCTGATGGAGCCTGTGGTTTATCCTAGAGTCAGTAGGAAGTCACTGAAGGATTTTTGACATTTTTGAAGTGGTCAGAACTGTGCTTCAGGAAATTTGGCAAATACACTGTGGAATGATTTAAAAGGAAAAACGGAAATTGCCTAGAAGTGGAGAGGCCAAATTAGAGGCAATATCAGAAGACCAGCCAAAAATGATGAGGAATTGAACCAAGGTAGTGCAAGGGGAAAAAGTGGGACAGTTGGGACATATACTATCAAGGCAAAATCAAAAGGATTTGTTACCTGATATCCCATAAGTAGGAAAAGAAAGGAACACATCAAGTACGGCTCTGAAGTTATGAATATGAGTGGCTAGAAGGATAGCTATGCCATTACAGAATGTTTGTAAGTGGTACTGGTTTACAGAAGAAGATAAGTGTCTTCTTAGACATATTGAGTATGGTCTTCAGGTAGACATTTTTAACAAGATGATGTAAGACTAGAAATAATTTATGTTGTATATATGTGGATTTGGGGTGTCATGTGCCTAAAGATGGTCAATGAATCAATGATAGTATACAAATTCATTAAAAGAGAACATGTCAAATTTGAGAAGAGAAGACACTCTCAAAATATCTTGGAAAAGACTTGGTCAATAGGGTCAACAGCTATAAAGCAATCAAAATATGAGGAAGGAGAAAAGGCTGTCAGATTTAGGAGTTGAAACTTAACTGTGAGCGTATTTTCTGTGATAGAGTGATATGAGAAGTTGACTTTCCAGTGTTCTTACCTTTTGATCTGTTCTACATACCCTAGAATTCAGCAATCCTCGCCTCCTCACTATTCCTTATACATTACACTATCCCTCCCAATTCTGTGTTTTTTCATTGTTTGATCTCATGTCTAGAATGTTATCCATTATTTTCACCACCTGGTCTCCCTGGCTTCTTTCAAGACTCAGACAAAAAAAAAATACAGCTCAAATTCCACCTTCTTTCCAGGTCCTCCCCAACCTCACCTCCAATCACCTCCCACCCCTCAGAGCTAATGTCTTTGTTCTGAGAATATCTCCCATTTACATTGTATGTACCTTGTATGTATATCCTTGAGAGAAGAAATGTTGTATTTGCCTTTCTTTGTATGAATGAGTAATACATTTATTAAGCATTTACTATGTATGAACACTGTGCTAAGCATTAGGGACACAAAAACAGAAGCAAGACAGTCTTTGCTCTCAGGAAGCTCACATTCCACTGGAAGAGACAGCATATAAGGAAGGTTTCAGCTAAAGCAGATGAAAAATTCTCATGGTCCTTAGGGTACAGTGGAAAAGCAGATAACAATTCCTCTTTCATTCCATTCCTATTGATAAATCATGTTTCTCATGTTGAATCATTTGAAAATGCCAAAGACTTTTGTGACAAAAACTTTCTTTCTGGGCCTTCAGTACCTGTATCTGCAGCACCTATAGGAGCAGATGCCAGACCACAACTCCATAGGGATGGCATCCCATGATGATGCCTGTGGGCACTGGGTTGGAAATACAGCCCAAGGCTCTTATGTTCAGGGTTCTTGGATGTCTCCAGGGGAGTCTGATGGGACATGATGGCCAAAATGGTAGTGGTGGTTTTATTTACCTGGTACATGCTGCTTCCTGCCTCTCCCCTAGATTCCCCACTACTTCAGCTAGGCTGGCTTGCCTGCCCTGTGAATGGCAGTTTGTTGGCAACTGGTAAGAATGATAACCTCTTTTCCACAGGAGTTGCTTCTGAGGATGATGACTAAGAACGCTGGTCTAAAAGCAGGAACAGTGGACTGGGGATGCCACACATCCTAGGTCTTTTTTGCTTATTTGCCTGTGGTAGCATTTGATCAATTAAACAGTCACTCAGCAAGCATTTATTAAACATGTGCTATATTGTATGCACTGTGGAGCATGAAGAAAGGCAAACAAGCAGACTGCTCTCAGGGAGTTCATAGTCTAAAGTGGGAGACAGTTTTTGTGTTTTTTTTTTTAAGTTGTTAGTTGTTGCCTGTAGTGATAAGGAAAATGGGTCTTTTTCCACAATGATTTCCAATCTCAATGATTAGTTTTGGGTTTGGGCTGGAAGCAGGTCTGACGGTTTGGGGAACACTGCTATTCCTAAGGAACCTAGGCTCAAAGTCCTGGGTTTTTTTAATCTCCAAGACTTAGCAGAGTGTTAGCCACTCTGGTTAATTAATACTTGTTGACCAAATAAAGAAGTAAAGGCCACAAGTGTAGGTGACTTCCCAGAAGTTTGGCTTTGAGAGAGAGGAAAGATTCAGAACAACAGCTTAAGGAGATAGAGTCTCTTCACTGACAGAATTCCCTATCCATTTCTCTTTGGGAGCTGAGAGATTCAAGCAGCCTCATATTTGAAAAAATTTCCCAGACTGGGAGGACTTGCCAGGACTAGCACAAAATTGGGACAACCTTGGAGGACCTAGTATCACTCTTAAACCATGAAGAAGCATGCAGGACCTTAGTGGAGGCATTTCATTATACTTTAATACCAAAAACATTTCTTTAATTAGAGTGGAAAGAGTGAGTCCAGAGCTGGGGAACCTGAGGCCTTGATGCCACATTTGGCCCTCTAGGTCCTCAAATGTGGTCCTTTGGCCGAATCAGTTTGGCACAATGTGGCCTCAAGGCCACAGGTTCCCCATCCCTATTATAATTAGTGAAGAAAGATGTGATTTCTCTAAGGAGTTGTAGAATGAAGGAAAGATCTCATAATCTGTACAGACTAGCCAAGGAATCAAGTTTTTCAATTATTTTGTGTGCAATGGGCATGCATCCATTAATGCTGCAGGTATGACAAAGACTTAATACTTGGCATCAAACTGCCTTGTACATAGCCTTCATAAATCCATGGATGGCAGTCATTCAAATATGTAAACAACATTTCAGGAAGACACTAGAGTTCACATAATTCAGTGAAAATAATTTAATTTGTTTCTCTGTTTTTAAAGTTTTCTGACTCAGGATTTTACTATTTTTAAAAATTTTTAATGAGCCATTATCTTATTATTTATTGTAAGTTATGATAAAAGAAATGACATTAATTCTGTAAGGAAACATTTACCCAACTTCCCCCAGTCCCTTCAATCCTTAACCCCTCTGTCTGGTATAGACACACTGTCACACACATAGGTAAGTAAGCCAAAGATCACAGATCATAAAATCCTAAGAGCTGGAAGGCATTTCAGAAGCTGATGTCTCATTTTAGAGATCATAAAAAGAAAAACAAAGACAAATTTGAAACCCAGATTTTTGCAATTATTAGTAGTACAAGAATACAACCTCAATTACAAATAAATTATTTATTTACAATTGCTACAGTTATGAATCAGCTGTTATTCATTTTTTTAAAGTTGGAGCCATTATTACATAAGTCCCTGAAAACCTACAGATTCCAAAGTTTAACTAGATTTTAAAAATACTATTGATTGGTAATTATATATTTCACCTCAGTGCATCCTTTATATCTATTCTATGAATTAGGTGATAAATTCAAGTTTGAGTTTATCTTCTTTTTTAGGCAGTTTGTTGAATTCTGAATTTTGGCCAATAGGTGGCACTAGAAATTCCTGTATTTTCTCTATTAAAATGGTACGTTTCAAATGTACACGTTTCCAGAGTATATTTTATAGATATCCCCAATAAGACACCATTACAAGCTTCAGCTTGTGAAATTTATTTTTAATTTATCTGCATGTGTTTCATTTAAGAGCCCTTTAATTACTAGAGTGCTCAGGATAATACATTCTGAAATTGTGGATTGATTTAATGCCACACTAAAGATTTTCTGCTTTAATCCTTAATTAGTTCACTGAACTTGCATCCCTTTAACATCAGTGACTAGGATTTTATTAGTGAAAATACTGTTTTCAAAGATGAAACAACACAATTCACTGAATCCTATATAACAATTACCAAGTTAAATATATGATTTGTGAAAGCTAATTTTAATGTTAAATTAAAATGCACTTTATATTCATGAATGGTTTTCAGATTCTCTATGAGTTGAAGGGCTGTATTAATTTAATCCCACAGTGGCTTATTACAGTAAAGTAAAGAATTTTAAATGAGATTAAAATTTTGGTCAATTAAGAGTTAATTCATGAAGTTATTGGCAGTCTTCTTGTTGTAGATTTCCTTTGCTGATGTATTAAAGACCTAAATGTGAATTAAACAACTTTTATATGTATATATAATGTATTAATCAATAATTATTAATATAATGCAATTAATAATTAGTTAATGCATATCAATAGCATGCTAATTAAGTAATAATATATCATATATATGGAGACAGTGCATATATATATTCATAAATATATATAGATGTATTTGGTAAAGCCTTATAAGAAAGATCTATTTCCTTTCCCTTCACATTTGAAAATAGAAAACACAGTAATAACATTCCTTTACAAAGCTAAATTAATACCCAGTTAGCTCTATTTCTTTAAATAGTTTTGAACACAGTGTCTGGTACCTAGTAGGCACTTAATAAACACTTATTGACTCACTAAGTAGTCATAAGATTGGGATAGTAAAAATGCTATTTCTAGAACTTTCCCAATTGACCAAGCACTCAATGAGGCCTAGCCCTAACCTGAGAAAGGGGCCTAGTCTCAATTTGTTAGGCCACTGGCAGTTCAGTTGTATCTTTAGTCTTGTCTGACCCTGTGACCCCATTTAGGGTTTTCTTGGCAAAGATATTGCTGCGCTTTGCCACTTTCTTCTTCAGCTCCCTTTATAGATGAGGAAACATGCAAACAGGGTTAAGTTACTTGCCCAGGGTCACACAACTATTACGTGTCTGAGGAGGGATATAAACTCAGGAAGCTGAGATATGGTATAGGTATGGATCATTGTACAAAGCATTGGAATGGGTGGATATGTTGCTTTAACTTGTTGAATTGTTTGTTTGTTTTTCCCCCTCCTTTGCCTTCTTTGCTGTTGTAGTACTTAAAAGGGATAGTTCACTGGGTGGGGAGGGAACTGGGATCTATTCAGAAGGAAGGTGACATAAAATAAGAGCAAGGAATAAGAATTTACTTAGTAAGGGGTCCCTGAGTTATTCAGTCTGCCCAAATCAAATTAACTGCATGTTCAACAAATCTCCAATTTGTGTTATGGTCTTTAAGGTTTAGAATGCACTATCTACATATGATGCTTGCATTTCTTTTTTCCCCAAAAAATCCTGAGGAGGGGTAGAAGTGGGGAAATTGTCATCCTAAAAAGGAAAAATAAAAAAAGTGAAACAATGTAGCAATAAGTATGAAATGCTTTTAAGGGTTTTCTGGTTTTGTGTATGTGCTTTTTTTCTTTTTTTCTTTTTTCCTTTCTTATCATGATTAAAATTGAATTGAAGAAAAGTTAGAGGAAAGTGAAAATGACTTCTCAGTCAACCTGTACCTGCTCACATAGTTATCCAAGTTATTTATAAAGTTTTTTTTCCTTTTGAAATAAATATGTCGAGCGTATTTTTCTCTTTCCATTTTATCTAAGGAAAGCTAAGTGGTCATTTTTGAAGATGACTCAATTTAGCTTCCTGCCAACCAGATCCCTGTCCTCCTCCTGTGCACCACAATCAGGTAAGCTATTTACTTCCTGGGCCCAAAGTAGGCCCTTTCTGATATTTATTTGAATAATATCCTATGAGATACTTTGCAACACTTTCCTTCTCAGGAAAATTTTCCCTTTTGTTTTTTCATCACTGGGTCAGGGAGCAGACTTATTAAAAGAGGGAATCAAACTGCTAAAGAGGCAACTGAAAGACCTCTGCCATAAAATTTTATCTCTTTTCCCCTGCTTCAAAGAAGATTAAGGAACATAGGTTGTGGTTCATAGGTGGATATAAAATATCACAATTTTGTATTAAACTTCAATACAATTTCATACAAATCCTATCTCTTAATGCCTTCATAGATCTAATAAATAAATAAGTTCAATATTCTGGTTCCTCAGGTCTCCCTTGTCTAATATTTATTAGAACCTAGAAGAGGAAAAACATATTTTTTTTCATTCATTAACTATTTAAAATAGTTAAGTGTTCTCAAACAGAAGAAGAGTAAATCACAAAACCAGGCTACGGATTTCTATTATCTAATATCAAATGGGCCCTCACCATCTAGCGAGGCAATTCTTTTACTGCTCCCTAATTAATTCTCTATCCTTCTCCCTAAAGAGGCTGGTTAAACATTTTCTTTTCTTCTGAGTCCTCCCATCTGGCTTCTTCTCCCTGTTTTTTCAGCTGAGGCTCTCACTACATATTTTGCCGAGAAAATAAGGACCATTTGCCCTGAACAACCTCTTCTGCCCTTCTCTATATCCTCAAATACTTCAATATCACATTTATCCTCATGCTTTACTCATTTGCTGCAGTTTCTCATCAAATGGCCAAACTTTTTACGTGCAGTCTGGATTCCTCTCCTTTCCCCTTTTCCTCAACAGATCATTCCCTCATTCTCTGACCTTCAGACTTTGGCAGTTTACAAACATGCTCAGATCTCCCTCTTGCTTAACTAAATAAAACAAAAGAACCCCCCAAAGCTATATCTCACCTCCTTTTCCCAGTCAAATGTCAAGAAAAGGCTCTCTATGCTCCTTGCTTCCAACTGTTGTTTCATTCACTTCTTAATCCTATGAAATGTGCCTTCCAATCTCATCACTAAATTGAAGCTCCTATCTTCAAAATTGCCCAGTGATTTTTTAATTGCTTGATCTGATAGCCTTTTCTCTACCTTCATTCTTCCAGCCCTCTATAGTGTTCAAAAGATTTCACGACCCATTCTGCCTTGACATTCCCTTCTCATTGGATTTTCACAATTATGTTCCCTCTTGCTTCTTCTCCTAACTTTGAGGCTTTTTTTTGCTGGTTCATCAACTCTATCTTTCACCAAGGATATATTCCAGTGCTATGCCCTGTACCATCCTCTCCTCTATCCTCACACATTCTCACTTAGTGACCTCATCAACTCTCATGGTTTTAACTATCTCTATGCAGATGACTCCCAGATCAATACCTCCAGTTCTAGTCTTTTCTCAATTCCAATCACCTTTCTCCAACTAGCTACTCACTATCTTCTGCAAGCTAGATATCCCATAAGCATCCCATAACTCAGTAAGTCCCAAACTGAACTCATCATCTTTTCTTCCACTGTCTACTCCTTTTTCTGAACTTCCTGACTTCTGTGGGAACTCCACCATCTTTTTAGTCACCCAGGTTCATGATATAGGTATGACACTTGACTTTGTCTCTTTCTCACCTTAAATGACAATCAGTTGACAAATATTACAGTTTCTATCCCCCATCATCTTTCGTTTCCATGCCATCATATTTACACAGAAGACCATCATCCTAATTCACACCCTCATCACCTCTTGCAATTGCAATTGCATTTCTTGGACTATTGCAATAGTCCTAATTGGAATCCATGCTTCAAGGCTTTCCCAAATTTGAACTATATGCCACACAGTTACTAAAATTGTTTTCCTAAGGTGTTGGTCTGACTCTGTCACTCACCTAATCAATAAATAGCAATAGCTAACTATTTTATTCAGAATCAAATTAAATCCTTCTATTTGACTTTTAAAACTTTATATAACCTGGTTCCAATCTTCCTTTCCAGAATATGTAGTCTAGCCAATCTGGACTTCTTACTCCTCACAAACAATACTATTATCTCCTATCTGCAGGCCATTGCATTGTCTGTCTTCACTTCCTGAAATGTACTCCTTCCTTACCTTAACCTCTTAGAATCTCTTGTTGCCTTTGAAATTCAGCTCAGTTACCACCTTCTTTTTGATGCTTTCCTGATCTCACAACTATTAATACCTTAACCCTAAAATTACCTTGTAATTACTTTGCATATATTATGTATGTATGTGTCTTAGTTTAATCTGTTTAATTAGAATGATGGTTTTGGACTTTCTTAGTCTGTTCTGGTACCAGTATCACCCATTTCCAATTGATAATAATATTCTACACTGAAATCATTTAAAAATCTGGCTACACTCTCACAATTTCAACCCGGTTTTGGTGCTATCATCATTGTATGCCAACTGGAAGTATAAATAACCTTTTCTCTAAAACATCACTTTACTGATATTTTAAAAGACTTTTAAAAAAAAATTCAGTATACTACATTAAGATATCTACTATCTTCTCTAAGAAAATCAATAGACTGCTCAAGCCAAAAAGCTCATTTGCTTCAAACTCTACAGTTTGAATTGCATAACACTGGCATTTACTGTAACAAAATAATTAACTGTGTTTGGAGGTTTATTTAATTAACCAAGAAGTCTAAACACTACACATTTTAATCAGCAATGTCTTCGAGACTATTTAACCTTTGTAAAAGAACTCATAGCCAAGAACCAATTGTTTTAAAAGTGTAGCTTCTATTAAAATAAAATGAAACCATGGAATTAAATTGAAATACTTGTCATTAGTGTTTAGACAATGATAAACATGTATTAAATGCCTACTCTGTGGACAGTACTCCTAATGCTATTATTGCTATTGTTCAGTCATGTCTGATTCTTCGTGACCCTGTGGACCAACTGTCCATGAAATTTTTTTGACAAAGATACCAGCAGTTTGCCATTTCCTTCTCCAGTTTTACACGGACAAAGGTTAAGTGACTTACCCAGGGTGTCTGAGCTCAAATTTGAACTCTGATCTTTCTGACTTAAAGCCCAGTGTTCTATCTACTGGGCCACCTAGCTGCCCCTTCTCGTGCTGTAGGAGGAAGCTTCTAGAAAGTAACTGCACAGGTCCCTTTTACCTCCTGTGGGAAAATAGGTAACTTCAAGAAAATTGAAAACCTGAAAAGAAAGCAAGACTTCAAAGAGAGAAACTATTCAATGGGGCACAAGAAGCTCATGAGGCACCAGCAAAAAAAGCATTAGTGGACTTTCACTTTTTGGCAGAAAAGACCAATAATCGAAAATATCTTCTTTTGCTCCTCCAAACATCTAGGTAGTGCAGTAGGGAGAGGGTTGGGCATGGAGTCAAGAAAACCTGAATTCAAATTGATCCTTAGTTACTTTGAAGTTGTGTGACTTGTAAGTAGCTTGAAAGTCATTTAACCTCTGTTTGTCTCAGTTTTCTAAACTGTAAAATGGGGATAATAACACCTACCTTTTCTGTATCCCAAAGGGATCATAAAAATGGGAGAAGGACCTACATGTACAAAAATATTTATAGCAGCTCTTTCTATGGTGGCAAATAATTGGAAATTGAGGGGATGCCCATCAATTGGGGAATGGCTGAACAAGGTGGTATATGAATGTAATAGAATGCTATTGTGCTATAAGAAATAACGAGCAAGCAGACTTCAGAAAAACCTGGAAAGACTTGTATGGACTGATGCTGAGTGAAGTGAACAGAACCAGGAGAACATTGTACACAGTAACAGCCACGTTGTGCGATGACTAACTTTGATAGACTTAGCTCTGCTTAGCAATGTAGAGGCTCTAAGATATCTCCAAAAGTCTCATGATGGAAAATGCTATCCACATCCAGAGAAAGAACCATGGAATTGGAATGCTGATGGGATATCTATCTTGAAATATCTAACAGGCTGTTTTGACTCAGGAAAGAGACTAGTACATGATATATAGATAAATGGACATCACATACAGGGTATGAGGAGATCAAAGTTATGGTAAAAACTAAGCAATCGAGCCCCCACCCACCCCATCTGTCTCTTTCTCTTTCTTTCTCTCTCTCTTTTGATAGATAGATGACACGTAGATTGATAAATACTGAATTCTCCTTTTTAAAACCATGCCACTGATGCTTTTTTATCCAGAAAAATTCACTCAACACCTAGGGCCTCTCCATCCTGGATATCTAACCGGTCCTATAGGTTTTTTTACCCTGCAATATCTCCACATACCACATATTCAATATCTCCATAAGAGGTACCCTGCCCCAGAGCCCAGGTCAGGCAGTTTTCATCCCCACTTTGGCTTCTGACCTTGACTTTCATACTATCTTTTTTTCTTACATTTGTATCCCTAATACTTACCACAGTGTTTGATACATGTTATTGTTGTTCAGTCATGTCCAACTCTTTGTGACTCCAATTTGGGTTTCTTGACATAGATACTGGAATGGTTTGCCATTTCTTTCTCTAACTCATTTTGCAGATGAGGAGCTAAAGCAAACAAGATTAACTGACTTGCCCAGGGTCACATAGCTAGTAAGTGTCTAAGGCTGGATTTGAACTCAGGAAGATGAGTATTCCTGACTCCGGAGCTCTAACCACTTAGCAACCTAGCTGCCCATCTGGTACATAGTGAGCATCACTTATAAACTTCCCTTCCTTCTTTAAGTATACCAGCCTGAACAGAACAGAGGATACAGTCTGGAAAATAGTAGGAAATAACAACAGAGAGGGAGTGAGGTCAGACTATGGAAAATCAGGACAATGTAGGAAGTTAAAGTAAATTTAGAACAAAGGAGTGACATTTTGAAAGTGATGTTTTAGGAAAATATGCAAAATTCTTTGGAGTGGAAGAGTCTGCAGACAGGTAAAAAGGCTAAAAGGCTGCTGTAATAACAGATTGGAAATGACAATGTCTTAGATTAGGGCAATAGGCATGAAAATAGAGGAGAAAGGGTGAATCTAAATGACATATTGAAAGAAAAATTGATAAGACTTAATGACATGATGGATATGGAGATAAATGAGAAGGGAAAGTCAAAGATGATTCCAGGTTTTATAATTCAGAAGATGTGGAAGAAGTAGTTATATTAATGAAAAAAAATGAAAAGTAGGAGGAGGTATTTGGGCAGGGAATATAATGACCTTATTATATGAGAATGATGAGTTTAGGGTGATGAGGCAGGACATTTTAGTGGGGACATCCTAATATACTCTGTGAAATACTTGGAGCACAGGTAAAAGCTTACAGCTGGTGAGGTGCATTTTTGAGTCATCAATACAGAGGTGATAAATGAATCTATGAAAGTAGATGAGCTCCCTAAGAGCCCTCGTTTACTATGAGAGTAGTTGTAGGCAGAGTAGAGTAGAGGCTCAAGGAGAGACACTAACAGGTCAAAAATAGGTGCAATGGTAATTACCTTCATCCACTGGGGAAAAACTATTTTATAGCAGGTACATCTTTGTTGCTATAGATACATACTTCTTTTGTACTTGAAAAGTAATCTTTATAATGTTCCTTACAATCTACTACACATTACCATTATATAGTTTAAAAACCTTAAGAGAAAAAAATAGGAAGACAGTACAATATTCAGTACAAAAGAGTCAGAACATAGGGATTGTGAGAGTAGGCAATCTTACACAAACTAAACCATTCCAAAAAAAAATTGAGAGTTAGGAAATCCTGTACAGATAGAGCAAAAATGAACTTTAAAGGGGAAAAAAACAGGCTGTGAGTTATTGTAATATCTGATGATTTTTCAATATGTTCAGAATGAAGGTACCTTTAATTGATATTTTCACCTTCTTTGTTATTTTCACAACAATGAATAACTTATTTCATATCACCATAATGTAAAAAAGAATTAGAAAAACAGTCCATTATTTAAGTCCTGAATAAAGATTTTAAAGTGTTAAGCACTTTCTCTTTAAGTATAAATGTTAAGTTGTACTTTTTGGGTCTATGTTTTACATTTTCTATAAAATAAAAAAAAATTATGTTATCTACTATAAATTCCTTTGTACGTTCTTCTATAAGTTATCTATTAGTTATCTGCTATAAGTATTATATAAGTTATCTACTTTAGACAACCTTGAATGGATGAATAAAAATATTCGAGAAGTTTAAAAATCTATGTGAGGAAGGGAGATCATTACAAGGATCTCTTTTTTTTTTTTCAGAGACAATGATTTCTAATCTCTCTGGATATTTTTAAGCCTCCTTCTTCCTCAAAAGTTTTATATGCAGGGGTTTTATGTTCCTGGGTTTAACACCAACACTGTTATTTATCAACCTGCATTTTAGTAAGGACCCACAGTATCAGCGAGGCATTTAGTATTTGCTGTTTAAGAGACAATTAAGAAATCTTACAACTTTAGTACCCTCTGGTGGCAGAACTTTAAATTGATATTGTCAGCGGTTCAAAACAGCATTGCTGCTATGCTTGCTTCTGGAAACTGATGAGATTAGAAGTACTGAGGGGTTATGTCCTGCAGATATGTAATTATAAACTACAGTGGCATAGCAAGAAAAGAGAAAACAACTAGTTGAGAAATGAGTACTGATTTCATACATAAGAAAAGACTGGCTACTCAAAAATGTAAGCCAGGTTTCTTTTGGTATGGAGTTGTCATAATGGTATGGTTACGTTGTTACTTTTTTGGGGGGAATCCAGACTTGGAATTTCATCAAATAGGGACATCAGCAGTCAAACTGTATTTCAATAGCTATACAAAAGGAGAAAGAGAATATACTTTATAGAATCATTCTGAAAATAATCTGCAAAATAATGCATTGAAAAAGGTGATATCAAGAGATACCCTATGCAATAATTTTCTGTTTATACCTCATTAATTTCTACATTTTAGATTGAGGCCATAATAAAAAGCTCCCAATTCCTTTCCTACTTCAACTCCAGCCAGGTCTTGAAAAGTGGTAGTGATGGACCATTTGACTGGAATGAAGAGGCAGCTTTTTGTTATTAATGAGGATTATTTAGGAGAAAGCTAGCCTATCCCGTATAATAGAGTAGTGGACCCCCAATAAACTTCAAATGTGGAACAGAATTTCAAGTGCAGAAAGTTTGAGTTTGCCTCCAATCCTCAGAAGGAGCTGAGGAGCAAACTATAGAGAGTCTAACAAGAAGGAATTTGGCTCACTTGGATTCAAAATATAAAGTTATAGGGAAGACACATGTAATACTCACAGAACTTCAGAATCAGAAGAGCTTTGAAACATCACCTAGTCTTATCCATACTTAAATGCAATTCCCCTAACAATATTCCGGACAAGTAATCATGTAGCATTATGCTTAAACCTCTAAGTGATGAACAACTCACTATTCTTGGAAACCTGCAGTTATTATGAAGTTTTCCTTACATGGAAGCCTCAGCAACTTCCTGCTGTTTTCCTACTTCAGACCTCTAGGGTCAAGCAAAACAACTCTAATCTATTTCAACTTGATAACTTTTCAAATATTTGCATAATGTGGTTATGGTATTGCTATTAAGTCTTCTTTTCTATGGGCTAAATATACTAATTTCTTTCAAAGGAGCCTCATATAATATGATTTCCAGTCACCATATTATGTTGGTATTTTCCTCTGGAAACAATTTGTCATTGAATAAATTGATGAATGGATGCATGAATGAATGAATGAAATTAAAAAAACACTTACTAAGTATTTACTATGTACAAAGTACTATGTGCTAAGCACTGGGAATATAAGAAGAAAAAGAAAAGACAGTCTTTGCTCTCAAGGAGCTCACCTTTTAATAGACAAGAAAACTCCCATAGGAGGATTCAGCTGCAAGTCGGATGGAAAGACCCTAAGATCGTTAGGGTGCAGTGGTAAAACTGATGGCAACGCATCATCTTCAATCATTTGGCAGTGCCAAGGAGTTTGGTAATGAGAACTTTCTTTTCTGGGTCTTCAGTAACTATAGGTGAAGCACTTGGAGAAGATGGTATCAGGCTGCATCTCCACAGGGAGTACTTCCTACTACTATGTGCGACTAGGCCTAGGCTTGAAATAGGGCCAGAGATCTGGGACAGGGGATGTAGGTATGGGGAGGCAGACACTTTCATACCGCAGTTTCTTAGGTAGAGAGTCTTAGACTGTCTATATTATCATCTCATGAGACACACTGGTGATGATTTGTCATTATGCTTTCTGAAATGTGTAAAATATGCATAATTCCCTGAACATGCTAACAAACAAAGCAGAGCAGAGTAAGAGCTTTCCTACTTCTGGACACTAAGCTTGTTTAATACATTCTACAATCTTGTTAGATTTTTTTTTGGCTTCCTTGTTACTAAATACTGACTCATATTGAGTTAATACTTCCAGACATATTTTTGACATCAAACAATACATAGATACAACTTCTTAATCTTGTTTATGTGTAGCTGATTTTCTATGCCCAGGTGTGCTCTATGTAGTTTAATCTTATTGCAGGCAATCTTATTGCCCCAATGTTCTGTCCTATAGAATTCTTTTTGCATGGTGTAAGGGCACCAAAAATGATCAAGAATGCTAATCTAATTTTAGTCTTCATTAAGAGACAAATTTCCCATACCAAAGAGTCAGGTTTTTTTTCACCGTAATTTAAGTTGACATGACTATATCTGGACTATTTTATTCAGTTCTGGGTACCACATTTCAGGAAGGTGTTAAAAATTGTGCACATGATCTATGCTCTCATCAAATGTAAGCTATTTAAAGGTCTCATTTTTGCTTTTCTATTCTCAATTCTTTGCACATACCAAACATTTGATGAATCTGTTGGAATTTAATTTAATAAGCTAGAGAGTATCTAGAGGAGGGTAACAAGGATGGTGAAAGGCCCCGTGGTGATATGGTATAAGATATGACCATATGTCAGATTCTGTATCATCTCTTTCATTTAGTCTTTATGTTGAAGCCAAAGTATAGCTAGAATGCCAGATTAATAGATCCTAGGAAAAGTACTTATTTAGAAGCTAATTCCATATTATTTTCTGGAATTCACATTTCTGTACCTTTTGGATTGTCATTTAGAATTGTATTCTCATATTTTTAGAAGTTTTAGAAGTCATGTTTAATAGATTTGAGTGTTTACCATGCTAGATTTTCCCCAGAAATGCATTTGATTACAAGTCATCATTAAAGGTACCATTCATAAAAGAATGGCAAAATGTATTTTCTTAATTTTATGAATGAAATTTAGAGAGCCACAAATTAAAGTATCTGAAGAGTGGCAATTGAAAAATTGAATTAGGGGCAGCTAGGTGGCATGGTGGATAGAGCACCAGCCCTGGAGACAGGAGGAGCTGAGTTCAAATCTGGCCTCAGACACTTGACACTTACTAGCTGTGTGACCCTGGGCAAGTCACTTAACCCCATTTCCTAGCCAAAAAAAATGTTAAAACTGAATCTGAGATTTCTTCTTAAGTGAAAGAGATGAGGGGAAAAAATAGATGTGGGAGGGGGTGAGAAAAGGAAAGGAAGAAAAATGAACTAGAAAAGAAAGAAACTAGCAGGGCAAAGAAAACCATCTTTCCTTCCCTTGGAAAATATTCTGACCTTTTAGAATTAGGGATTTGACTCCATATATGGAATGGGAAGAGAACAGGAGCTTGGGGTTATTTTAGAAAGATTAATGAACAGAACTAAAGAGTTTTCTTTCAGACTTAGAGCTAAATGCATCTAAGTAACACAGATGATACACTTTTGTCAGAAGGAAGTAGCTCTTGTTAGGTTGTGGCCTCCTTCTTGGTCTTATTCCAGTCAAGTTTGTCATGACTCTGAAAAAGTCTTTCCATAGCATGTGCCCCAAATCCAGAGTTTACCAACTGGTCATCATTAGAAAACTTTTATATCAACACAGTTATACTAACAGGTTAATTCATATCCAACTTAGAAGTCAATGTTGAAATCCATGGACCAAAAATGCATATTAAGAACCCTTTACATTAAAAGGTAACAGCGGGTGGGAGCAGAGCCAAGATGGTGGAGTAAAAGCAGT
Organism: Vombatus ursinus; assembly: GCF_900497805.2. Classification (NCBI taxonomy): domain Eukaryota; kingdom Metazoa; phylum Chordata; class Mammalia; order Diprotodontia; family Vombatidae; genus Vombatus; species Vombatus ursinus. Next base: position 16,659,678 of record NW_020954608.1, read on the forward strand.
GGCTTTCCTCACCTCTCCCCCAAACCCTTCCAAATACCTGTAAAAATGGCTCTAAACAAATGGCTCTAAACAGAACCCACAAAAAAGACAGAGTGAAACAAATTTCCAGCCCAAGACAACCTGGATGGTTGATTGGAAAGGTCTGCTGTGCTGGGGTGGGGGAAGAACACAAGCCTCAAGGGACTGAATCAAGGGAGCTGTGGTGGTCAGAATTTTCAACCCACAAAAGCCAAAGACAACTTAGAACGTCAGTGGGAAAAGTCTGTTGGACCTCAGTGAGAGGACTGGGTCCAGCCCCAGTCCTCGCACAGGCCTGGGCAGTGGCTGTTTTCAGAGCTTTTGGCCCACAGATGGAGTGGGGATTGAGCAGGTGATCAGAGGGGATTTGCAGGGATCTCTTTGCTGGTGCTGAGGCATGATTTTCTTGCTTTGCCCATGCTTGGATCTGAGTCGCGGTCCTGGGTGATGATCCTCGGGCAAGAATGAGTACTGGTGTGGTGGAGCTTGTGGCTGTTGTGGAGAGGGAATCCTCCTTACAGTTCCAAGGCAGAAAAGAGTACTTATGGTCACTCATAGACCAAAACACAGGCCAGTAGAGGAGTAAACACCTCGCCTTTTATCATACCACCTTAGAAGAACTGAAAATTTATAGGTCCCTAGAAGTATCTCTGAAAACAGCTGCACAAAACCCCTGAAGTTTGGGATAGTATATTCTCCACACTGGAAGCAGACTCCTACCTTAACAAAGAGCTCAACAGTCAAGCAATTGGCTGGGAACATGAGTAAACAGGGCAAAAAAAAAAAGGCAGACCATAAAATCTTTCTTTGGTGACAAAGAAGATCAAAACATACAACCAGAAGAAGACAATAAAGTCAAAGCTTTTATATTCAAAGCCTTCAAGTAAAATATGAATTGGTCCCAGGCCATAGAAGAGCTCAAAAAGGATTTTGAGAAGCAAGTAAGAGAATCAGAGGAAAAACTGTCAAGAAAATCATGAAAAACTAGTCAACAGGCTTACTAAAAGAGATCCCCAAAAATACTGAAGAAAATAACACCTTAAAAAATAAAGTAACCCGGGGCAGGTAGGTGGTGCAGTGGATAGAGCACTGGCCCTGAAGTCAGGAGGACCTGAGTTCAAATCTGGCCTCAGACCAAACACTTGACACTTCCTAGCTGTGTGACCCTGGGCAAGTCATTTAAGCCCAATTGCCTAAAATAAATAAATAAATAAAGTAACCCAAAAAAGACGTCCAAAAAAACGAGAATAATGCCTTTAGAAGCAGAATTGGCCAAATGGAAAAGGCAATCCAAAAGCTCACTGAAGAGAATAATTCCTTCAAAATTAGAATGGAGCAAATGGAAGCTAATGACTTTATGAGAAATCAAGAAACTGTACAAAACCAAAAAAATGAAAAAATAGAAGACAATGTGAAATATCTCATTGGAAAAACAACTGACCTGAAAACTAGATGCAGGAGAGATGATTTAAAAATTATTGGACTACCTGAAAGCCATGATCAAAAAAAGAGCCTAGACATTATCTTTCAAGAAATTATCAAGGAAAATTGCCCTGATATTCTAGAACCAGAGGGTAAAATAGAAATTGAAAGAATCCACCTATCACCTCCTGAAAGAGATCCCAAAATGAAAGTTCCCAGAAATATTATAGCCAAGTTGCAGAGTTTCCAGGTTAAGGAGAAAATATTGCAAGCAGCCAGAAAGAAACAATTCCAATATTGTGGAAACACCATCAGGATAACACAAAATTTAGCAGCTTCTACATTAAGGGATTGTAGGGCTTGGAATATGATATTCCAGAGGTCAAAGGAGATAGCATTAAAACCAAGAATCACCTACCCAGCAAAACTGAGTATAACCCTTCAAGTAAAAAAATGAATATTGAGTGAAACAGAGGACTTGCAAGCATTCTTGATGAAAAGACCAGAGCTGAATAGAAAATTTGACTTTCAAATACAAGACTCAAGAGAAGCATGAAAAAGTAAATAGGAAAGAGAAATAATAAGGGACTTATTAAAGTTGAACTGTTTACATTCCTAGATGGAAAGATGATATTTGTAACTCACGAGACTTTTCTCAATATTAGGGTAGTTGGAGGGGATATAAATAGAAATAGGGCACAGGATGAGTTGAATATGAAGGGATGATATCTAAAAAATAAAGTTAAGGGGTGAGAGAGGATTTTACTGGGAGAAGGAGAAAGGGAGATATAGAATGGGGTAAAATGTCTCACATAAAAGAGGGAAGAAAATACTTTTAATGTGTAGGGGAAGAGGTGGGGAGGTGAGAAGGAATGAATGACTCTTACTCTCATTGGATTTTGCTTAAGGAGGGAATAACATACACACTCAATTGGGTTTGGAAATCTATCTTACCCTGCAGAAAAATAGGGGGAAGGGATATGAGAAGGGGAGATGATAGAAAGGAAGGCAGATTAGGGGAGGGGATAATCAGAAGCAACCACTTTTGAGGAGGGACAAGATCGAAGGAGAGAATACAATAAATGGGGGTGGGATAGGATGAAGGGAAATATAGTTAGTTTTTCACAACATGGCTATTATGGAAGTGTTTTGCATCACTACATATGTCTAACCTGCATTAAGTTGCTTATCTTCTCAATGAGGGTCAGTGGGCAGGGAGGAAGGAGAGAATTTGGAAGCCAAAGTTTTAAAAACAAATGTTAAAAAATGTTTTTCCATGCAGCTGGGAAATGAGATATAGAGGCAAAGTGGTATAGAAATCTATCCTGCCCTACAAGAAAAATAGAAGGTGAAGGGGATAAGGGGGCAAGGGGAGGAGGTAGGGCAGATCAGGGGAAGGGGTATTCAGAATGCATGCCATCTTGGAGTTGGGGAAGGGAAGAGATGGGGACAAAATTTGGAACTCAAAATCTTGTGGAAGTGAATGTTGAAAATTAAAAATAAATAAATAAAAATTTAAAAAGCTAACAAATATAATTAACATTTGGACATCTGAGGTAGACCGATCAGACCATGAAACTTTTTCAAGAGGGAATAATGGGGGGCATACAGACAGAAAAATTTATAAATGGAAGTTCTTAATCTGAAGTCCTTGAACTTTAAAAAAAAAATCTTGATTTTGTATATTTTCAAAAATAGAGGGGCAGCTAGGTGGCTCAGTGGATAGAGCACCAGCCCTGAAGTCAGGAGGACCTGAGTTCAAATCCGGCCTCAGACCAAACACTTGACACGTACTAGCTGTGTGACCTTAGGCAAGTCACTTAACCCCAATTGCCTACCCCTCCAAAAAAAAAATAGAAAAAATATTTTTTGATCTGAACAAGGTAGAAATGTCTGAATCTACTGAAAATCAAGAAGAATCAAAGCTTGTCATCTTCAAGTTCTTTGCCACCATCTTTCAGGAGAGACATGAGCCACACAATGCCAGTCTTCTCAGACAAAAAGACCTCTGTGATCTATAACATTTGACTGTCCCTTTTCACATCAATTCTGAATGTGCTGCTCATTAATTAATTTACAAAAAAGTAATGAAGTAGTTGCGAAAGAGTGATTAAACTACCTATGCCTTATCACCCAGCAACACCATCACTTGGTCTATTTCCAATGATTAAGGAAAAAGGAAAACAATGTATGTGTTTGAAAATGTTTAGCAGTTCTCTTTGTGTTGGCAAACAATTGCAAATTGCAGAGATGAGGAAGTTTTAGCATATGATTGTGATGGAATACTACTGTGCTATTAAAAAATGATGAGCTTGATGATTTTAGAAAATGATGGAAAGACTTGCACAAAATAATGAAGAATGAAGTGAGCAGAATCAAGAGAACACTGTATACAGTAACAGCAATATTGTTTTAAGAACAACTTTAAGAAAATGTTATTTTGTCTATTATACATACCCAAATTAACTATAAAGGACATATGAAGAAAGATGTTATTTGCATCCAGAGAAAGAATTGATATATAGAAGTATGTACAGAATAATTTACATACATACATATATGCACAGACATATATACATATACATACATATATGTATGTGTGTGTGTGTGCACACACCTATTTGTGTTTGATGGTAATAATCTCTAAGGCAGAGTGATAAAAAAAGAAATTTACATAATGATTTTGTTACATATTTGCACAAGTTGTGCACAGTAGATTTATAGCTTCATGTACAGTCATCTTTTAATTGTACCATGTCATATAAATGTTTTTTTATTCCATAAATTAAAAATAAACTTAAAAAAGGAGAAAATAAGAGAAAGTAGCTGTGAATGTTCTGATTGCTTACATTTCTACTGTATCAACCACTACTCTCAGTTCTTTTCTTATATTAATCTATTCACTAGTGGTCATTGAACATCACTATCTGCCCAGAATTAGGTGCTAGTTATGTAACAGAGTAAGGAGGGAGGAGTAGTTGTTAAAAGTCTATGATAATCCTTGCTATGTGAAGTCCTACAATTTAGCATCCCAAATGACTAATCATTCATTATTGCCTCTTACCAATATCTAATCCATACATGACTCACCTTGAAAGTATTTAAAGTTATGAGATTTTCTGATATCTATTCTTCTCTCCTACTCTCAATATTTCTAAGTCCCATTTTTCACACCTTCATCTCCTAATGTGATCATTACTGATAATAAATAATTTTCATCATATTTCTTGAATAATTTCATTGATATTCAGAACTGTTGGACCAATTTCCACATCAATCAATGGTGCAGTGCCATGCCTATTATTCACACCAACTGCAATATTAACGACTCCATTTTCTGTGATATTAATGTATTATTTTTATCAGGTCTAAAATATCTTGAATTATAATTTCTCCATTTTTTCTAATTTTAAGATTTTTTTCTTTTGTACTTGTTTTAGGATAGTGCATTTGTTTTTATCCTAGTTTTTTTATTTATTTTATTCTGAATTTAAGAAAGAAAACAAGAATTTCCATAACAGAATAGAAAAATAAAAGATAATAGCACATGAAACTGCAAATCTATTATGTACAACTTGCTATTTCTTTTAAACACAAAATAAAGTTATTGTGTAATTTCTTTTTCCCCATTTTCCCCCTCCCCTCCCCCATCCTAGAGATGGCTACCAGTAGATACAAACACACACACATATGTGTCTGTGTGTAAAATCATTCTATACATACTCCTATTTATCAGTTCTTTCTCTGGATGCAGATAGTGTCATCCTCTGTAGTTAATTTGGGAATTTATAACAGTAAAAAATGACTTAGTTGCTCAAAGTTATTCTTAAAACAATATTGCTATTACTGTATACAGTGTTCTCTTTGTTCTGCTCATTTTGTTCTTCATTGTTTTGTGTAAGTCTATCCATGTTTTTCTAAGATCGTCAAGTTCATCATTTCTTATAGCACAATAATATGCCACCACAATTACACACCACAATTTGTTCAGCCATTCCCTAATTGATGGGAATCCCCACAATTTTCACTTCTTTGCCCCACAAAAATAGGTGCTAAAACCATTGTGGAACATATAGATTCTTTTCCTTTTCCCTTAATTATTTTAGGAAACAGATCTAAAAGTGCTATTGGTGGGTCAAAGGGTATAGGCAATTTAATAGCTCTTTGGATGTAATTTCAGATTGCTCTCCAAAATGGTTGGATCTGTTCACAGTTCCACCAACAGTGAATTAGTGTCCCAATTTTTCCACATCCCTTCCGACATTTGTCACTTTTCCCTTCAATCATTGTAGCCAATCTTATAGGTGTAAAATGATATCCCAAGGTGGTTTAAATCTGCATTTCTCTAATCAATAATGATTTATAGCATTTTTTCATACGACTATCAATTGTTTTGATTTTTCATTGGAAAATTGCCTTTTCATATCTTTTGACCATTTATCAATTGGGGAATGACATTTATTCTCATAGTCTTTTTGATAATATGATTAATTCATTGATACTTTATTTTTTAATTCAAATCTTGGAAGTATCCTCTACTCCTGGGGACCTTCCTGCTTATTAGAAAGTAGAGAGCTCAGCCCAGAACATCCATTTAAGGAGGTTATCAAGACCAACTCTCTCTTTATTTCTCATCAGACTATACTCCCCTGGACTTCTCAATCATGCCTGATATTTATCTTCTCTCTCATCTTCCTCTTTCAGTTTCCTTTACGTGTTGTCTTCCCTATTAGAATGCAAACTCCTCGAAGGCAGAGATTATCTTTCTTTTTGCTTGTGGTTTTTTTTTTAATTTTTTTTTATTTCCAGCACCTAGAAGAGTGCCTGGCAGATCATAAGTGCTTAATAAAGGTTGGTTGTATTGTACTACTTGTTCCTTTTCCTCCTGTCAACTTTTATGTGCCTCTAGCATTCACTCTGTTGATTTTTCTAGGGTGTTCTTGCTGAAAATATCCTTATTATCCTCAAATCTTTCATTTTTATAAATAGACTTAATATTGTCTTACTCCCCAAAGTTCTGCTGTTTGATCTGTTTTCTCAGTCTACAAGGAATGGACAAGATCTATAGTCTTTAACAGGTAAGGTGACCATTAGGATGCTATTATAGGGAAACAATGGTGACTACTATTGTGCCTATTCCCCAGCTTCCTTATTTTTCTAGAATCAAACCTCCTTTTTTGACAGACTTTCTTCAGTTTCTAGGTGAACCCTGAGGTGCTAATTATAAAGGGTTGTCCACAAGGATACTCCTGAGAGGTAGCAAAGAAATCTTTGCAACTGCTTTCTATGTTTCTCTCACTCCTACTAGTAATAGTCTATTTCTTTCCATATGGAATTAAATAGTTGTTACTAGAACTTTACATTTTATTCTCTCTCCAACAAATTTCTTCTCTGTGTTCTACATTCCTCCACAACTACATAGTTTCCATTCTTTTTTCTTAAGCCAGGGGTGGGCTGATTTATAGACCTCAATGTGCCCTGGCAGCAGGATCCCTCAGGGACCCTGATGAGAGGTTAATCATAAAAGCCAATTTCTAAAACTACAGTCACCCAAAAGGCCCGCAGGCTGTTGACAACAATATGGTCATATGCTATGGGAGTAGGGTTAGTGACTGGGGCAGGAACACCATGAAAGATGGCTTCCTTCCTTTATTTTTGTCTTTCAGAATCACACTGTAGTAGATTCTTCTGATTTTCATCTTCCTGTCATTGCTGATTTTGAAGAATATGGTTGTACCTTTCTTTTCATTCCATTTGGGGTAGCTTGGGTGACTTACCTATCTGTTTAATTAAACTATTTTTGAACCCCCAACTAATAACTTTTCTACCTGCATAACCTTGGGCAATTCATTTAACCACCTTAGGCTTCAGTTCACTGATCTACATGCTGAGGAATTTGAACTAGATGGTTTCAAATGTATCCTCAAGTCTGTGATCCTAAGATTAAATATCTATCACAAACAGTTTGCAATCAATATGAATGCCTGATGTCAGATAGTGGTCACTGTACATTGGGTTGTTGGTCACATATTTCCTTTCTCCAATTATTCTGTGGAACATTGTTATAACCATTAGGTACCCTCATGCATATGGAGTTATGTATTTTCTCCAGATAATACCAAACATAATGATTCCTGCTGTTGAATCATAATTGGATTATAATTATAATCTCTTCCAGGCATCCTGGAAGAAAAATTATTTACGTGGGCATTCATTTATGAGAGTTTTTACTCTTAGTAGATGCAAAAGCAAATACTTTTACCTCCTCAATTCAAATAAAAAAGCTACCTAGAGGCCAGGTTCTGACATGATCCTTCACCTGGCTGTGTAATAAACCCCTTAAGTATATGGTCATGTAGCATATACCAAGGAATTAAAAATGGCAATGTAATCTAACATTACAGTTGCGATACTATGGACATAAATATAATAAGTAAAAATCCTTTCTTTTAATTATGTTGTTATATTTTATTATGCTTAATACTTTGCCATTTTTCACAAAACTATATGCCAAAGTGACAAAAGCATCTACTAAAATTTATATTTATAAGGAAGAAAAGCAAAGTATTCTGTCATAGGCTCAACTCTATATTTCCTGCCTTTCATGTGAAAAAATTCCACATTTAAGTTGTGATATGCATTTCCCTATTCTCAGTCCTGAGTAAAAAAAATAATGAAGAAGAAAATGAAGGACCAGAACAGCAGAGGAAAATATCTTTATTTCAAGGAAAAATCCTTGAATATGAGAGAAAGAAATAATATAATTCCCCTCTAAGCTATAAAGTAGATTCTTAAGGGTTTTATATTCAGAGAGTGAGAAAAAAAATTTAAACTTGGACCCAAATGCTTCTAATTATGAACTTTTTAAACTTTTATGATTTTCCTCATTGCTATTTTCCCATGGACATAATTATATTAATGCTTTTTTCAAAGGATTTTTCTTTATTTGGACTTCACATTAGATTCTCTAATGTATATTTGTTTAATTGGCAAATAAAATCCAACATAGGATCATAGATTTAGAGTTGGAAGGGATATTAGAGGCCACCAAATCTTACCCTCTCTGTTATAGATAAGGGAACTAAGGCTTAGAAAAATGATGTGGCTTGCCAAGAGCCAATCCATGTGTGTATATTAAATGTGCTGTATATATCAATCACTTTCTTAGGAACTAGGAATATAAATGTAACAAGGGGACAGGTTTGGTGCTTGAAACATGTACAGACATTTCTTGGCTATTTCTATTGCAATACATGAAATTTTGATGAACCATGCTTCAGCCATGAAAAGTCACTGTCAGCACCATAGGATTTACAGCTGGAATTCTAACTCAACCACCTCATTTTGGAAATGAGAAAACTGTATCCCAGAGAGGTTGTGATTTTGTCAAAGTCACACTGCTAATAATGGGCAGAGTCAGGATTCAGAATTCTAATTCGATTTCCAGGATTTTCTGTTACATGGCATTGATTGGGTTTTCAAAACCATGTGGGCCATAAGCAGGGATTTTTCACTTGATAGAACAGAAGCAAGAAGGAGGATTTAAAGTGAATTAAAATCATATTTTCTCTTGTATCATTTTACTTAATTGGATTTCAGTAATAGAAATGCTGTAAGTATACCCATTTCAGTAATGATAAAATATATTTGCTTTGGCACAAAGTATAAACGTACAACAATTCAATTCAACAAACGTTGAGTAAAAAGTTACAACATTCTAAATGTTGAATCATATGCTGGAGATGCAGATATAGAATAGACACAGTCTCTGCCTTTAGGGGCAGTGAGGTGGTACAGAGGACAGAACACAGGACCTAGAATCAGGAAGACCTGAATTCAAATCTAGATTCAGACACTTACTAGCTGACCCCAGGAAAGTCACTTAACTTCTTTTTGCCTCAGTTTTCTCATTTGTAAAATGGGAATAATAACGCCACCTACCCTGAAGGGTTGTGAAAATCAAGTGAGATAGTAAGTGATAAAGTACTCAGCACAGAGCCTGATACATAGTAAGTGATATATGAATGTTGGTTACTCATGGAATTTATAATGTAATAGTCATTTTAGATATGCCTACTCATATTTATAACAAGAAACATAACTGAGAAGTACAAAGTTTCTAGAGATTATATGACAACTATTTCACTTTTGTTATTGTGCGAGGCACTGGAGATAAGATGACCAGTACATGAAAAGTATCTAATAAATGGTTGCTGATTGATTGATTGGTTGGAGAACACATTTCCTTGAGAGAAAAAAAAAGTCAAGCAAAGTATCCTCAAGACACAGCAACTTACCTCTAGGGCATCTGCTATTCCTAGGTAATTTTCCTCCTTTGCCCATATTTGTGTTCAACTACATTGTGTGCAGAAGTGTTGTGCTGAGCTTTAAAATCCCTCCGGCTTTGGCAATCAAAGATGATGGGTTTAGGTAATGATGACCCTGTGTTACAAAGTCATTGACAACATCTTATGACTGTTTTTCTAGTCTCTTTTCTATGATTGTGTGGCATATATGTCTTAAAATGTTCCAAAAAAAAAAAAAAGGAAAAGTCCTCTTAAGATTCAAAAGTAAGCTAAAGCTCTCTGGTAATTGTTCTTCCACTTCTCTGTTGTCAATCTACAATTCATTCAAGTTACGACACCAATCTTTCATCCTAGATCGATGCATCAAGCACTGATAGAGTGATTACTATGTACTAAACATCAATTAAGTACTTTGGGGGATGAAAAGCAGTAAGTGGCATAGGCTGTATCTTCAAAAATTAAATAATTTAGTTGTGGGAACAAAGCACATGGATATCAAGAAATTAGCAGTCCTGGGCATATAATAAACACTCAACAAATATATGTAATAGAGAAATTAATTCAGCTGATTTTCACTTTTATGTTTACTGAATATTATTTTAATTTCACCACACAGCATACTGATAAGAAGCAAAAGCTTCCCAAAGCAAAAGAACAATTTTTACATTTTGATTTTCTTCCTCTTTAAATAGTTATTAAGCCTTCTGTGTAGATGACTCAAAGAATAACAAAATAAGTATTATTCAAACAAAATCAACTAATACAACCTCATTTGAATAATGTTTTATCTAGGATGTGGTGGTGCTAAAAGGACAAGTCTGTGAAAGAAACATGGTGAGTTATGTACTTCAATCTTTTTTTTGTAATATTATGAGCAGAAGTTAGTAAAGAAGGTCTCATTATTTGGAGGTACCAGTTATTTGGGACAGCTAGGTGGATAGAATGATGGGCTTGCAGTCAGGAAGACATGAGTTTAAATCTGACATCAGACACTACTTACTAACTGTGTAACTTTGGGCAAGTCACTTAACCCTGTTTGCCTCAGTTTCCTCACCTGTAAAATGAGATGGAGAAGGATATCTGCTAGTAGATTTGCCAAGAAAAGCCCAAATGAGGTCACGAAGAGCCAGATACAACTGAAATGACTGAACAGCAACAGTTATTTCTACTAATATACCATTTTAAGATTAAGTAGCATGTTCCTCACAGATCTGTAAGGTAGGTATTTTTATCCCCGTTTTAAAGATGAGGAAACTGAGGTGAAAGTTAAGTAACTCACGTACACATCTAAGAGTTTTCAGAGCTGAGGCTTGAACCTAAATTATCTGTTTGGGGATCTGTTGTTCTCTACACTATACCAGGTTTTGGAACAGACAACATTAAAAAGTCATTTTATCTCTATATCACCTGACTCTTAAGCAGAAACTCCTTCAAGGCATCTTTGTCTCCACTGTGTTTCACACACCAGACTTGTATATATTAGGCCAGATAAATCTTAGGATTATAGATTCAGAGTTGTTACAGACCTCAAGTGTTTAATAAATGTCTGTTGAGCTTAACTGCCAGTTTCCTAGACACAGGACATAATGAGCTTTTTTTATTCCTGTTTATATAATATTGAGAAAAACAAATAGGCATTTAATTTTTTTAACGGAATACGTTGGCATCCACATATTTGATTGGGATACAGTTCTAATCTCTTGTGAGTTACTGAGCTTAAGCTTTCATTGTCCTTAATAAGTAAGGCAATTAAAAGTCTTAGTTAATTGAACCAACTAAACTTGTCTGATATGATGGGTCAAGGATTTAGCAGGCATAGCAGGTACGCAACATTCTAATTTGAAAAAGCTGAAATTCACATATTTATGACATTTTACTGTGCTCTGTAACAGTCCACATCTGAGTTACACATCATTTTTACATAGACCTCAATGTAATTGGGCTACTCTTCTCTATCCCCATAGGTGGCTCTGTCTAACTATGTGTCCTGCTTCTCCACACAAACTGAGTTTTTTAAATAAATCCTTGATGGCAAATAATATCTCCAAATATTACATTACAGGTGAACAATTATAATATCACCAGTGGTATCATTTAAACATTGATTTGCTCGGTTAGAAGATTATGTTGAGGTTGAAAAGGTATTTATCACTTGATAGCAACTTATGGATAATGCATCTTATGTTGCTAAGGTTGATAAATCAATGAAATTATATATAAGCTATTCATATAATCTTCTTTTGCTGCAATAATATTGAAAAATGGCAATATATGAAATAATATTCAATCTTGCATATAGCTTTCTTAACATTATTAAACCAAAATACAAAGAAATTCCCTGAGGGCAAATGTATACCTTGAACTTAGATGAGTCTAATAAAAATGTCACTACTGAAGTATGACAGGAAGACCAGTAAGTTCTCAAGATAATCTACCTTATAAAACTGATTTAATTACTGTATTACACTTATGACATCTACTTTTCATTTTTTGTACCATCTTTTCCAAAATCTTCCAAAAATTTTTTAAGCTTTATTAACTCTTTCAATTCTATCTTGGTCCTAGGAGGACTAATTCTGTTTTACAACTGGGAAAATAAGAATTTGAAGGGCTAGAAGAAAATTTCAAATTTATGATTGCTGGGATTTTAATATTGTGGCTAATGTTATCTATCCAATGCAAAAGTCAGAATAATTTGCTTTTTCCTTAGGCTTAATATACATAAATAATCTGTGAAATTATCAACATGAAAAAATTCCAGTATGAGGAATCTTCTCTATAAGACAGATTCAATTTCATCTATGACTTTGTAAGTAAGACCTAGGATGTTGTATATAGAGGGTGTTTCAGAGACAGAACACTAACCCAGGAATTTTCTGATTCCAAGTCCATTATCATAACCACTATTTTTTTATTAATTTATTTTGATTTATCAACAATCACTTCCATATGCTTTTGAGTTTAAAAATTTTCTCCCCCTTCCTCCCCACTACCCTACCCAAGATGGTACACAATCTGATATAGGCTATACATTTACATTCCTATTAAAAATATTTTCACATTAGTGATATTGTAAGTAAAAATTAAAAACAATAGGAGGAACCGTCAGAAAGAGGAAACAAAACTCAACAGAAGAGAAAAAAATAGCAATTCAACTTCCACAGTTCTTTCTTTGCATGTGGATAGCATTTTCCATCACGAGGTCTCTGGATATGTCTTAGATCTTTGTATTGCTGGGAAGAGTTAAGTTTATCACTATTAGTCATTGTACAATGTGGCTGTTATTGTGTACAACATTCTCTTGGTTCTGCTCACTTCACTCAGCATCAGACCATACAAGTCTTTCCAGGTTTTTCTGAAGTCAGGCTGTTCATCATTTCTTTTTTTTATGGTAATTTTTATTTATTTTTTTGTTTTCAACATTTACTTCCACAAGATTTTAAGCTCCAAATTTTCACCCCATCTCTTCCCTCCTGCCACCCCAAGATGGAATGAATTCTGAATAGCCCTTCCCCTAGTCTGCCTTTCCTTCTATCTCTCCCCCCCTTCTCTTATCCCCTTCCCCTTCAATTTTCCTGTAGGGCAGGATGGATTTCTGTACCCCATTTTCTGTATTTCTTATTTCCCAGTTGCATGTGAAAACATTTTTTAAACATATGTTTTTAAAACTTGCGGTTCCAAATTTTCTCCCTTCCTCCCTCCCCACCCACCCTCATTGATAAGGCAAGCAACTAAATATAGGTTATATACGTCCAGTTATGCAAAATACTTCCATAGTAGACGTGCTGTGAAATTTCCCTTAATCCTGTCCCACCCCCCATTTATTCTATACTTTCTTTTGACTCTGACCCTCCTCAGAAGTACTTACTTCTGATTACCCCTTTTCCCAGTCTGCCCTCCTCTCTATCATCCCCCTACTCTCTTGTCCCCTCCCCCCCCATTTTCCTGTAGGGTAAGACAGATTTCCATACCCAATTGAGTGTGTATGTTATTCCCTCCTTAAGTCAAATGCTATAAGAATAAGATTCACTCATTCCTTCTCACCTTCCCCCATTTCCCCTCCACTGTAAGAGCCTTTTCTTTTCTGTTTTTTTTTTTTGGTGAGATAATTTACCCCATTCTACCTCTCCCTTTCTTCTTCTCTTAGTATAATCCTCTGACCCCTTAATTTTATTCTCCAGATATGACCCCTTCATCTTCAACTCACCCTGTGCCCTCTATCTCTCTATATCTACATATACGTACATATAATTTTTCCCCTCCAACTACCCTAATACTGACAAAGGTCTCATGAGTTACAAATATCATCTTTCCAAGCAATAATGTAAACAGTTCAACCATAATAAGTCTCTTATGATTTCTCTTTCCTGTTTACCTCTTCATGTTCCACCTGAGTCTTGTATTTGAAAATCAAATTTTCTATTCAGCTCTGGTCTTTTCATCAGGAATGCCTGAAAGTCCTCTATTTCACTGAATGACCATTTTTCCCCTGAAGGATTATACTCAGTTTTGCTGGGTAGGTGATTCTTGGTTGCAATACTATCTCCTTTGCCCTACGGAATATTATATTCCATGCCCTGTGGTCCCTTAATGTAGAAGCAGCTAGTCTTGTGTTATCCTGATTGTGTTTCCATAATACTTGAATTATTTCTTTCTGGCTGCTTGTAATATTTTCTCCTTGACCTGGGAACTCTGGAATTTGGCTACAATATTCCTAGCAGTTTTCCTTTGGGGATCTCTTTCAGGAGGAGATCAGTGGATTCTTTCAATTTCTATTTTGCCCTCTGGTTCTAAAATATCAGGGCAGTCTTCCTGGATAATTTCTTGAAAGATGATATCTAGGCTCTTTTTTGATCATGGCTTTCAGATAGTCCAATAATTTTTAAATTCTCTCTCCTGGATCTATTTTCCAGGTCAGTTGTTTTTGCAATGAGATATTTCACATTGTTTTCTAATTTTTCATTCTTTTAGATTTGTTTTACAGTGTCTTGATTTCTCATAAAGTCACTAGCTTCCAATTGCTGTATTCTAATTTTTAAGGAAGTATTTTCTTCAGTAATCTTTTGGACTTCCTTTTCCATTTGGTCAATTTTGTTTTTTAGGGCATTCTTCTCCTCATTGACTTTTTGGACCTCTTTTGCCATTTGGGTTAGGCTATTTTTTAAGGTGTTATTTTCTTCAGTATTTTTTTGGGTCTCCTTTAGCAAGCTGTTGACTTGTTTTTCGTGACTTTCTTGCAAAACTCTCAGTTTTTCCTGTACTTCTCTTCCTTGCTTCTCAAAATCCTTTTTCAGCTCTTCCAAGGCCTGGGACTGATTCATATTCTTCTTGGAGGCTTTGGATGTAGGAGCTTTGGCTTTGTTGTCTTTTTCTCATTGTATGTTTTGATCTTCTTTGTCACCAAAGTAAGATAATATAGTCTGACTCTTTTTGCGCTGCTTACTCATGATCCCGGTCAATTACTTGAGTTTTAAACTCTTTGTTAAGGTAAAAGTCTGCTTCCAGTGTGGAGAATGTTCTGTCCCAAGCTTCAGTGGTTTGTACAGCTGTTTTCAGAGATAATTCTAGGGACCTGAAATTTTTTGGTTCTTCCAAGGTGCTATGATAAGAGACGGAGGTGTTTCCTCTCCACCGCCACGAGAAACTTCACCACACCAGCATTCTTCCTAGCCCCAGGACCACCCCTCAGAACTGTGACCCAGATCCAAGCACAGGTAAAGCAAGAGATTCCTGCCTCAGCACTGGCAAAGAGATCCCTGCAATCCCCCTCTGATCAGCCACTAGATATCCCCTTGTTCTGTGGGCTGGAAGCTCAGGAAACAGCTGTGGCCCCTGTGGGCAGCTGAGACCTAGCTCCTTTTCTCACCGCAGTCACAGACTTTTCCCATTGACCTTCTAAGTTGTCTTTGGCATTCGTGGATTGAGAAGTCTGGAAACTGCCACAGCTGCCCGCGATTCAATCCTCTGAGGCCTGCTCCAGGGTTGCTGCAGCCTGTGCGCCCACGCCAAACTGTGCTCCTCTCCCCGCCCAATGCGATATACCTTTCTGATCAACCATCCAGGCTGTCTTGGGCTGGAAATTTGTTTCACTCTGTCTTTTTGTGGGTTCTGCTACTTCAGAATTTGTTTAGAGCCATTTTTTACAGGTATTTCGAGGGCTTTGGGAAAGAGCTCCAACAAGTCACTGCTTTCACTCCGCCATCTTGGCTCCGTCCCCTTGTTCATCATTTCTTATAGCACAATAGTATTCCATTACATTCATATACCACAACTTCCTCAGTCATTCCCCAATTGATAGGTATCCTCTCAATTTCCAATTCTTTCCCACCACAAAAAAAGCTGCTATGAATATTTTTGTACATGTGGGTCCTTTTTTCCTTTTGTATATCATAACCACTGTTCACCTGGCATCAAATATAATAGATCTAATTTTAACTTTAATTGCTAAAAAAATTGTACTCACATTTCTGATTTTAATAGTAGTGTTTGTTTTTCAAGTAAAGAAAGAAAACCAATATACATTTAGAATCTCAATTTGGAATTTAAAAGAGGATCACACCTTATATGATGAACAATAATACGATTAATTTAGAATTGCAGGGGCCATGAAACTCATTAATTTCAACTCCATTTTACAGATGAGGAAATTGAGGCAAACAATTTGCTTAAGGTCACAAAGATGATAAGCAAGAGAAATAGGATTTGAATCCAGGTCTTGTGACTTGAAATCTAGTATACTTCTATCTAGCTAAATTTTATAAGGAAATTTCTTCGATAAAGCAAAATATATAATATTCCATATCTTAAAAATATAACTACTGCACATAATTTAGTAGTCCTACATGGGACCATCAAATCAAATATTTTGGTCAAAATATTTCTTGAAACTCAGCTAGGCATTTGTTTGCTTGTACATACAAACATAAACATATGGGCATACTGTGCCTATATATGCACATGTGTGCATTAGTATAATTAATTCTATAGATAGGTAAATAGATAAAAATGCAGACTGATAGGTCAACACACATCAAAATGCCTACATCCATCTGTATTATACAGTAATTAAATCCATGCATCTTTTGGGGTATTGTATTTTTATTTATTTATTTTGCCTTGAGTTCAAATTTTAGAGTACAGTTAGGTTTGGCTCAAAAAGTTCAGACATATTGTCCTTTCCTTGACATTATTTTTTTTCACTTATTTCCATCCTTTCCTCCTTTCAGTAGTCATTTTGACTTCAGTAACAGGTGATGTGATGATATGTAACATTATACAATTTAAGTTTAGTTTAGTTTTGAATTTAACTAGTATTGTTGAGCTTTTTATATGTTCAATGATTCTATCATTCCATTCACATTAGTACTATCTCCAATGGAGCATATAATAAACCATTCACATTTGCCAATATTGTCCCCATAAATTCTCCAAAGACATCTAATATGCAAGCCTTGTTGGACTTTAGGTATTTCATTGTACCTGTCCAACATTTGGACGATTATTCCTCACTTTAGTTATGTATCAGCACACTTCTTTTTGCAATTGTTTATTTCCTTGATAATACCTGTTAAATCATTTAATGTGTCCAAATAATTAGTGATAAAATTTTGCATCTATGTATTTTCACTATAGATCTTTCTATTACTCTTAGGGTCACCTATATTTTTGTTTCATTGAAGATAATGGTGTTCCATAATTCATAATCATATGGTATAACCAGAAGAATATTGCTGTTAAAACATTGGTTTTTGCATCATCATTATCATTATTTTTACTGTCAAAAGGCATCTAGTAATTAGACAAGAAGCAAGATTCTGATTTAGAATTTAAATACACTTGAACATTTTTAAGCTTGCCTCAAAACCAGAGAGACCTGAGTCTAAGTCCCATCTTTCATGAACATTGGCTATGCCTCAAAGCTCTAAGCAATGGAGTCAAACTCAAACTAAAATGGGGTCCACTAAGCCATATACAAGTATCCCTGTGGGCTGTTTATTAATCTAATTTTAAGATATAAGTTTCTCTATTTTATGTTATCATTTTATTGTTATTTTTGTTAAATAGTTCCCAATTGCATTTTAATCTGGTTTTGGAGATTTCAGAAGTGCTATGGGCAACATGCAGCCTGACACCTTTGTTCTAGGCAACTCATCTAAGACTTTTAAGGTACAGAAAAGGTACCAACTTGCATCAATACTGGAAATTTCTCTACTGGCAGTTCCCTACATCAAAAACTGACAGGTTCTTCCTGACTGTTGTTGGCTTTGGTTCTTTCCTACAAATTAATTTGTGTAGAGAGTTTCTCGTGAGGATACTCTCTTCAATACTGCTGATTAGCAACTGTTTTCAGAGAAGCTACTTGGTGTGTTGACAATGTAAATGAAATTTCCAAGGTCGCACAGCCACTATTATTCAGGAACAATACTCGAACCCCAGTTTTCCTAATTCCAAGGGCTACTCTCTATCTACTATGCTATGTTGCCTTTCTTTTTCTAAGTTTATTAGAACACACTTCAAAAACACTGTCTTCCAGTAAACAAAGTAAATATGGAATTACCTTATGTACTTAAATATTATACTGTGTTATTTGTGTAGCTCTTGGGTTTCCTATGCAAGATAATCTCTATGAGGAAAAGAATAATATCTTAACTGTTTTTGAAATTTACTTCTGACCATAATACAATTCTTTACACATAGAAAATATTTAATTAAGAAGATATATGATAGATAGACAGTAAGTTCTTATATATTTATTGCCCAAGTTCTCCTATATCCTTGAATTCAATAATGTGAATCTAGCTGGAAGCATATGAAGACAGTGTAAAAAAATAGATCTTGTTTCAAGGTGTTCAGAGATTAATGGGGAAGATGGAATGCAAAAAGTTATTTAAAAACAAGATATAAACAGTATAAATTGGAAATAATCTCAGACGGGTGGTACTAAGATTAAGTAGGACAGAGAAAAGCTTATGGCAGAATGTAGAATCTCAGCAGAGATCTAAAAGAAGCCAGGAAGCAGACATGAAGATGGGGGGCATTCCAACCATGAGAAACAGCCAATGAAAGTGCTCAGTGTTGAATGATGGAGCATCATGTGGGAAGAACAACAAAGCTAGGGTCATTGAATCACAAAATATGTCAAGGGATGTAAGAAAACCTGAACAGCAGGTAGTGGCCAGGCTATGAAGGACCTTCAATGCCAAACAGTATTTTATATTTAATCCTGGAGGTAATGGCAAGTCACTGGATCTTACTGACCAGAGGAATGATATAGTCAGGTCTTTGTATTTGAAACTGAGCAGAAGATGAATTGGAATAAGAAAAGACTCAATGGCAATGAAAAGGCTATTGCAATAGTCTAGATATGAGGTGATGAGGACTGCACCAGAGTGGTTTTAGTGTCGGAGGAAATACAAAGTATATTTCAGGGTGCTTACAAGTGATGTTGCTAAGGTAGAATTAACAGAACTTGGCAAATGATTGGATGTATAGAATGAAAGTGAGGAGTTAAGGGTGATAACCATGTTGTAATAAAAATAAAGCAATAGGAATAGGTGAAATTTACATAGCACTCTAATAACAGGAGGGGAAAATGACATTCATGTAGGGTCTACAATGTGTCAGGCACCACACTTTACAAATATTGTCTCATTGTATCCTAAGGTACTGTTATTGTCCCCATTTCACAATTGAGAAAATTAAGGCAAACAGAGGTTAAGGGAATTCTTCAGGGTCATACAGCTTGGATAGATTTGAACTCAAGTCTTCTTAACTCCAGATCCAACATTCTATCTACTGCACCACCTAGTTACCCTAGTACTTTCTACTAGTACACAGTACGTAATACTTTTGTATATATTACTTGATTTAATTCTAACAACTCTGAGTTGCATGTAATAATAATCATAATGTTTTAATTTTGTAAAATGTTTTACAAATATTATTTCATTTTACTGTCAAAATTACTAAGAAAGGTCAATGTTCTTACTACTCTCATTTTACAAATGAGGGAATCAGAGTAATAAAAGGTTAAGTGAGTTGTCCATTGTCAAATAGATAGTAAGAGTCTGAGCCTGGATTTGGACTCAGATCTTCCTGACTCCAGGCCAGTGTTCTGTCCACTGCACCACCAAATACAATTTCCATATCTTACAGAAAAACAAATTGAGACTCAGAGATTAACTTTGTTCTTCTGTAAGATAGGGAAACTTATATTTGGTAGTACAGGTTACACAATGATTAAGTAGAAGAGCCAGGATACAAACCCAGATCTTTTGACTCCAAGAGCAGCTCTATCTCTCCACTATATGACAGCAAAATGTTTTCTTCACTTCAGCAGCATGAAGAGGTATTGCTATTATTTATGTCTTTACTTTATAGATGGAAAAAAAACTAGTATTTAGAGAGTGTGAGAGACTTTCTCAAGGTCAAATAATTTTTAGGTCAAGGTAGAGATTAGGCTTCAAATAGAGTGAAACCAAGGTTTCCAATTCCATGTCCAGTGGCTTCCAATTCCATGTCCATTATGTTTTCCACTGTGTACTGATTTAATTTATTAAAAAAAAACAATAGAAAATTAGTTTGGCACAATTAGTGCATATTTAAAATTTAGGAGGAAAAACCTATTAGTGTTTTAAGGTTTTTTATTGTGTCATAAAGTCAAACATGTAATAAAATATACCTTCTATCCTAGGAAATAACAAATATAACATAAAACAAAAGATGATAGCAAAATATTTATCTGAGTTGGAAATACAATTAGAAAATGAATTTCATCAGCACTATAAAAACAAAATGTCATTTATTTAAAATTCTTAAGCTAGCTAATAGAATTTGGGTCTGGAAAGACTATTCAGATATCTAGCTTAGCCATTCCTTCATTTCCCAGAAGATTAAACTAAGGCCAAAAGGGGTCAAGCATCTTACAGAAGATGACTCAAATTTATATATCATTTTCTTGGTCAAAGTTAGGGCTTAAATGCTTTTGATCTGTCTTCTTAGAAAGTATTTGTTCTGTTTTCTTATTGTTCTCTTTTCTATAAACCTTTGCTTATGTGGAGAAAGGATCTCAAATATGGTAAATAAAATGTCAGAGATAGAACTCTTATTTGGTTTTTTGTTTGTTTGTTTAGGCAATTAGGGTTAAGTGACTTGCCCAGGGTCACACAGTAAGTGGCAAGTGTTTGATCTGAGGCTGGATTTGAACTCAGGTCCTCCTGACTTCAGGGCCAGTGCTCTATCCACTGTGCCACCAAGCTGCCCTGAGATAGAACTCTTATTAAGCATTTAATTACATTCCAGCCATGGTACTAAGTACTATAAATACAAATACAAACAAAAAAGAGACAATCCCTACCCTAAAAGATCTTCTATTATGATTGTGTAAGACCAATAAGGGAAGGCTGGAAAGGGAGGGATATATGTTTCTGTACAAGCAGTAGGAACATCAGGAGAGCACATAACAGAGAACATTGTCTAGAACCCTCCAAAAATTGAGGTCTGGGCCAGGGAAACATCAATCAGAAGAGAATGCCACAGGTATCTCCAAGGAGAGAATACTATTGGGGAAGAAATATTGTCACACATTCTATACCAAGATCCCACTAACAGTCTTAATTCTGTAATTTCCTCCTCATTTTAACAGTCCAAAAGGAGCAAAATCATTGGAAGATACTCTACAACATTGAAAAGAAATGACAGAAGTAGCAATTGATATGCAGTGTTCAAAGTATAATGGCACCCAGCCTTGTCTAGTACAATGAAAACATAATTTATTATTTTCTTATTTTATCTTATTAAATAATAATAATAATTATTATTTATTACTATTAGATAATTTATAATAAATAATAATAAGATTAAAAGATAAGAGTACAATGAAAAGAAAGGTGAATTTGGAGTCATATGTCTGGAGTTCAGATCCAGTTTGTCATTTATTACCTTTGTGATTTTTAGGAATGCCTTAAGGCTCTTTAGATATTAGTTCCCTTAATCTGCAAAATTAGTAGGTTGGGTAA
>NW_020954608.1:16681450-16685975 GCF_900497805.2 Vombatus ursinus
AAATCATTAAACACAGAGAATTAAATTCCTCAAGGGTTTGAACTGAAAAAGAAAAAAAAAAGTCATGTAGTTATAGCTTTTTGACATGATGCTATTTTCATTAACTACCTGAGAAGGCATGTCAAACAGAGGCTCACAAAGAGATAATATATGGTGTAACATAAATGTAACTCTATTAACATCGTAACTCTATTAACACAAGTCACCAGTGAACTCTCCCCCTCCTGCAAACTGTTGCTACAGAACCTTTCAATGCCTGACATTTTAGAAGAATGAGTAATTGAAATTTTGTCCCAATATGTTGTAACAACTCTCAGTGTACCTAAAATAAATAGATTTGCTTTTCATTCTTTGTATTCTGTATTTAAGAACTAGGTGAGAATATTTAGATATCATCATCTAATCTCCTTTTAATTAAACATGTTACAATGATTAAACATTAATGAGTTGAATATTCAAAGGGTCTATGACTTCGGTAGGGTGGGGAAATCCAGTGCAGGAATCCCCTATACCAATAGTATTGAAAATAACAAACCATATATGACTTTGCATATAAGTCCCATAGATTTACCTAATTCATGCATTAATAGTTAAGGGACTTTTCCAGAATCATAGCACTGGGAAGAGTCAGCATTTACATTTGAATCTGTGTCTTCCTGACCTTGTATTCCCATTCCCCTTACTGCCTCAAATTATTTGAAAGAGATGACAATTTTCCATACTTAGTTGATTAGACTCCAAACCCAGCAAGATCTGGAAAAAAAATCCTACATTTAATACTATGCTAGGTTACAATTACAGTAACCATTTTTGCCTTTCAATTCTTCATCCTTTTTATTTTCAATAAATACCAATATTCCTCTCTTGTTCTTTTTTAAGAAGCAGAACATTACTATTTTGCAATGCTATATCCACTTGAAAACAATAGTGAGGCATATTACTAGTAAACATTTTGATATTAATATTGCTATAACGTTTGACTATAAATATAGGAGAGTAATATCATCCCCTAGTCAAGGCATAATTCATTTTTTAATTACAGGAAAACATTAACATAGACTAAGGTAAAATCCTAGCATTTCTATCTTCAGAAAAGGAATATATTTTTCCCGAAGAAGGCAAATTATTTCATAAAATCATAGAGCCAGAAAAAAACAGAACATTCACCTTCAGTCAGGTAAATGTCTTTAACATTCAAGACAGATACTATTTTCTTGAAGATAAACCTACTAATATTGTAATACAGTTCATTCTAATATTTTATCATCTTGATGATCATGATTCATATTATACTAAAATACTCTCGGATTTATCAGCAGCTGATCATCTCTAGCTGGAATTCTACCCTGCTTTAAATTAGACCGAGATCCTCTTGCTTGGTCCCTCATGGGCATAGGCCTAAGCATACCCTTATTAAGGATGCTGGGAAATAATTAATAATAATAGTAACAATAATAATAGCTAACATTTAATAGTGTTTAATGTTTGCAAAACACTTTACATATATTACCCAAATCCGGTAAGATAGGTGCTATCATTATTATCCCTATTTACAGATAGGGAAATTGATGGTGAGAGGTTAAGTGATTTGCACAAGACCACTGAGTTAGTGTCTGAGGCAGCATGGGAACTTGGGTAATCCTGGCTATATGTCCAGTACTCTCTCTATTCCATATAGATATCTGGTACTATATCCCAGGATGTGACATCAAAAGTCTCTTATACTTATATTATATCCTGCCCCTCCCACCATATCCCTACTCATGCATTTGCCATTTTTTTTTGTAATAGAGAAATAAGTGATATCGAATGAATACTCAACAACTTCCCCATAAAAACCTTTTGTATGCATATTTGTTTCATATGCCAACTTGAGAATTTGTGTTTCTGGTTATCAACCAATCAAATTACTCAATCAGCAATCATTTACCAAACTCTTATGAGCTAGATCCTATGGTAGGATCTGGGGATACAAAAAGTTCAAGTGACATAGTCCCTGCCCTAAACACTTTTTAATTTAACCAAAGGAGACAATATGTAAAAATGTAAGAGTTAGGGGAGAGCAGAGTCTACTGAGTCAGGCAATTATTTCATCCCACTTGAAATTACTGACAAAATCACTCTGGTCCTGATACCTTTATCAGATGAGAGCATTTCTTCTCTCTCTGCTCTGCATTCTCATCAATAAATGAATCCAAGGCATTGAACTAATAGAAGACCTTGTGGGTCTTCTACAAACTATTATATAAATAGTGAGCTCATATGGAACTCAGCATCCAAGCTTCTGGCAGCTTAGAGGAAAGAACAGTTCCAGTCAAGGCCCTTAGTGAGAATCATATAGAGGAGGAAGAAAGGCAGAGGGAAGAGTAGAGTCTCTGTATTTTGCAGACAGCCTCTGTGATATAAGTAGAATTGTAATTTAAGCCAGTTGACGGAGGTCACATAACAAGGAAATCATGCATCCATCAAGAAGCACTGAAAAATATTTAGTTGAAGAAAATAAATCTTTCTCATATCAGACAAATAACCTCAATTGCTTTTAACTTTGCTCATAGCTTCTCTTCTCTATCCTTTGATAATGTCAGTCTTCCTTAAATCTTCTCTAATTTCTTCATATACTTTTCAAAGTGTGGTGACAATAATTTTGTTATTGTTCATTCATTTTCAGTCACGTCTGACTCTTTGTGACCCCATTTGGAGTTTTCTTGACTGGAACTGCTTATTTTCTTTTCCCGTTCATTTTTCAGATGATGAAACTGAGACAAACAGGATTAAGTGACTTGCCCAGGATCACACAGCTATGAAGTGTCTTGAGGCCAGATTTGAACTTAGGAAAATGAGTCTTTCTGACCCCAGTCCTGGCACTCTATCCACTGTACCACCTAGCTGCCCTGATGAGCCACAATATAATACTCTGATAAACATTAGGCTAATGCTTAGTACTGACAATGCACTCCCCCTTTATACTACAAACTCTTTGAAGACAGGGATCGTTAGACTCCATCTTTGTATCTCACAGGAATTAGTCCAATTGCTTAATAAATAGTTAAAAGAATTACTTCAACTTGGCTGTTCTCTGGTACTATATAAACCTTTCTCTTACTAACTTCTCTCTACATTTCGTTTTCTTATTCTCTACTTTCTGTAAAATTACTTTCCAGATTTCATTTTTATATACTTCTTATTTTGTAGAATCAATAGTTTATTTCAAAGGATGAGTTGAAGTTGATGTATCAAAACCCCCATATAGCTCCTAACTCATGAAATGACAAAAGTGTCTGATTTTAGTAAGAAATCTGTAGATGGAAAAACTTTGAGGAAGAATAAACAAAACCAGAACAACAAATAAAGAAAAAAGTGTGAGCATAGTGGTATATACAAATGCAGATGCAAAATGTTTACATTTAATATAAAACTATTTAAAATCTGTCCATAGAAATAGCCATTATATGTCACATTATTTTCCCTTCTCTTTCTCTCTTCTGCTTCATATCTTCATTTTTTCCTGTTGTGTTTTTTTCCCTTTCCTTTTCTGCTAGAAGACTGAACGTGCCAGTTCATGGAGCTAAATTTTCCCATTGCTACAATAAAAATTATTCCCCCCTTTCCTGCTTAGCACTAACATGTGTTCGTGGTACCCAGTGAAGTCACTCAAAACAGAAGGTGTATTGCTTCTCTTGGAAAGTTTCCCAGCACAGTGGCCTCAAGTGCAATGTCTGGCTATATAAGCATGAGCCAGTTCAAGAGTGCAGTAAACATTCCTCCTTTCCTCCACATTAGTAGCCCTAATAGTAATTTGTCCAAGAAATTGCCTGCTGGTGTTGTAATCTCAAATCCCAATTCAACTGGCAATGAAGTATTCATGTCCACAAACAAACAGTGCAGCAGGAACCAACCTATTGAGACAATTTTATACTAAACAAGTAATAAATTGTTTTCTGAAAAGGGAGTGGGTATATTTTAAGAATCATAGCTCATAAGAAGTCAGGTTTTCACTGGGATGCATTTATGGGTGTTATATTATCCTTAAGTGAGTTAAAATATACTAAGCATTTCTTCTTGGCTTCATTGGTATTAGGCATCTACTGAGTTTATCTTACATTAATCTCAAAAGGTAAGCAACCAAGTAAAGAAAAAAGATACTTTCTTTAGAAAATAAGGTCATGTTAAAATAAATAGATTAATGACAGCACTACAATTATATTGGAGATTAATCAGACTACTAATCACTCCCAAATTAATTCAACTTTAAGCAATTTGTTTTCTAACTTTAGCCCACTGATAAAGAAAAATAAAGCTTTTGTTCAAAGTGCTGCATTACAATCTCTTCTTTTTTCTCCTTTACCTCTCATTTGCTCTGGGGCCACAATCCAACATCCCCTTTCATTCTTTATGGGACATTTTTCTAATTTCATAATCTACAAATCTTTTAGAAAATTATTTCACATTTTATCCCAGTTGGCTTTGTCATTATATCTATCTATCTATCTATCTATCTATCTATCTATCTATCTATCTATCTATC
>NW_020954608.1:16685985-16766929 GCF_900497805.2 Vombatus ursinus
ATCTATCTATCTATCTATCTATCTATCTATCTATCTATCTATCTATCATCTATCTATCTATCTATATACACATACATACATATACATATATATATACATTCAATTAAATTTGGAAAAATGTCTATTGAGTGCCTATTTTATGTAAGAACCTCTGCTAGAGGACATACAAAATATGTGATATATGACACACATATGACAAGTTCCCCATTATTGTGGAATTACCTAGGTATTCAGGTGCCAATTCTAAGTGGGAGAAATTTAACATGTTGGAAATTCAATTTTGAGAATTTCAAAAATTAGACCAAGTGAATTGACCATCTAGGAAAAGGGGTCATAAACTTTTATGTGCCATGAACTCCTTTGGCAGTCTGGTTCTCTTATCATAGTAATGATTTTAAATGCATAAAATAAAAAAATAGAATTACAAATGAAACAATTTTTTGAAATGCAGTTTCATATATGTGTGTGTGCATGTGTGTTTAAATATGTCACAGACCCTTGGTTAAGAACTACTATTTCCAAGGATGATTAGGGAAAAAGAAAATAATGTATACATTTTGAAATGTTTATAGCATCTCTCTTTGTGGTGGCAAAGAACTGGAAACCATGGGGATGCCCATCAATTGAGAAATGGCTGAACAAGTTGTGGTATATGATTGTGATGGAATACTACTGTGCTAGAAGAAATGACGAACTCAATGATTTTAGAAAAAAAAAAGAAAAGGCTTGTACAAAATAACGAAGAGCAAAATGAGGAGAACCAAGAGAGCATTGTATACAGTAACAGCAAAATTGTTTTAAGAACAACTTTGAGCAAATAAGTTATTTTGTTTATTATAAATACCTAAATTAACTATAAAGGGTGTATGAGGAAGAAAGAACTGATTTGTGCAGGTATATGTGTATACATACACACATACCACTATTTGTATCTAATGGTAGCTAACTCTAGGGCAGGAGGCAGGGAGGGAAGAAAAAAAAGAAAAACAATTACATAATTTTGTTACATATTTGAAAGGAATAGCAAGTTGTACATAGTAGATTTGCAGTTTCCTATGCAGTCATCTTTTTATTGTACTAAGTTATTAAAATGCTTGTTTTATTCCATAAATTACAAAGAAAATAAATGGAAACTGAAAAAAGAACCATTATCATAGAGTGCTCTGTTTCTATTAGGGAGCAAGATAGTTTATGGTTGATTTTAAAAAATAGAAACAAATTGCTTTTTTAAAATCATTTTAATAAAATTTATGGATCCCTTTTATTTTTACATTAGTCATGTCCAGGAATAATCATTTTCTCATTTTCTACCCATCCCCATTTCAACCTTCCCTTCTTAAAAACAAAAACAAAAAAAGAAAGCAAAAGAAAGCCAGTTAATCAAAAATACTCCATACAATGAATGCATGTGACTAAGAATGTATACAATATTCTGGCCCAGTAGGCCTCTTTCTCTCTACTGAAAAGAGGATAGCAGACTTTGTTATTTATTTCCTGGGACTATCACTGGGAACCATATTTCTTTATTAATTGCTTTGACCAATATGATAATATGGATGTTTGGATAGATAGACAGATAGACATCATTGTGCAGTTGTTTTCAGTCTTGTCCAAATTTTTATGACCCCATTTGGGATTTTCTTAGCAAAGATACTGGAGTGGTTTGCAATTTCCTTCTCCAGCTCATTGAACAGATGAGGAAAATGTGGCAAACAGGGTTAAGTGACATATCATGCTTTTCACAATCAGCTGATAACTTTTCAGGAACTTTATTATTTATGTTACTTATGTAGAAGGAAGAAAAATTACCTTAAGCATACTTGTGCTCATAAAAGCTGGCAATGATTTTCCTCAGCAACTGAATATGATTAAGGCAGATTAAAAGTTAAGAATGAGATTCTCTTCATCATTCATAAATAAGTACTTGTTGGTTTTGGTCTTACTATGCTTTTTCTGATTCAAATAATGCAGAAAGGAAAGTTTATTACCTGGGAAAGGTCCTCATTAATACCTAAAATATGCACAAAGGTAAATCATAATCAATCATTTGAGAGTTTCTGAATTTGTAAAAAAAATTAAAGATAAAATAATTGCATTCTGTGTATTGGTTTGTGACTTTGAAGTAAAGTTTAGACGTTACAGATTTCATACTTTGTGATTAAGCTTATTCCCTTGGAATTCTGCCAATAAAATACTGTTCTCTGAATGTAGCAACAATAACAACAACAATTTATGTTTATATAGAATTTCATGGCTCACAAAGCAATTTTCTCAGAAAAAGCCTGTACGGTAGATAGTATGTCTGATTATACTCATATTATGGATGAGAAAACTAAGGCTTGTACAAATTTAGCAACTTATGCCCCATATCACTCAGATAATGAGTCCTGAAGCCAAAACTAGACTTTAAGACATTTTTTTTATTAAAAAGGTTTTTTTATTATATCATCTAACAAAAATATTTGTATATGTTATTCCTCACAAACTTTTTTTAAAAAAATTGTGAAAGTATTACTATATGGTATCCAAAAAATCTTAGTAGAGTTTTAAGCATTAGTTGCTTGATATTGCACTAAGACTTTTGGAACACCCTGCATATGTTCAAACATTTAGATTTCATTTTTATAATCAAAATTTTCCATTTCCCTGTTAATACATTTTAAACAGCTTATGATATATTAATTTTCTCTCAAAAATTGTGAAAAACTCTAAATATAAACCAAAGCTATAGAATCATTTCAAACAAGAAGATAATTTATAAATGAATGTTAAAAAAAAAAGAAAATCAATAGACCTGTGACCTTTTTAGTCTTTCTTACCTATAAAAGGTATATTTCAACTTAAGTTTTGGTCCCTAAGATACATTTATGACTTTGGCTTACACTGTGACCTTGACCTATATTCATCATAATACTTTGGCAGTTCTTTGTTAGGGTGAGAAGTTTGCTGTGACAAGGAGGAGACATGCAAGAAGAGATGCCATACATTTTAGCATATAAATTCCTAAAAGATATTTTTAGGCTATGATTGACTCTCTTGCATCTTCATTGATTAAGATAGTCCTGATTATTCTTAACACGACAGAAAAGACCCAAAGGACCAGAAAAGGGCAAACAGAGCAGGCAACTTATAAATTTTTTTCTTTTAAAGGAAAAAAAGATGACCCTGATAATAATAGACCTGTCATCTTAACTGTGATTCATGGAAATATTCTAGCATCTGTTACACCTAGAAGGGCACAGTATATCAGGTGGCAATAATTCATAGGGCTGCTTAGTAGATGAAATGAAAAAATGTATGTGACGATACTTTGTAAATTGTAAAGCACTGAATACATATACAGTATAGAGTTTGTTATTATCAAGAATGTAGAGCATCTAAAATTGGAAGTAGATCCGAACTTTGCCTTTATTGCAGCTGGCTTATAGGAAATTTTCTAAAGCTCATTGTCCTTCAGTGGCTGACTCTATTTCCTGAATGTAAAATCAACAAATACAATGGTATAAAAGTTCAGGTAGGTAAGATAGGGATCTCTCAGGTCCTTGAATCAGTCCTCTGAGACAGTATTTTAGAGGGAGCATTATATGCTAAGCAGATTGCCCATAACTGAGTTTTGTGAGGCAGAGAAGAAGACAGGGAGGTTAAAATTCCTGAATTGATTGGAGTTAGGGCAGGTTAGAAGACTGGCAAGATAAATAGGGATACTTGCTGAGGAATAATCATAGACACATCAGACAAGATACTTGGGTCATCTAGGGACAGCACCTCAGGGCAACAGGCTGATATAGAAATGGTAGGTGGGATAACAGAAAAAAAATATATGTATATATATATTTATATAATACAACTAGTATATCTCATAGACCGGATTTGAACTCAACACTGCATCACTGTAAGTACCCCATTATCCCAATAAGGAAATGGAGGCTCTAAGACATTACATGACTTAAACATGGTCACACAGCTAGTTAGTGTTAGAGGTGGGATCTGGACCTAGATCTTCCCAGTTCCAAATGAATGAGTGAATAATAAAGCATTTATATGAAGCACTTACTATCTGTTGTGCACTATGCTATGTGCTGGGCATACAAAACAAGCCAGCAGGACAGTTGCAGACTTCAAGCTTAATGAGAAACGAAAAGACATAAAGACAAGCCATGGTGGGTGATAGATGGAGGCGGGGTCGGGGAGAGATAAGGGGTAAGCAAAATAAGCATGGCCACAAGTTTTGGAGAAGTTTGGTTCTCTGAAATATGAACTGAAAGCTCATCTATCAGAGACCAGGGT
Organism: Vombatus ursinus; assembly: GCF_900497805.2. Classification (NCBI taxonomy): domain Eukaryota; kingdom Metazoa; phylum Chordata; class Mammalia; order Diprotodontia; family Vombatidae; genus Vombatus; species Vombatus ursinus. Next base: position 16,690,273 of record NW_020954608.1, read on the forward strand.
ACAAGGATCTTGTGGGAAGTGATGATGAGGTTGAGGATGATAATGATGGCCAAAGCGAAAATGACACTATTTGGAGAAATATTTACTTCAACTCACTGCCTCTTATCTATCATTCTCCATCTACTGTTCTTTCTACTACACAAATAAGCCTTTTTGGTTGAAGAAAGAGAGGGATATCTTATTTATGTAAAAGAAAGAGAGTTAATTTGAGCAAACCAGTGTGAGGAATATCAGAAATGATGCATAAGAGCAGAGTCCTGGATCACTGTGGGGGATATGTATTGAGCAGGAAGGAAAAAAAAGAAGGATCTTTCAGTTTCTCTTTTTCTTTTAGTAAACATTTCCTTCTATATCTATTTGATTTTAATTCTTCTTTCCCTTTCATTTAAATACTTATTACTCTATTTCCCTTTTCCTTTAAATTGGATATGATATGAAACTGAAGAACATTTTGCAATTTTAACATTAATTTTATTATGTCCACTTATTTTCAGTATATTTATAACTTAAATAAGTTATAATTTAACTGTTATCAAGTCAATACTACCATTAGAAAACACAACTCAGTTGACTGCCTTATTATTACACTTACCATCTTAAATGACTTCATAGATCTTTGTACCTTTTCCTTATCACCACTCCCATATACATATATATATATACATACATACATATATATATCCAAAGCAGTCTCTAATATATATGAAATATATATAATATATATAATATATATACAAAGCAGTCTCTAATATATATGAAAGAGACAAAATATTGTAGTGGATAAAGTGAAGGAACTGGAGTCAAAAATACCTCGGTTCAAATTTCATTTTTTTTACCAACTGTGTGATTATAGCGAAGTCAATGAACTGTAAGATGAATGAATGAATGAATTTTATTATTTATTATGCTTTTACTAAATACCAGGTATTATAATAAGAGCTTGGGATACAAATAAAAAATAAAACCAAAACATCCCTTTCCCTCAAATTTCATATTATCTTGTGGATGGAGATTACATATATATCTATATCTATATCTATAGATATAGATATATAGAGATATATAGTCTCTTTCATATATATTAGAGACTGTTTTGGATTTTGCATTTATTGGCAAAATTTTCATGCTTTGAATTTTGAAAGCAAGTCAAGTGACCATTGTACCTTAGTCTCTTAAAAAAAAAGACAGCTTTTTTTGGCAAGGCAATTGAGATTAAATGGCTTGCCCAGGGTCACACAGCTAGTGAGTATCATGTGTCTGAGGCCTGATTTGAACTTAGCTCCTCCTGACTCCAGGGCTGGTGCTCTGTCCACTGCACCACCTAGTGCATTAATGAACCAAGGAACACAATTACAAAACACTTTTCACACAAATAAAGTCAGATCTAAATAATTGGAAAAACATCAATTGCTCATGGGTAGGCTGAGCTAATATAATAAAAATGACAATTCTACCTAAGCTAATTTACTTATTCAGTGCCATACCAATCAAACTACCAAAAATTATTTTATGGAGTTAGAAAAAATAATACCAAGATTCATTTGGAAGAACAAAAGGTCCAGAATATCAAGAGAACTAATGAAAAGTAATGCAGGGGAAGGTGGCCTAGCCATTCCAGATCTTAAATCGTATTATAAAGCAGTAATCATCAAAACCACTTGGTACTGGCTAAGAAATAGAGTGGTAGATCAGTAGAAAGTTTAAGCATGCAAGACCCAGTAGTCAATGACTATAGTAATCTATTATTTGATAAACCCAAAGACCCCAACTTCTGAGATAAGAACTCACTCTTTGACAAAAACTGCTGGGAAAACTGGAAAAGACTATGGCAGAAACTAGGTATAGATTAAAATCTCATGCCATATAACAAAATAAAGTCAAAATGGGTTCATAATTTAGATATAAAGGCTGATACTGTAAGCAAACTGGGAGAGCAAGGAATAGTTTACCTGTCAGATTTATGGAGAACAGAAGAATTCATGATCAAACAGGGAGATAGAAAATATTACAAAATACAAAATGGATAACTTTGATTACATTAAATTGAAAAGTTTCTTCACAAACAAAGACAACGCAACCAAGATTAGAAGGAAGGTAGAAAATTGGGAAAGAATTTTTATAACCAGTCTCTCTGATAAGGGCCTCATTTCTAAAATATATAGAGAATTAAGTCAAATTTATAATAATACTAGTCATTCCCCGATTAACAACTGGTCAAAGGATATGAACAGGCAGTTCTCACATGAAGAAATTAAAGCCATCTATAGTCATATGAAAAATGCTCTAAATCACTATTGATTAGAGAAATGCAAATCAAAACAACTCTGAGGTATCACATCACAACTATCAGATTGGCCAGCATGACAAAATAGGAAAATGATAAATGTTGGAGATGTGGGAAAATTGGAACATTAATGCATTGTTGGTGGAGTTATGAAATGATCCAACCATTTTGGAGATCAATTTGGAACTATGCCCAAAGGGTTATCAAAATGTGCATACCCTTTGACTCAGCAATAGCACTTCTAGGGCTATATCCCAGAGAGATCACACAAATGGAAAAAAAGGATCCATACGAACAAAAATATTTATAGCAGCTCTTTTTGTGGTGGCAAAGAATTGGAAATTGAGAGGATGCTCATTAATCGGGGAATGGCTGAACAATTTGTGTTATATGAATATAATGGAATACTATTGTGCTATAAGAAATTATGAACAGGCTGATTTCAGAAAAACCTGGAAAGATTTGTATGGTCTGATGCTAAGTGAAGTGAGCAGAACCAGGAGAACATTGTGCACAATAACAGCCACATTGTGCAATGACTAATATTGATAAACTTATCAACAATACAAGGATCTAAGACATCTCCAAAGGCCTCATGATGGAAAATGCTATCCACAACCAAAGAAAGAACTGTGGAGTTTGAATGCAGATCAAAGCATACTATTTGCTATTTTTTTTCTTCTGTTGTGTTTTGTTTCCTCTTCATGGTGGTTCCTCTATTGGTTCTAATTCTTACTTACAGCATCACTAATGTGAAAATATGTTTAATAGCAATGTATATGTATAGCCTATATCAGATTACGCACAGTCTTGGGGAGGGAGGTGGGAAAGGAGGGGAAGAAAAATTTAAAACTCAAAAGCTTATGGAAGTGATTGTTGATAATTCAAAATAAATTAATTTTTAAAAAAGACGAAAACAAAAACAAACAAAAAAACCTCAGGTTGAGTTGCTTTCTTCTTAAGTAGGTCTTTAATTTGATTTTTTTCCAGCTTGTAAATATTCACCAGGAGACAAACCCCTACCTCCCCCGATAGAGTGAACGTTATCTAATCAATGTATTTGAATTCTATAATTGATAAACAATATTGCTAATCTGGAAGATAAGTTACAATCTTTCTAGACTTTGGTAAGATTTTAAATTCTGACCCACATGTATTTTTATTGAAGTTCTGGGAATTTTGGCCTAGAACTAACAACTGATTGTAAAATGTTATCACTTCTGTACTCCATGGAAATTGTTATAAATAGATTTAACAATATATTTGAATACTGGAATTATGGATGTGTTCTTTATTTGGTAATGACACTAGGTTGGCTGGGTTTGCTAGCACAATTTTAAAATGTATTAACAGGACTATGAGCTAAAGAGGCCAAGAGAAATCTTTATGCCATAGTTGGCTGTAAGTCAAAATTTATTAAATATTTATTAAGTCAATATTTATTAATTTTTAAATAATTAAAATTTAAAAATTATTTTAAAATACTAAAAATAATATCTTATTTTAGTATATGCTACTTAAAAAGATGGTAAGGAACTATAGGAAGTCCAGGAGAGTGAAATAAAAATATTAAATGGAAAGGTAATCAAAGAAATCATTTAAACTGACAGAGATGCAGAAAACCTTTGCAAACCACTATATAACTAACACAGGAGTGACTGATCTATGATGATGGAGTTTCCACACTGGGAGTTGCCTATGTGGATGAAATTACTTGTTTGTAACAAAATATATGAATAAATACAAATGAATGACATAGAAACAAAATCTTTCAAGAAGAAAGGAAAGGGATTTAACTAGAAGTGTAATTCAGGATTCAGGAACTTATCAAAGGTGTTGAGACATTTATAGAACATAAATAGTTGCTTAGAAATAGGTATACACACATACTTATGCACACACATATATACATGCATACATACATGCATGTATATACACATATACACTCATATTTGTACGTGCATACATATGCATATATAAATATATGCACACATATGAATACACTTAACTCTATAAAACAACTATGAATTCCAAAAGCATAAAAGTACTGGGCAAATAGGTAATTAGACAAATGATTTAATATGAAAATTAAGAGTATTGAAAAATAAAGCCTTAAAAAACCCCAGTACTATAAATTTCCTAAAATGTATACTTCTACTTATTCTAGACAGTCATCTTGATATTATTTAATTTCTTAAAGCAAGTTTGAATTTTTTTATCAATTGCCACTTCCACAGAAGGTAGGGAGAATGTAAATATAAATGAGGATAAGTAAGCATATTCATCGAATTCATACTTCAGTATCTTTCAGCACAAAATATTAATTATGTTTTCTAAAGTGCAGAGAGAAACAAACAACAGAGACTGGCACATTTGTAGATGTCATTGCACTGCCTATTCTCTTCCAGGTTCCCTTAATATCAATGTTTTCTTTTACAAAGGAAAAAAGTGAGGGCCATTTTTAGTTGAACTTTAAAGAGTAATAAAAAACCAAAATTACTACAACTTTTCTTTAATAACTTCTGCTTTCTTTAACATTTTTAGGAACTTTCTTTAATGTCAATTGCAGGATCAATGCCATTGTTGAGTTGTTTCATTCATGTCCAACTCTTTGTGATTTTCTTGGCAAAAATACTGGAATGGCTTGTTATTTCCTTTTCCAGTTCATTTTATAGATGAGAAACTGAAGAACTTAACAAAAAGGTTAAGTGTCTTGCCCAGGGGCACACAGATAGTAAGTGTCTGAGGCCACATTTGAACTCAGGTCCTCCTGAGTCCAGGGACTCACTCTATCCTATGATCCTATGTGTCACGTAGCTGCCCTGCAAGAACAATAGTAATATCACAAAGTGACTACTATTTCTCCTTGCTATTGTAGCTGAAGTGGGTGGTGTGATGACCCATCCTTTCCATATAGTACATTCATAAAAGTCATCATTTCATTTGTATCTGCTGTTTACAGACTCTCCTATTGCTGGTGCCTATGTCTTTCAGATTCTCTAGCTTTTATGTATCTTCCTTTGAAAGGAGCCACCTTATTCCAGCTACTACATGTTATTTGCTGTTATATCTTTATCCATTGCCAGGCCATTCTGTTTGAGTGTATAACTGAGAACCTTGTTGAATTATCTTATTTTTTTTTTGCTGTCATTATTAAGATCATAGATTTAGCCCTGGAAGGGACTTCTCAGTGGTGACTGAGTTTAAATTCTTCATTTTACAGATGAAGAAAGAGACATACAGAAATGTTGTGACATACAGCTAGCAACTTTCCAAGGCTGGAACTGAACTCTGTTCTACTTGATTCCAAGTTTCCTGCTCTGTCCAATGTACTTCCTAGTTTTTGTACTTCAGTTTACATACACGTGCTTCTGTGTATACTTTTAGAATACAATTCATTGAATGAAGAAATATTTAATTGGAAGTTGCTTACATGTGACTATTACAAATTGCTATTCACCAAAATGTTTATTTTGGATACATCTTCTTTTGAAAGGAATCTTCTCTCAATTTAATTCTTTTTTAAGAATTTTTTTTAACTTTCTTAATTTATTTTAATGTATCAACAACCACTTCCATAAGCTTTTGAGTTTTAAATTTTTCTCCCCCTCCCTCCCTACCTTCTTCCCCAAGATGGTACACAATCTTATATAGTCTCAATTTAATTCTTGAGAGGGCTTAGGAAGAAAAACGAATTATTAAAATATACTTCTTGCTGCAATCAAATTTGCATACTGGAATTAGTAATTATTTGTTTCCTTGTATTTATTTATATATGCAACTAGACCAATTTCAAAAAAATCTCCTGGTCCATAAAACTGGGATGTATTCACTTTACATTTAACTTAGAAGCACTTGATGACCTTAATTTAATGGTGAACTAAAAGGATGATTTAAATCCTATAGCAGGAAACAATGCCATTGAGAAATGCACATTATTTGCATGAAGAACTTGAAGAAAACATATTTCTTCCAAAGTTGTGCTGACTTGGGCTTTTTATTTTCTATTTTGAGAAAAGTTAGTGTGAGGGTGGCAAGCACTCTGTGTTAACATGTCTGGGTAAACAGAACACATTTACAGATTTATGAAAATATATAAGCATGAAAAGGAAAAGGCTAATGAGACTGTAGCACGTAAGGAATGACAGCAATTTATGTCTTTTCAAATGTCGGAGTGAAGCAAATACATTTGGAATTCATAGGCCTTCATAGTTACCATAGTAGACACTGTCTAGAAATGTAGTAATAAAGAGTATCATGATCAAATATCAAAATTTAAGATTTGAAATGTACTTTCTTTACAATAACCCTGTGAGAATGTAGGGTAAATATCTCATTTTATAATTATATAAAAAGGGCAACTCAAAGAAATTAAATGATTTGCCCACTTTCACAAAGCTAATATATGGCAGAGCTGGGGTTTAAACCTAATTCTTCTGGCTCTAGGTACTGGCCTTGGGTGGCTATGTATAGAGTCCTTTCAGGCTTGCAAAGTACATTATGTATATCGGTGCAAATAAATAGATGAATATGTGTGAAATTTCTACACCTTTTCTTTCATAGCAACCATCCAAGCTCAAAATTTTTATGGACTGATTCCTTAAATAGACACAGGCTTTTCCTTAAATTAATAAACTTCTTTCCCAATAGCATTATAAACATAATCCTGACAAATTAATTTGCTAAATGGTCTTCTCTGTTGCAGATATTAGTAGATGTTCAGCCACAACATAAATATGTATAAATATGCACATAAACATATATCATTATTGCCTGGAAAGGTGAAATATGGTAATGATTATATTGTGAAGTTTACCACATTCACCCTGAAGGATACTGAATTATTCTGTATCTATCCACCTCATTAGAAATGGAGGGGGGGATTACAATTAGGCTACAAAGACCATGAAAATATATACAATTTACAATCTATCCTCTTTCTCAAACAGGAATGTGGAAATGAATGTAAAGGAATATTTTTCTTCTCACATATGTGTTTACTCACAATTAAGGGCTGAGGTACCAAAATGATTGTACAATACAAGATGATTGTTCAATACAATACAATACCCAGATAAATAGAATGAAATGTATTCTGCACCTCCTTCCTTGGATTACATATGAGTATTGTTTCAAACAGGAAAAATGATACACAACCAAAAATTCTCAGTGGAAGTCAGGTCATTCTTAATTTAAAAAAAATTTCTAGAGTTTGTGTGCCAGTAAGTTGTTTTTTATACCTTTTATCTCATAGGTAACTACAAGCATCATGACTATTCTTTTCTTCCCACCCCTTTGTCCTGTGGCATCCTTTCTCCATAGGGTTAATGAAGGAGAAGTACATAAATCCCATATATAAATCACAAAATCATAATGTTAGAGCTGGAAGGAACCTTAGAAATCAGGTAGTCTAGCCTTTGCAGTTAGAACTGCAGCTCAGAGAGACTAAGGTTACATCACTCAGTAACACAGGTCTAAGAGTAGAACTCAGGCCTTTTGGTTCCTAGGCCAGAGCAAATGCTGACGTTACCCTGGCACCTAGAGATGTAGACTGTTGATCTTCTAGAATGGCCAATGCTTTGTTCCAGTCTTGAATGAAGTATTGAGTTTTAGAATATAGAATTACAGGAGGAAAAGAGAGACCTTCCCCAGGATTTCCTTGGACACTTTTACCCACCCCAAGTTGCAATTTATGATAAATTTAAACAGACAACATGTGAATGATAATGCTGCTGTATCCAAATTGGCCAATAAACAATTATTATCATGGAATGAGTAGACAGGTGGTAGGTTAGAAGTACAGAATAAGACATTAATTCTCAGACATGACCAATATGTTGATTTGTTTGACTCAACTGTATATATTTGTCACAAGGAAAGTCTTCTGTTTGGAAGGAGTTAGTGGGAATTCATAGATATGCATCAATAAAACAAGTTTTAACTGCAATGAAGGAAAAAAAAGTCACAGAAGAGGAGGCAAACAGAGGGCTTTTGTTATATTGCTACCTATATTTATGCAGAGATATTTTATATTTTTCATTATTTTTAATTCATGGAATAAAACAAGCATTTCCACAACACAGTATAATAAAAAGATGATTGTATACAAAACTACAAATCTATTGTGTAAAACTTGCTATTCCCTTTAAAAATATAACAAAGTTAGATATTTAAAAAAAACAATACGTAACAGAAATTTGTAGTTACTTATGTAGCTATATAAGCTACATATGCAGCTAGGTGGCACACTGGATAGAGTACCAGGTCTAGAGTCAGGAAGACCCATCTTCCTGAGTTCAAATCTGGCCTCAGACACTTACTAGCTGTGTGATCATGGGCAAGTCACTTATCCATGTTTGACTCAGGTTCCTCATCTATAAAATGACCTAAAGAAGGAAATGACAAACCATTATAGTATCTTTGCCAAGAAAACCCCAAATGGGGCACAAAGAGTCAGACATGAATGAAAACAAGTGAACAACAATAGTGTAGTCCTTTCTTGAAATGTTTGTTTTATCTGCTAATTGTAAATTCCAAAACAAAAAAAAAAAGGGTTTGTTTTTTTTTTAAGTAAAGTGTGGTATGGTAGGAGCCTAGTGAGAACAGTAAAGTGAGGTTTTGCAATGGTCTTGGACTCTTGGACTTTTCCTTCTTAACCCTATAAGTATGTAACTCTCTTTTCTTTGTTTCCCAGGAGAAACAGCTAGGATCTCAAATGATATTTACATCTCTTGCATTATTTGCATAACCCTGTGCTTCTGTCCGTGTACTGCTCCAGAGTACAAACAGATCTGGGCAATTGAGTTCATGATGACTTGTGTCCCAGATTCAGCCTGGGCTGTAACTATGAAGGCCAAGGTCTCTCTCCTCTACCTAGGAAGTGTGCTCTTAGGGGTATGGCAAAGGGATGTGACAGCTAGCAACATAAATTGACTCATTCTCAGCCTGCTAATTTGGATAACATAGTATGGTTAATAAGGGAACTAGAGAAGCAATAAGAAAGAAGGAAGGAAGGAAACAGGAAGGAAGGGAAGACAGGAAGGAAGTAGGGAGGAAGGAGCGAGCAAGGATAAAAGCAATGGAGAGAGGGTGGAATGAAGGAAAGAAGGAAAAAAGAAAAATAACATTTATTAAGCACTCACTATTTGCCATTGTAGTAAGAGGTGAGAAAAGAACACAGAAAATATGATAGTTATTGCCCTCTAGGAATATACACCCCAAACAAAGAATACAACACATAAATCGGCTACGTTATTAGTTGTACATAAGAAATGGCATAAAATATATCAAGCAGTCATATAGCAAGAGAACCTATCAACCTATGTGCTACCACCCTGATACCATGACTAAATGGTAAATGACATAGAGGATGGTCTTCAGACCACTGCTTAGATGCATACACTGAGGAGAATTCATGGGAGAATACAGACAAAAAGTTCAGAAGATGAAAAGGGTGGATGGGTTTCAAACCCTGTTCTTGGATAGAGAATATACATTGAAGATATAATAGAAAAATTAAAGTATATACTATATATATGTATATAATTGGCAATCACATCAAAACCATTTGTATTATAAAATTGATTTTATATATATATATATCTTCTTTCATTCCTAGGAATATTGCAGGACAAAGTATCATACTTGATGTGCAAATATTAGATGTTCAATAAATTTTGCTATCTGGTAGATGCACAGGACTATTGCTCACACAGGGATCTGGAATTTCAGCCTAGAAATATTCTGAAGACTCAGACTCTCTGTAGGAGGGAGCTAAGGGAAATCATCTATGTAAAATTTCCAGATATCAGGCTAAATCAGAACTCTCAGATCTTACCATATATGTTTAAACCCAAAGGGAAACCCAATGCATCAAATTTGATGAGCTATGGGTCCCAGACACCTACAGCTAAGCCATGTAGATCCCTAAATAAGTTCTTATAATTGCTGAAATATATATATATATATATATAGTATATAAATGAAATGGAAATTATTACACTGTGAGAAATGATGAAAGGGAAAATTTTAGATACTTGTGGGTACTACCTGAAGCTGTGAGTGAAGTGAACATAAAAAGAGAACAATACAGTTCTCCCTTGCACATCACGACTTTCCCCATAACAGTTTTGATATATGGCAGGTCTGAACAAGAAATTAAATGGGAAGATTTTGAGACTTTATAGGAAGTAGTGAACAACACACAAAGGCCAGAAAATAGCATGCAAAGGCCAATAGATGACAGAGTCTATGACCAAATACTTAACCCAACTTACAATAAAGTACTGTGAACACCCCATTTAAAAAAAAAAAAGAAAAACATCAAACTTCTTCTCTGGTACAGAGGGTCAAAAAATTTTGTGAGCATTTTCTACAACCCAGAGACGATATGCCCCTAACCCCTAGGATGTGGAAGGAATAACTGTAATACAATAACAACACTGTAAACAAAAACAACTTTAAATTACTTAAGAACTCTGATCAATTCAATGACCAAATGATTGCTAAAGAACAATGATAAAACATGCCACCTATATACAAAGAGGTAATGGACTCAAGATGGAGAAAAAGGCATTCATTTCTACATATGGCCAATGTGAGAATTTGTTTTTCTTGACCACATACACCTGATAAAAAATGTTTAAGTTTTCTTTTCTTTTCATTGGGGGTAAGAAAAGAGAAAGGTGGAAATTAGGAAGAAAAAATTGTAAAAAAGGATTTTAAGACATTTAAAATTTATTAATAAACTAAAAATAAAAGCAAGTTATACATAATAGAGACACTCAGTTTCTAACAATTCTCTTTTTCTGTTCTACTATTTATAATGATATGAAACTTCATTTGATATTTGTTAATTTCAGAATAATAAAATAAAATTAATGTTATTTTTCTTTATGTTCAATATTATTCCCACTGTCTAGTTCCACAACTACTGGATTCAAAGGTTGTTCAATCCTTGGAGTACATGGAATAATCCATCATATCTTAGCAAACCCTATGATTGGGATCATGGCTAGATGAAGGAAGCTTTACTGCTGGCTTATGTCAGGCAGAAACAACAGGGTCAGACAACATTTAGGAATATTAAGTTAACTTTTGCAGGTAATTCTGAAAGCTTTGTAAAAAATATTTCACTGGGGAGTAATAAATCTGCATGTATTACATCATATAAGGCTATAAGTTGTTTTTTTTTTTAAGTAGATCTAGGAAATATATATGGACCCACAATCATTTCTTAGCAGTGTAAAATATTTCATGACTTTTACTTGAGAAAAATAAATCAGAAAAAGTAATTTGATGGCACTGTTTTAAGAACTACTACCTTTTTGTTTCTTACAATTAACAAAAAGCCCGGGTCTCTTTTAAGAGCAAGAAATATTGTCTCTAGTATCTAAACAATCACTGATGCAGTTGATGGCTTAGTTCTTGTTACACGCCCTTAAGATCTTAATGAATTCCTCCTACTAATTAGGTCCTCATTTTCACAGGGTTCTAATGGGCTGAGAGGCAGTGGGGTCTGAATAATTTTGAGACTCCTCTGATTTAAAATACAACTGTCAAACTGTGGTGATAAGTAAAGGAAGATATTTTCACTGTGAAAATGATACCATAATATTTTATTCCTCCTTGTATAGTTACAACTTTAAATAGATCAGTTAGGGATTAGAAAGAGAAAACATTTTGTTAATCTCATGAATTTTAGGGTAAATATTTCTAGATTGTGTCAGACTATATGACTTGTTTAGAGATGATGGTCCAGATCTGTGATTTCATTTACGTAGGAGTTTTCATTAAGGAAACCCCCTCTATGACTGCAGATCAACACAGGTTCTTTCACTTATAGTATTAGAGAATAATTTAGAGCACTGGTGGTGGTAGCAATAGCAGCAGCAGTGGTAATAATAATGACAATGATACTATAAGCCAGCATTCATATATGTCCTAAGAATACTGAGGTAGGTGCTATATTATCCCCATTTTACATATGTGGCATTTGAAGCTGAGAAAAGAAAAAAAATGGCTTGCCCCCAGTCCCAAACAATAGTGAATGACTAAAGTAGTATTGGAAATCAGGCCTTCCTCATTCAAAACTCCATCCAGTATTCTCCTTAGCTGTATAAGGTCATCATACCAGTTTGTATCAGGGTGGCATTAGAAATCAGGTCTTCTTAACTAGGAGACTGATTTTTCTTTCCACTACTCCATGCTGCCTCTCATTAATTCAAATACAGATGATGATGATGATGATAAACATTTATATGGCACTTAACTTATTATTTGACAGACACTGTGCTAAGTGCTTTATAATAATTATGTCATTTGATGCTCACAATAACCCTGGAAGGTAGATGGTATTGTTGTTCCTATTTTACAGATGAGAAAACTGAAACAGATAGAGGTTAAATAAATTGCCCAGGGTTACACATCTGGTACATGTCTTATGCTCAATTTGAACTCAGGTTTTCCAGTTGCCAGGCCTGGTACTCTATCCGTTCAGCCATCTAGCTGCTTATCATATATGTCTATACAAGGCTAAGCTTTGAAAAGTACTTTCCTTACAACAGCCCTGTTAATAGTCCAAGCATGATTATGCCCATTTATAGATGTGGGAAATAAGACTCAAAAACATTAGTAGTGTCTTGACTTTACCCACAACCCAAGCTGAAATCTTATAATATATTATGTATTTAGATTATTTTTGAGTTGCGATTGTTGACTTGACAGTCTGGGAATATATCCACACAAATTGTATACGAATTGTATAAATTTAACATGTATTCTATAAATCCTTTTGAGACACATGGGTAGTTTTTATTCCTCTAAAAGATTTTTTTAAAAAAACTGTTCTGTTGTTGTTACAATATGTACTATGATAATAATATTTGCTATCAATAATGTATTTTGTGTTTTCTTAACTAGTTTTGAATTCATGATAATCCAACATTTGAAGTGGGTTGTCTATTTTCCTTTGAGATAAGATTGAAACTATGAAGTTATTGTTGTTTGCTTTCTGTTCTTGCTGATATCTAGAAGATTTTTTATTTTTATTTTCTATTGGAATGAAAAGGAAATCCTAAACCCCAAGATGCTTCTGATATGTAACTTAACGAAACCAAACAACTAATCAGATAACATTGTAAGGCAGTTCACTAAGCTTTAGGGAAAAGAAATTTTTTTTTTATTAAGTTTATGTGATTATTAGTTTCCTTAGAAATGTGGACCATGGGAACTCTCAGCATCTAAATCTTAAATCTGTAGTCAATATCCAATGGTATTGCGCTAGTCTCATTTACTTCTACTTCTGTGCAGTTTTTATAATGTAAAATTTTATTTATTGTTCTAATTGTGTCCTTAATGGGAATAATATATAAAATAGAGGTAAACAATATTTTAGTGGAAAAGATTTAAGTGAAACTGTTGTTTGCATTTCTTTGTGCCAATAGACTCTTTCCTGGTCCCCTTTGGAAATATATAACTTGTGTTAATATTATTTTCAGTATAATTTTATACTCAACCTCCTCCATGTAAGTATTAAAAAATAATATGCCAAAACCATTAGAAAATCATCCTTTTCTACTTTCTACCTGCAAAATGCAATGAAAATGTCATTTAATCTATCTGATACTCATTATCCTCATCTATGATATAAAGGGATTGGCCTCAATAGACATTATCTTACATTCTAGCTCTAAAATCTAGCATCTTAAATTATTGGTTTTGTTGAGTTCTTTCCAGTCATGTCTGGCTCATCATGATCTCATTTTGGGGTTTTCTTGGCAAAGATACTGGAGTGGTTTGTCATTTCCTTCTCCAGCACATTTCACAGATGAGGAAACTGAGTCAAACTAGGTTAAGTCATTTGGCCAGGTCAACACAGCTAGAAAGTGTCTGAGGCCAGATTTGAACTCATGAAGGTGAGTCTTCCTGATTACAAGCGCAATGCTCTATTCACTGCACCACCTAGCTGCCCTTACCATGGCTTAAAATATAGGAATGATGGACTCTTGGCCAGGGAAAAAGAGTGCCTAAGAAGATTTGATAAGAAAAACCAATTTCAAATGATCCTATGAGCCGTCTCCTTTCCTGGGGGGTCCTTGGCTGCCTTAGCCCCACTGTCCATTGTACTGTACTGGGGAGCAAGGCGAGCTGCTTGGCCCCCATCCCAAGAGCCATGGGGAGGCGAGATGGGGCTGGAGTTAGCCCTGCTAGCAGTCACTTTGTTTTTAACTCCACCCCTCCCCCATCTCCTGAAGCTGTGCCCTCTCCGGTTATTTATTGCTCAGGTGCCCAATGGGGCACAGCGGGGGAGCCCTAGTCTGTAATAAATTCTGGGTTGTGTATTTAAAAAAAAAAGAAAAACCAATTTCCCTGGAATCATGCAAATCTGAACAAGATAACTTTCAATTGAAAATTGTTTCAGGTAATGTAACCATTTATATGGAGGCCTAGATATTTTCTCTAGTCCCTACTATCTCAGAAAATAAAATAGTAATTATACATTTGTAGTAACGGAATTAGCATTATCTTCAAAGGACAAGAGACCATGAAGCACAATAATGTAACCCCTTTCTGAATGAATAGTGGGTATAATTAATCCCCTGGCATTCATTCAACTCAGGTAGGGACACAAATTTAGTCACCATCTTTGTGACCTATTTAGGACTTTCCCTTCTGCAGTTTCTCTGGGTTCATGGAGACCTGCCATTACCCAACATGGGGATGCAATAAGTATAGTACTTCAACTCTTCCCAGCCACATTAGGATTAAGAAAAAATAGGAGAGGAGTACTGTACTCTTTCTGAATCAACCACTAGGTTAGGAAATCACAGTATGGCAGACACTGCCCAGAACACTATTTCACCCCTCCTCGAGCCTGCAAAAGAAGTGGCAAAAACTAAATCAGCCAGGCTAGAGAAATAAAAATGAAGGAAACTTGGGGTTAGGGGAGGTAGCATGAGGAGCTGCAATGACCTGAAGGAAAGGAGACTGGTACCTAAATGAGTCCATTTCTATTTCCCCAGAAGTTACTAGGGGAAGGGAACAAGGCTGGGAAAAAAAAATAAAGTCTCCAACAAGAAGTGTCTGAGGGTCAGCTAGATGGCGCAGTGGATAGAGCACTGGCCCTGGAGTCAGGAGGGCCTGAGTTCAAATCTGACCTCAGACACATAACACTTACTAGCTGTGTGACCCTGGGCAAGTCACTTAACTCCAATTGCCTCATTAAAAGAAAGGGTCTGAGACACCTTTAAGGACCAACCATCAAAGGGGAAGAAGTCAGAAAGGAGTGTCTGGAAAATACAAGGAAATAAACTAAAACCACCAAAAGTCTCAAGAGGAGGAAAGAGGGATTAAAAACATAGAACTCTAAGAAACAATAGCAAAATATATGGCCTCTATGGCAGAAGTAATTAGCAGAATAGATAAAACAAATCTGTAGTAGCAAGTCTCCCCAAATAAGTTAAAGAGAGAACAACCAGTTGGAACTATAAATACACTGAGGTGAATGAATCTGAAAGAAGAGAAGCAAATACCCATAATATTAAAAGAACACATGATCTCTATACAAGCAAAACACATAAATCTCCTGGACAGGATATGCAAAGCTAACTTAAAGGAAAATAAGTCAAAAAATTAAACACATTCTCTGTCAACTTGCTAGTTAGTATGCTTCATCATCTAGTATATAGAATGATGGATAGTCATTGTATTCATCATTGTTCATATGGCTGTCATTGATGTTTATCTTTATAATGGTTTTTATTATTGTATAAAGTGATTTTTGAGTGGTTCTAGTCATTTTCTTCATCAACTTATAAAAGTTTTCAAATTTTTATAATATTGACAATATAAATTATGATTCTGTTTTTGCTTACTTTACATCTGTTCATGTACATCTTTCCATGTTTCTTTGAAACAATATTCCTTATTTCTGACAACACAATAGTACTCTATCACATTCATATACCACAATGTGTTCAGCCACTCCCCAAGAGACAGATATCTATTTACTTTCCAGAATACTGTTTTTCCATCCTCAAAAGAGCTGCTATAAACACTTTTGAACATATAAGATCTTTTTCTTCTTTAAAAAAAAATCTGTTTGAGGTCTGCCTGGCAGTGATATGGAAACATATGTATTTTTGTATATAGCCAATGAGGACAATTGTTTTGCTTGACTCTCCATATGTGTTATAGGAATGTGTTTTTCTTTTCTTTTTATTCAGTGTTGCAGAGCTGGGAAGGAGAGTAAAAAGATTTCTGTTAAGAAAAAAAAATTGAAGTATAGAGGTCTGGTGCTATGGATGTTGAATGTTGCATGCTCTTTGAGAGGAGGTTAATATTTTAGTTTCACTTAATTGTTTTACTTTGTTACAAGAGCCCTCTGATGGAGTGGGGGAGGATAGTCTAAATGTTTGTAATGTAAATAGACGGATAAATAGATGGATAGATAAACTTAAAAATGGGTATCATATTCCTTGACTTCTCAATGGGGCAAGGGTGGAGGAAAGGAGTGAATTTGGAACTCAAATTAAAAAAAAATATGTTAAAAATAAAGATAGTAAAGCAAAAGAAAATGCTTATCAATGACTTGCTTGTGTCTCTAAATCAGTCCTATTAATCACAAGCCTTGAATGAAGGAATGATAGGGTAGTGACATAACCTTTGTAAAACACCTCTCTAATACATTTATGTTCTCTTTCCCTTTATTGTGTTCCTTCCAGCTGAGTGTGAACTGTCTTAGAGCAGCTACTATTTTGTTTTGTTTCTTTTACTTGGTATTTCCAGAACCTAACGGTTTGTCTGACATATAGTAGGCACTTAATAAAGTCTTGCCAAATGAAAAACAAAACAAAACCTGGACACAAAAATGCGAGAAACAATACAAGGAAACTGCAAAGAACTATTGAATGCAGAAAATAAAGCACCAATCAGGAAAAAATAGATATACAGGAAAACAAATAAACAAAAAACCTATGCAATGAACTCTAAGACACAGAGTCATTAAGTTAAATTGAAAACTGAAGAAGGAGACAGTTCTCAACATCATAGATAATACCAGGTATATCAGTAGAGAGAGAGGATCAGTAATTAACAAGAAATAACATACATGAAGAGAGAAGTTGCTACACACTAATACCAAAGATAGGTACTAGACAAAGTGAACTAGAAAACCTAACACAAGTATGCAAATTATATCTCATAGATCATAGGATCAAAAACCTAGAGGTTCAGAGACATAATAATAACTTACCCAAGGTGATAACTAGAAAGTTTCTGAGATAGGATTTAAACTCACATTTTCTGCTAGATGAGGATGGAAGTACAAAAACAAAAATGGCACAGACCTTTCTTTTGAGGAACTAATGATCTACTGTGGTCATGACCTTCACAGGGAAAAAAATCAAAAGACAAATATAGAAATTCATTCTAGGTATGGTGTTTCACCTGAGTAAATGTAACAAGCAAACATAGTATAAGACTAGTGAACTGTTAGTCATTTAATTGGACTGAAGGACAGTAGTGTGGAATTAGATTGAATCCACAAATTGGAGCCAGACAATGCAGGACATTATATTCTAGACTAAAAATGTTGCTTTCAATTCTCTAGTCACTAAAAGATTATGAGTGGGGGAGTAACATTGTCAGATTTATCTCTAAGGAAGAATATGTTGGTGTTAGCAATTGTAGGATGGAAAATAAAGGCAAAGAGATGTTTTGTGCCTATTATCTGAGGATCACACAAGCTAAATTGGGATGGGCTCATCAAAAATGACTCAGGCATTGGATACTAAGATTATTTATTTGTTTTGCCAAATATCTCATGAAAGCTTCCCACTAAGATTTGGTGGTTAGGGCCTTGAAACACTTCCTTGTAGGCCAGAACTCTTGGACTTTTATCTTTTATCTTTGCATTCCCAGGGGTGAGTACGATATGTGATACATATTAGGTGTTTAATAAATGCCTGTTGGTTGATCTTAATAAATGATTGATTGATTTGTCTCAGTGGAGGGCACAGACTGAAAGTCTGGATCATTTGAAGGATGATTGAAATACAGGATTTTAGAACTGGAAGGAATCTTAGGACTAATCCATTCCAGTCCCTTGCTTTTTACACATAAGTAAACTGAAAGTTTCTGATTGTCCCCAGTCAAGGGGCATAAATAGCAGAGTTAAGATTCAAAACCAAGTTTAACATTTCCAAACCCAGTACTTTGTTTAGCACCCCATACTGTCTTTCATAGAAGAAAGAAGCTGCAGCTAAATTTCTCACACTCTAATATCTACCTCAGAAATAAAATAACAAAGTAATGTATTTAGATTCATTCATCGTCCTGAATTACTAAAGTGCTGTACTGTCCTTGATAGTAGCCAGTCAATTCAAAACATGAGCAAACTGTAAAAAGTTATTATTTAAACACACACACACACACACACACATACACACACACACAGACACACACACCACCACCACCACCACCACCAGAATAAAATACATAAATTCTTCTGAGGAGTTGCCTGTTCTTTTTGGGGAGGAACATTTTAGCTACTGATAGGAATTATCTACATTTAAAATCAATATTTCAGTGATCAAAGCAAAAATACATTAGACAGGCACAAGGAGAAAAAAAAAAGCTTTCAGCTGTCTCTCCAAACAGAAAGTAGATTTTGCCAAGAATTGAAGTCAAGTTTGTTGGCCTATGGTTTGTAGAACTCCAACTTCTTCCCCTTTGACAAAATTGGGATAAAATTTACCAGTCCTATGAGGAAACAGCTTTGCAAAACTGATGTTAAGAAGTAAAATCACTCCATCTGAATTCTAAAAGCAAAATGTTTCATCTGCCTTGTGGTGACTCTACAGCATATTCAAAACACTTATACTTGCATTTCTGAAGGAGGGGAAGTTTACAATTCTCTTTAATAGGGAAAGATATATTGTATAATCAGGTTCTGGAAGCAGAATTTCTTGATTCTCTTAGTCTTTCATAATAATTAACATTGACATGCACTTTGTGTGAATTCACAAAATGGAGAAATTAAGACCTTGGTTCCTTTCAATCTCCACAGAAGTTTAAAATCTAATACATCATTACTTGATTATATTAATTTTTAGCATGTTCTCTATTCTGTTTCTATTGCTTTTTTCATGACTCATACTTTGAGATATGAAAATCTTAGGTCCCCCAAAAGATTCCTTGTGGATATCATGTGGAAGAAGGATTACACTTGTTATGCTTGGTATCAAAGAGAAGAACTAGGAACACTGAGTAGGACGTTCAGAGAGACAGTTTCAGTTCTTTGTATACAATACTTCATAATGACTAGAACTGTCCAAAAGTGGAAAGGACACGAATTGGAATGTTTATGTGTGTACATATAACGTGTGAGTGTTTACAATGTCAGGTGAAAAAATGAAGAGGTGTCTACAAGGGGCAGCTAAGTGGATCTATGGCCTAGAATCAGGAAGAACAGAGTTCAAACCTAGACTAGACACTTACTTACTACTTGTATGACTTTAGGCAAGTCTGCCTCAGGTTCTTCAAATTTAAAATGATGATAATAATAGTACATACCTCACAGGGTTGTTACAAGGATCAAATGAAATAATATTTTAAAAGTACTTAACACAGTGCCTGACCCACAGTAGGAGTTTAACAAATGTTTGTGCCTTTCCTCCTTTCCTTCTTTACTTCATTCCTTTGCTCCTCCATCCCTCCCTTCCTTCCTTCCCTCCTCCCAACCTCTCTCACTTCCTTCATTCCTTCCTTGACACACCTTTTGGTCTAGCCTTTGAATGATGAGCCAGATAAAGCCTAGTGGAAAACTATGGGATATACAGTTCTAGACAGGTGAAACAAAGTAAGTACAGTAGGACAAATGCAGGGCATGGCATACAAATATACTTGCTAATCTTTAGAACCTTTGAAGGGGTTGGAGAGGTGTAATTCATTGTTTATTAGGGTGATGAGAGCTCCTGAGACACCCGGTCCTCAATATGATTTTGAAATTGCTTCTCTACCAAAAATTAAAATTACAACAAAAACAAAAGCTCTAAAATCTATCTTTAGGTGACATAAGCTTTAAAAAATTAGGGAAAAAAGGTAGCAAGCATCTATATTTTTCATTTAACCTTCAATTTCAAATCACTGACTCTAATATCAAAACCAAGAAAAACTGACAATTCTTTTAGTTTATTATGGTATTTTCTAAAGCTAGAGTATAAATCTAGTCCCCTTATCCTCTTAACATATATGTATTATGTATGTATGTATGTATATGTATAGACACATATGTGTTTATGTGTATAAGTATATATACTTTATGTATATACACACATTCATTAAATTTCACACCAACTTCAGATGATTTAAACTAACTTCATAACACCTAAAAAAAAGATACATCCGACATCACATACATTTGTCACGAACAAAATTTACCTGAAAATATTTAAGAATCAAAACATCAGAGAAATATAAGCCTCAATCTCAGAAGGTAAAGGTAATCATATTGATGTCTTCATTTAGCCACTACCTACCAACAACATGTGGTTCTACCCTTCAAAACTCAACAATCTCTTGGGTCTCTTTGCACCTGTCTCAGGATCACAGTGTGAGAATTGGAAATGATGTAAAAGGCTATCTAATCCAACCCCCATCATTTTACAAATGAAGACCTGAAGCCAAGAGAGGTTAAGTGACTTGCTCAAAATAACACAGTTAGCAATTATGCTGGGGTTTAAACCAGTTCCTATAACTCCAAGTAATCTGCTCTTTCCACTATACAATAGTGTCTCTGTCTCTATTTCATTCCTTCTGATTCTGTCTCTGTATGTCTCTTGCTGTCTCTCACAAATATAAAGACACACATACATATACACACTTTGTTCTGGTACCTCAATAATCAAAGTTTTTAATCTAAGGGCCCTCTTATGATCTTAAAATTTATTGAGAACTCTCCCCCAAAAGGCTTTTGTCTGTATTTGCCAAATTAGAAATTAAAACATAAATATTATGAAAATAGTTTGAACCTCATGGTCCCCCGGTCTCTAGACTCTAGAGAAAGAAATGAGCAAAATTGGTCTTATTAGATAGAGCAAATGCATATCAAGCTCCTTCCCAAAGAACCTACTGGCTTATTACAGTTATTACATAACTACTTACTGATCTTTTCCTTCCACTTATAATATGCATTTTATTGATATCTTTTGTCTTTGTATCTTAGTCATTTTAGGGGGAAAATTTTGTCTTGCTATCATAGCTATTTCTGGAATACACCCCACCGCCACTGCTGCCCCATTTATCCTTCTCCTTAAAGAAAGAAAAGTTCCCTAGCAAAAGCCTTTAATACTGTAATCACAACTCACAACAGTTTTCTTCCCTCATATTCTAGCCTCCTTTCCTCTGACTTGAGGAGGGAGATAAACTTCATTATCTATTATCCAAAATGATCACTATCTTCCCCTGTCCTCAACTATTCAGAATCTGGCAACCATTTAGTAAGCTTTTCTTTTAAACAATTGTCATCATTGTGTATCTTATTCTTCTATTTCTGCTCATTTGACTTTTCTCTAGTTTTTTTTTTTTTACACCATTCTCAAACTGATACGGGTATGCCTTCTTTTCTTCTAGTTCTTTGTTACCATAAAATGAATATTTTATGAGTATTTTGATGTTCTGGTATGTATTATGCCTTTGCTTCAGACTTGACCTTCTTAGTTTATATAAATAGTAGTAAGATTTATAGGATAAAGAGTATAGACAATTTCCATTTTTCTTCAATTCCAAATTTATATACAGAACATTTATTGTTGCCTTTAACTTCTTAAGTGGCTTGAAAAGTTACCTAACCAGGGGACCAGCTCTCTGTGGATAAAAGGTTGCCAACAATGCTTCTGATACACTCTTATTTAGGCTGTGTTCCAGGGGAACATTATCGGGGACAACTAGGGAATAGCTGCTACTGACATCATTGATGTGCTCTCATGCTGTTCACTAGGGATAAGATAGCCTACTTTAAGTCAAAGTGACCAGTAACCTTGATGCTAAAAGACAGATCATTGAAATGATCCTCCTGCTTTATATGCAGTTAATGTGGATAGGAATTTGGGTCATAGTGTATTAAACTGTACATTCACTCCAAGGAAACAGTTACTGTCTCTCTTGAAGGTCTGTTGTCTTCCTTGACTATATGCACCTTCTGCAGAAAATGATATATTTGTTACTTTTGGGGCCATACTAGGTTTATAACAATATAGAAATTAGGGAAAAATTTGCACTCAAGAAAAATAAAATAGTACTCAGGGGCTATAGAGCAGAAGGGAAACAGTATGTGTTCCTGTAGTCTTTCCTGAATATTTTGAGTATTTCTCAGTGTCCTATTTATCCTCATTAAATTATCCTTAACATATATAACTGCATGAAATACCCCTTTAACACCACCAAATAATTTTCATGGACTACTTTGGAAACTTTAAAAATTTAGTCATTTTGAAGTCTTGCTTTTTGAACCTAAATTTAAAAAAGGAGAGAGAGAAGATAAATCCTGCAAAGTGTGTTGAACATAAGCCAAAGTATACGAATATAAGTAGTGTGATTCTTGTCTCAGTTGGAAAGACTTGAACATTAATTTGTCTTTTGGTTGTTGTAAATTTGGACCTACACATGAACCCTATGTCAGGTACTGTTTAGTGTTTTATATTTTTTTCTAAAACATTCACATTTCAAAGTTCTTACATATACTAAGAAAAATGAATGACAAAAAATGCTCTATAGTAGAGCCATTTCTTAAGAGAAACACAAATACCTCAATAGGCTTGGTTTTAAGATATATTGTCACCAAAATTTCAGAACATATTTTCAAGTTTCATTTTCCTTTATGAATCTATCTACCTATCTATCTATCTATCTATCTATCTATCTATCTATCTATCTATCTATCTATCTATCTGTCTGTCTGTCTGTCTGTCTGTCTGTCTGTCTGTCTGTCTGTCTATCTACCTAATTTATTTTTCTATTTGTTTTAGGCAACAGTATTTTAGAAAACATTAGTAAATATGGTTTTCTTTAGAGATTCTTGAATGTTGTGATATTAGTAGTTTCTGAGGACTTAATCTAGAAACCATGCAAGAGCATAAGAAAAATGTAGATTTGGAATATGAATATACTAGCTTATTCCCTTTTCTTTCGGTATAGAGACAGTAGCATATTGTAATAGAATAAGCTATTTTGCTTTTAGAAAGACTCTTCCTAGACGTAGATTTATTCTTTTAAATTTCTTACAAGAATGTCAAAAAGTATAATGTACTTAGTTTCTTAACAGTATTTGTTGAGTTTTTAATTTGCACTCTTTTCCAGGAGCAAAATACTTGAATATGTCTGATAGAGTATTTTGCATTCATTTTCCACTTAGTTTTATTTCTTCCCACAGAAGTTACAATAACAAACAGGATTATATGTGGGTATATCTGCTGCAATAGCTAAATAGCTTAGCAGAATATAAAATTAAACATTTTTAGCACATGACCTGGTTTAACTTCAGGAGATGATCAAGATAATGATAAAGAAAAACTTCCAACAGAAACTCAGCAGTGATAGGAGAAACATACAAATACTTGGTGAAGTAATCTAAGAAGTTTGTTTGAATGTAGGATCAAGATTATATCATTGCTTCTCAGGGCAATTAAAAGTGGTGAGTTTAATTCTATAAAACTTGATTTCTACTTTGTCTGAGTTCCCCCAAGAGATCACCTTTCTACCCTACACAGTAGTTAAGATCTGCTAGGCAGTCATACTCTTGGGTCTCCAAATTGAGTTATGATATCCTTGGAGATAACCATATAAGGCTACATTCAACTCCATCACATGTTCTGATCTCTGTCTAAGGTACAATCAGGCAACTTTCCCTCTTTGGCTGCTACATGGGTAATTGAATCCACAATGACAATATGGCATGTGTTCACTAACCCAAAGGACTAGATAGTCAAGCTTTTCACTCATGGTCTTCACTGAGGGCTGACTCTTATAGTAGCAAGGACAGACTGTATGGGAGAAAGGTATAGTAGATAGAGTCAAGAAGCCCCAGATACAAATCTTACCTCTGAATTCAGGTCTTCCTAGCTCCAGGTTCAGCACCCTATCCGCTGCTCCACCTATTTACCCTTATATTCTCCTCTCTATTCTTGCCATTGTCACTCGAATGGAAAAACTGAATTCAAATTCAGCTTGAAACACTCACTAGTTTTGTGACTCTGGGCAAGTCACTTAAACTCTGTTTGCATCATTTTCCTCAAATTCATAATGTGGAAAATCATAGTACCCATGACCCAGGGTTGCTATGAGGACAAAACAAGATAAATTTGTAAAACAACTACTATATTTTCTGGAACATAGTAGGTCCTTAATAAATGACTCTTTCTTTGATCCCTTCTTCACTTCTTTTCTTCCTTCCTTCTCACTTCACTGTTGTAACAACTCCTTAATCAATTTTCCTAACCACATTTTTCTCCTTTGATCCTTCATACAGCTTCTGAAATAATTGTCTGAATCCAAGTCTGAGCATGGCACTCAAAAACCTTTAGTGATATGAAATTATAAGATTAAAAGCAAATTCTTTACTCTTATACCAGATCCACTGCAACCTGGTTCCACCCTATCTTTATAATTTACCTTCTCAGCTTCTTTTCACAATATTTCCTTTTCCTGCCTCTTCTGACACTATTAACTTGTTGACTTTGGGCAAGTCACTTAACTTTCCAGGGCCTCATGTTCTTCACATGTAAAATCAGGGCATTGGAGAGATGGCCTCTGAAGTCCTTTCCACATTTTTAGCTATGATCCTATGGAAGCATTTCTTCCTTCATGTTTCAACTCAGGTGTTATCTCTTTGAATCCTTCTCCTATTGCCACTGAAGGTGACCTTTCCTTCTTCCTGTTTCCCTAGAACATTTGGAGGGACAGACATACTTTTTTCCTTTATCACATTTTATCTCTTATAATGCTCATTTGTGTATACTCCTCAATTTAATTTCCAATAGACAGCAAGCTCTTTGAGGACAGGTACAATGTTGTTCTTCATCCCAAATACCTACAATAATACTGTGAACAGAGCAGGGATTAAATAAGTAAACAAACACCTTGTCCGAAAAGGTAAAAGTTTAGAAAAATGAATTTCTCTCTCTCTCTCTCTCTCTCTCTCTCTCTCTCTCTCTTTTCCTTCCTTCCTTCTTTCTTTCTCCCCTTCCTTCTTTTCTTTTGAAAATGAGTAAGCCCACTTTCATGACTTCAAGCTTTATTTTTCAGCCTCACTGGAAAGTAACTGGGAAAGACA
Organism: Vombatus ursinus; assembly: GCF_900497805.2. NCBI lineage: Eukaryota > Metazoa > Chordata > Mammalia > Diprotodontia > Vombatidae > Vombatus > Vombatus ursinus. The sequence continues at coordinate 16,715,886 of NW_020954608.1, forward strand.
AGGGTATGCTTTTCACATCTAGATCTAGAATCAAAAGGGTACTCACATGTAATCTAATCTAACCCATTTATTTTTCAGATAAAGAAATTGAGGCCCAGAGAGGTTAAATGCTTCGCGCAAAGATGAGATTATCATATTCTGAATTTTGGTACACTTTTCTCATTTTGTTATAGTTCAGTTATTACAGTTTGCAGTCGTGCCTGATTCTTCATGACTGCATTTGGGGTTTTCTTGGCAGAGATTTATACTGGAGTGGATTACCGTTTCCTTCTCCAGCTCATTTTATTGATGAGAAAACTGAGGCAAACAAGGTTAATTCACTTGTCTAAGCTCAAAGAGCTAGTATCTGAGGCCAGATTTGAACTCAGGAAGATGAGTCTTCCTGATTCCATACCTAACACTATCCACTGCACCCCCTAGCTGGCTCCTATTCTCAAAAGATCTCAGCCCTTAGCCCTCCTTCCTGTCTTGATCCAGTTTCATGATAAAGACAGTACATAAAAATTAAACTTATATTTCAACTAAATACTGCTATTGAGGAAAATGATTTTATACTTTTTTTTCATGTGTCCTATGATTTCATGAGTATTAGGGAGCTCCTGCTGGGAAAACTCCATATAGATCATCAGATGTTTTGCACCATATAGTTTTAAAAGGAGGAAGGAAACTGAGAGGATAAGTAACTTGTGTAGTCACACCAACAGTGTGTGTCAGAGGTGAGGCCTGAACTCTGATCTCCCTGAGTCTTAGGCCAGTCCTCTATACCCCATGGCACAATGTTCCTTTTTAAACCTTTAGACCTTTAAATGTGTTTTTATTATTATTATTATTATTTTATATATTTTATATTTTATATATTTGTTTTCATATTTATTATATATTATTTTATATTTACATATTATTATTTATTTTTATTATTATTATTACAACTACTACTATGGATACACATATTTTGAAAACTCCTGAACTCTGTGTTTTTTCTGACTTATCCATTAACTGATGTAATACTGTTAGGAGACAGATATCAAGGCTGACAATCATTTTGCCAAAGCTAAATCTAAAGAAATCTGGATAGGAAAGTTTGTTTCCCTATGGGCCATTTATCCAGAGAGAGCTGGGTGAACAAAAGAAGAGAATACCTGGTCAGGTCCATTTATCATCAAAATCTCACTACACTTAAAGGCATTCCTTGAGATAAGGCAGAGGGAGGAGTTCACTTGGCATTTCTAGACTTACAGAATCTTAAAATCCCATATTTTCAGAGCTGGGAGAAAGTTTAAGGGTCATTTAGCAGCCCCGGGCTTCTTAAGTTGTTTTTTGTTTGTTTGTTCGTTTGTTTGATTGTTTTTTGTTTTTGTTTTTGTTTTTGTTTTTGTTTTTGTTTTCCATTTGCAGCCCCTTCAGTGCTTCTTGGGCAACTAGGTGGCACAATAGATAGGGTTCTGGGCCTGGAGTCAGGAAGACTCTTCTTCCTAAGTTCAAATCTGGCCTCAGGAACTTAATAACTGGAACTCTGGGTAAATCACTTAACCCTGTTTGCCTCAGTTCCTCATCTGGAAAATGAGTTGGAGAAGGAAAGGCAAACCACTCTAGTATCTTTGCCAAGAAACCTCGAATGGGGTCACAAAAAAATCAGACACTAATGAAAAATGACTCAATACCACCACAAGAAGCCCAACCTGAACTTGAGCAGCAAACATCTCCATTTATTCAATCATTCAATAATTTTTTTTATAAATCACATTCTATGTGTCAGACATTATGCTAAGCACTGGGGATACAAACATGAAAATAAGTCTTTACCCTCAAGGACTTCATATTCTAGTTAGAGAAAAGAGCATATACATAGATAATTAAATACAGTACATAAATGAGGCAATTTCCAGGGGAGGGCACAAGCTAAAAGGGGTAGAAATTGGGGAAGCTTGGGGGTAGAGGAAAGAGATTAGGATGGCTAACAATACACACAATAAATGGACATCTAACTTTTATGTGAAAACTTCTGACATCCAAATATTGGAAACTCACCATCACCTGTAAAAGAACACTGTACACCAGACAGCATTAATTGTTAGGAGATTTTTCTTCACTTTAAATGTATATCTGCTATTCTATAGCTTCAATTCCATTGCTCTTAACTATTTCCTCTGAGGCTAAGTAAACAAGATTAATCCTTCTTACGTATGAAAACCATTCAAATACCTAGAGAAAGCTATTATGTGTCACCCCACCCTAAGTCTTCCCTTTTCCAGGTTAACATCTCTAGTTTGTTTATTTTTTTTTTAATTTGGTTCTCATTACCTCAAAGATTATAGGCCCTTATGCATTCTATTCTTCCTGCATAAGACTTCTTCCAATTTGTCAATATCCTTCCCCTAGAATGTTTTGGTTTGAATAGGAAATCATCCAACATATGTGATTGATCTTCTTTGTTCTGGACACTATGCTCTTACTCATGCAGTGAAGGTCTGCATTGACTTTTTTTGGCTCTCAGTTCACAAAACATTGAGCTTTCACTTCACTAAAACCTTTAGGTCTTTTTTATACAACTATAGTCTAGACTCTAAAGTGGCTCTAGACTCCAGACACTTTCCTCACCTCGAACTTTGGCAATTGTTTTTTTGAACCCAAATACAGGGTTTTACATTTATCCCTACTGAATTTCATCCTTGTGTCCTCTGCCAATAAAATATTATTGATATTAAATGCATTTACATAGTGCTTAAAGCTTTGCAAAGCCCAATGCATACGTGATTTCATTTCAACCGTATAATAACTCTGTGAGAAGCTACTATAAATACAATTATGATGCTACTTACAGGTTTCATGATTTTTTTAATTAAGAATCCAGTCTCCCAATGTCTAGGTCATGCCCACATTACTATGCCCATCTTCCTACTTCTTTTCTATTTCAACTCTATCACCAGTTCTTAGAGGATATTATATTCCCAATTTTCCTATCATTTCTACTTTTCTTCTAGTTTCACATTACTAGTCAGTATAAAATCTAGAATTGTATTGACTCTCATTATTTCTTTATTATTTTTTAAATACAATCATGACAAATCAATACTTTATCAGCTGCTTTAAGTTAAGAGAGATGCAAGAGATCCCAATAATTGAAGCCCCTTGTCATTGCTTGCTAGATTGTATCAAGTGTTTATAATACTCTCTGAATTGTTACATAGATATCTGACATCATTAGCATCATTATTGACCTTGTTCTTTTATATTATCTCCTGTATAGTGTGTTCTATAGTTTCAGAGTGTATTCTTCTTTCTCTGGTACATGTTTGTCATCTATTATCTTTATGAGTAAATGTATATGGATAATGCTCCCTGGATTTTTGGTTTATAACCTTCTTAGTCTACAGATAACCAAGCAAATATATTCTCTCTGGTTCTCATTAGATGCACTTTATCCAGGGCTAATGGACTGTCATTTATAGGTTTGGAGTTGTGGTTCAGCTATCCAAATCACCTTTTTAACCAACTCTTTACTTCTGAAAGCTGCCTTTCTGTTTTGAAAGCCTTACCTCCTTTGAGCAGTAGTGATCAAAACATCATTGAGTTCTTCTGTTCCTAACCATACTTTCTGAAACAAAGTCACCTGGTTTGAGGAGCTTTAGGAGACTCAGTACCATATTGTTGTTACACACCCCAGAATGTAGCAAAGCTTTTAATTGTTCATGTCAGATAGTTATGGCTCCTTCCGTATCCTTAAGCAAGAAGTTGTGAACCACCAGGAATTCTCTGTTCTGTTTTTGGTCAACACTAAATTTCCTCTTTGCTGGTTCATCTATGAATCCTCATTTTTATTCCTGAGAGTATGAGAAGTTTCTTCCTTAGAGGGCCCAACTACCCTCTCTTTGGAAAGTGCTTCAGACCTATTGGAATATCTAATAATAATAATCAGTTGTCCTTCTTTTCTTCTTTTTTAATGTCATATTCTTCCACAATGAAACCTCCCAACAATTCTTTTGGAACTGTTGGAATCTTCTTTGGATTCTGTAATCTCTTAGGCTTTTTCCCCTTAAAATACCTCTCTTACTCTAAGAACCTTTCATTTTCCTTGATGAGCTGAAGAATGAATAAGCATAATTCTAGTCCCTTCATTGTCTGTTTTAGCAGGAGGATTCATCTGGATTTTGTACCCAAGGAGCTGTTATTTTTTTTTTTAACTCTGAAATCCTATTTGCATTTGTTACCTAATGGGGGTGGGGTTATCTCATAACCATCCTCCCATGTGAAAAACTTCTGCCTGCCTACTTTCAGAAAGACAAAATTGTGTGTGATGAAAATGCCACACTTCCTGAATTGTAGCATGCACAGATGTTCTAGAGCTGGTGTGGTTGTTCAGCCATTTAGTCATGTCCACCTCTTCATAACCCCTGGAGACCGTACTGTCTATGGGGTTTTCTTGGCAAACACACTAGAGTGGTTTGCCATTTCCTCCTCCAGTTGAATAAGGTAAACAGGTTAAGTGACTTGCTCAGGTCACACATTTAGAAAGTATCTGAGGCTGGATTTGAACTCAAGTATTCCTAATTCCAGACCCAGGACTCTATCCACTGAGTCACCTAGCTAGTAGCTTTTTTTTTAATAGATCATTTTTTGCAATACCTTTATTTAAAGGGTCTGTTTAAATATTCCTGCTATTTTAATTAGTCATTTGAGGGAAAGGAAGATGGTAAGCAAAAGAAGGCCATTGCAGAAATTACATCTGTATTCTTTATGTATTAATTCACTTAAATGATATATTTGAAGCTGAGGGTGCTGTCACAGAAGAGGCATTTTCCTTTACATCTCCAGTATAAATCCTGTCGATGAGGTCTTTGGGATCCACATGGAGAAGTTTCACTGGGCAGGAGCTCTGTCCACTGAGCCACACTAGTTAGCCACTAGTCTGCTAACCATATTATCAAGTTATTAGTATATTGATAGCTATATAGCCAAAATTGGTATACATTCAAAAGTCACCAATTAGTCAAGGTGAGTCTTTTGTCTTTGGCGGCTTCAGAGAAGCATGAGCTTCTGAAGGCCTCCCAAGTGGGTGAGGGGCACTCAATCATCTTACACTGAAAGATAGCATAAAGCCAAGAGGACAAGGCTGTATCATTTTTCTGTCTCTGTTGTGTCCAGTCTTTGCTTATCGTAGACCAAGGGAAAAGGAGATGGCTATGACCTTGCGTGTTTCAAAATGTCCAAATGAACAACCAGAATTCTGGAAATTGAAGTCTACAACAGGATTTGTTGGAAGCCAGAAAATAAGGAATGAAATTTTTCAGACTGTGTGTGAGCTAGCCTAGGAGTAGAAGAGTTGTGAAATCATTCATTCACCAGCAATAGTGCTAGAAGTGAGCTTGATAAGGCAAATACTAAGTATAAACTATTAAATTTGAAACTACTTTCCCTAGAGACCAAGTTATATAAAGCAAAGCATGGTGGAGCAGGAAATGTTTGTAACCTCTGTTCTTGTTATATCTTCAAAGTAAACTTGCTTTCATTAAAGCTAATTGATGTTAATTGAAACTGGGGCACCAAGTACAATTATAATTGTAGGGGTAGACACTAATCAAACTGGTGTTAAGAAAAGATAAAGTGAACCCAAATGCCTTAGGGCACCTACAGCCAGACTTGTTCTGAGATAGTGAGTCATTACCACATTCCTAATGCTCCCTAGTTAGGATGCAGATACTCTATATTAAAACATCAAATCAGTCTCCTAAAAGTGACTGAAGCTTTAGAAGATCATTGAATCCTTTGTATCTCAGAATTGTTTACCTTCTGCACTGAGTTCCACCAACACCAATCCTTGCTCAACAATTTATCTCTATTTATCAGGTCAGTCTGAAAAAAAAAATTTTCTTTCAAATGTAAGTCATGCTTCTATGGGACATCTACAAAAGGAAGATAAATTTAGGGATTTACTAAGAGATAGCACTTATTATAGACAGAACTCACGTTTTATAAGAGTTAGACTTGGAGGACAGGTGAAAATTCAGCCAGTCTTTTGGGATAAACAACATATGATCTACCCAGAGTATTTCTCCCCTATCAATCCCCCAGTCCTTCATCTATTCTCAATTAGAGATCAGCAGAGATTCCTTGCACCCCATGTCAGATATATTCTCAAGATATTCAGAACTGGGTCTTAAACTAATACCTCCATGAGGAATAAGCGATGTTTTAAAGCACAACTACAACATTATTGATCACTCTTATACCATCTTCCTTCATTTAAGAACATTTTAAAGATTTTTTTTGATAGCTATGGAGATTCCTGAGAGATTATTTTAGCAGATTGGCTGGCAACACCAATGCACACAATTTTTCTGGTCACAATAATCTCTTCTGTGTGAACTGGCAAAGAAACATGAGTTCTCAAATAAATAACCATTCAAAAGATTGGATGCATCAAAAGCTTCTTTTTGAAGATATAAAATGCCTAGTTTCAGGTACCTCTATGTCTCACATCTATATGCAAGCATATGGATCCTCTAGGCAAGAACACAAGTCATGCTGTGGAACCCTTATGGCTAAACGACAACTGTTGCCACCTATATACCAGGTATCTAAAACACAAGGGATCCCTTTTTAATCAATAAACACAGAATCTCACCACTGTAAGCATACCTTAGAAAATTCTATCATGAACTGAAATTGACACAAACTTGCCAAAAATACATTTGAGAGAGAAAGTGCAAATGATATTTTAACTATCCAGTCATCTCATGTTTTCTAAATCCATTCCTGTATTAAGAAACATACCTAGACCAGTCTATTTTAATAACCCAAAGAAATGTCTTCATTAAATGAATATTTATTGCAATATTTGCAGCTTCTATGAAGGGTGAACATAAGAAATGTCCATTTGAACAATGTTTCATTATCTTTTTACAAAATTGTATTTATCTGTTCATATTAACTGATATCTATCATACAAGGACCTACAAATTAAATTTCTACTCACATTTACTACCGGGGGAAAAAAAGTGTCTCCAGAGGAAATTTTTTACGTGTTCCTCTCAAGGCTACACTCCTGACTCTCTGGGTATTTTCTATCATGTCATAGAAAGCTCTTTACCCTGGAAGCTCATTCCACTCCTAGGATTCTCACAGTGGGGTCTCATCCATTCCACATGGCCTTTCCCTCTGGCTCATCTGAGAACCCCCATTTCAAGGAGTACACCCAGGCCAGTCACATTTTCATTCCTCCTTAAATTTTATTTCTAACTCTTCAAACTTTCTCTGGTCTGATCTCTTCCCCCCTCCCTTTCAGCTTTTTGTCTTTCTATTTATTTTTTTTTAAGAATCTTATGTTTTGTCCTCTCTGATTTGAATTTAAACTCCTTGAGGGCAGAGATTGTCTTTCTTTGTTTCTGTACATGTACTTCAAGCACTTAACATAGGACCTGACACAGCAAACACTTCATAAATGTTTGGTATTTGTTAACATTAAGAATCATGTAACTTATTTTTCTATTACTTGACAAAAATTCCAGTTAAACTCTGTGCCTAATTATAGTAATTAACTCATTTCAGATATCTAATATTTTAGAATCAGAAAACTCTAGGACTGGAAGGGACCTAGACTAGGTAATATAATTAACTACTTACTCAAAACATAAATCTTTCCCATAAAATTACCCCTAAAGTATCATCCAGTCTATGCTTGAAAATTGATAATGAAAGGGAAACCATTACTTTCTGGTACATTCTATTACATTTTAGGTCTGTTCTAATTGCTGGGAAATTTTTTTCTCTACTTATATTGAAACTTGCCTTTCTATAACATAAATATTGATCCTACTTTTGCCCTTTGGAAATAATAAGATCTTGTGTAATCCCTCTTCCAAGAGACAGGTAGCTAGAATTCCTTCCCCGGTTCTATTCTCACCTAATGTTCTCTTCTTGAGACTAAGTAACACCAGATACTTTTATAGTATGATTTCAATGGCTTTTATCCTTTAATTTGTGGGCAGCCATCTAAGATTTTGGAGCTGGAAAATAAATGATCAAAAATGATGTTTTAGGAAGATTATTCTGATGGCAGTGTGCAGGATGAACTGGTGTAGGTGGGAAATACTGGAGGTATGGAAGCTGCTTTGGAGGCTATTGCAACAGTGCAAGCATGAAAGGAATAGTGGTATGAGCTCAAGTGATGGACGATGTCAGATAATAGAAGCAAGAAAGTACATATTTGAAATTATTCTTTACTTTGATATAAATTACCACTGTATTTTTCTGAGTATCTTTAAGACACAGGAATGAAAAAAATCACTATTTCATTCAAAGGCTGAGTCTCTAAGCAGCTGTACATTTGTTATGATTGCATTTCAGTGTTAGTAATCTGGAAGAACCCAAGAACTCTCAAAGCCAGGGTAGCTTAAGGGTAGAAATACTACCCAGTGAACTATTACAATACTAGGAACTGCTACTGAGTATGTTCATTTGATCATAAAAACAGTAAAATAGGAAAACATGTTGAGTAAAAACAACTTTTAAAGCTCATTCATTATAGGAGTTTTTAGGCTTTTGCATGGAGCCTCAGATTTTGGTTAAAAGTATATTGACAAGCAATAGTACCATTCTAAATGATTCTCAGTTTTGCTTTGCTTTTCAGGAGGAAAATTTTTCCTAATGTTTTATCTATTGTTTCACAGAAAATTTTGCTATATAAAAATAGGGGTTGGGATTAGTTCAATGGAAAGATTCTCCTGCATAATGTCTATAAATTTAATTAGCAGGATTCCCAATATAAACTAATCCTGAATTTTTCATCCTTTAAGTTTTCTTTTGTAGATGTAATCTTCACCAAAAATTGCTTTTTCTATTTCACTTTCCAGTTCCATAATTTCAAGAATAAAGGTCATTTAAATAATACTATAACAAGATCTGGGGATATTTAGATTAAATATATATATATATGTGTGTGTGTGTATTATATCATATGTAATAAAATTTATTATGAATTACATATAGTATAATTATGTATATAATATACCTGCATGCATAATTATATAATACATATAATTTAAAGGATATGAAAGACAAAGGTTACATATATGTGCATTATATTGAATGCACTTTGTGTGCATATATAATTTAACCTTTAAAAGAAAATGCATTATATAAATGTACCTATCTATATGTATACATGTATGTATAGATGGAAGGCTGGATGAAGGATAGGAATAGCTTCTTTCCACTGGCTTCATAGTCACAACAAGCTGACCGAAATAATGTTGATCTCTCTTCCTGGTTACATACAGGAGGAGAGGTCTCATTCACCCACAATTTGGACACCATGCTTATGCATTTGGCTTTGGGTTTTGGTATCTTTTACTTCTCTTTTTCAGATCTGGGTTTAGGGACTAGCATCCAGGAACCAGAAATTAGAGTAATAATGATATTAGAGCCAACATAGGATTCCAATCCAAGCATTTCAAGCAACTCAGAAGTGAAACTCTGAGAAACCAGAGTCACTTGGAAGACGGGCTTGAATTTGGACTTGGATCTAGGTAAGATTGATGCTACCTGAGTTAAACTATGAACCTAATCCTCCTCTCCTCCCTGGAGACCTAAGGTGGCACCTGGTGAGCAGGAGGTAGGTTTACACCCCTGAGGTAGATAAAGCATATTATTAAAGATGGAATTTGAACTCAAGTCTTGCTGACACTAAACCCTGCATTTTATTCATTATGGCACACAGCCTCTATACATGTATTGCATATCTATGTATATTAATATTTGTATCCAGATCTTTATATTTGTTTTTTCCAGACCTGTGATTTAATTGGCATAGGGAGCTCACAGGGAGGTCAGTATTGTCTCTGCCACTTAGAGAATTGGCGTAGACAATGAGATATTTTCTAGTTCACATATGTGTGAATGTATATACGTGAATATAGACAAAAATAGGTATATGCATAGATATACAATGTCAGGATCCCGATGCCAAGATCATTCTTCTCTTTTTCCTAATAGGAGACACTGTTTTCCAGCGCTAAGACCCAGCAAGAAAACTATGTCCTGAGCTTAGCATAACATCATTCCTTTGTGCCCACCCTTTGGATGAACTCAGCCACAGTAAAATCCCAGAATTGTTTCACACCAGCACCAGGTAGTCCCTGAGCTTGGAGAGGCACCTGCAGTACCCAAGTTCTGGCCATGAAGTCCTACTGTGAATCAAACTTGTCTCATTGCAGCTGTTATCTCCTCATTGTCAGGGCTGCAATTCACTGTGTAGCCACTAATAAATGTACTGAGATTTGCCCACACTAAAGTAGGTCTCCTACTGGAGGGGACTCCACCACATATTTCTAGTTTCCCTCCTTCAATGGAATAAAGAAAGTGTTTTGCTTATGACCACAGTTATCTTTTTGTGTTTTGTTTTGTTTTTCCGAGTTATCTGTGGTTGTGATAACCTGTAAGAGCTCTTTGGTAGTTTTAGAGTTAGAGGTGGTTGCAAAACCTCTGTGACTCTTTGGTCATTTATTTTCAGAGTTGACAATACCCACACATACACACACATAGAAAGAGAAAGGGAAGGAAAGAGAGGGAGAGAAGGATGGAAAGAGAAAGAGAGAGAGAGAGGGAGAAAGAGAAAGAGAGAGAAAGAGAGAGAGAGAGACAGAAAGAGAGAGGATGAACATTCATAATGTATTTACTTTGTCAGGGACTCTGATAAGTAATGGGGAAAAATACAATAATATCTAGTGTTCATAGAGTGCTTTAAAGTTTGCTAAGTATTTTTTTTCAAGTGATCTCACTAAAATTCTATGAGGCAGGTGCTATTATTTTCCCTATTGTATATATGAGGAAACTGAGGATAAGAGAGGTTAAATGACATCTAACATCACACATATAAGTGTCTGAAGAATATTTTGAACTCAGATATTTTAGTATCCTTGCCAAGGAAACCCCAAATGGGGTCACAAAGAGTTGGACATGACTGAACAAATTCCTGACTCTAAGGAAAGCAATCTGTCCATTGCCCATAAAACAAATACAAATATAAGATAACCTACTGCCTTCAAGGAGCTTATATTATAATGGGTAAAAGATAACACATAAAGTAGAGTTGCAATTTGGATGGGGATGGAGGAAGGGAATGCATCATGGTTAAAGTAATAGACTGGGTTCCAGCAAGATAAGACAAAAGTTGAGTTATTAGCTCAGGGGTTCAGGAGCAGAGTCTAGGTTAAGAGTTGGGAGAAGGGGGAGAGTAGATATAACTATTTCAGTAGAAGTCACATGGATAGAGTGAATCCAGAGAGGGCTTTGAGGCCTGAGCCCAGATAAAATTAGTAAAAATCTGACTTATCAGATCAGAGAGAAGGAAGGGTGGGGCAGGATTCAAGTTACTGGTGGGGTGAAAAAAAAGCAATATTTTTTTTTACTCAAATCAATGTACTTTGTAATTCAAATTCCTTATTACATCTAAACCACAAACAGAGGGCTCAATTGGACAAAGCCTGAATGCTGGAGAAAATAGGAGTGCTAGGAATACTTAGATATGTTGGGAAACAAAGAAGACTATTCAACTTGTTTCCCAGATTGAGATTCTATGATTTCTTAGTGAATTAATAAATTTGATGCAGAGTGTGAAAGGCTCAGCCCTACTCACTATTCTCAAATTCTACCCAATCCACATTCTTTATTATTTGTAATATATTTGCATCTGGTAGTATTCTCTATACAGTGAGCATTCATATTATGGTATCTTCTTTTGGTCCTAGTACCTGATGTTCAATGGATCTTGTTTTCCTCAGAATTACTCTAGTACTCAAATGACTCTAATGTGGTGGAAAGTATACTGGATTTGGGGGGCAGCTAGGTGATATAGTGGACAGACCACTGGACCTGGAGTCAGGAAGATCTGATTTCAAATCCTGCCTCAGATACTTACTAGCTATGTGAGCTGGTTCCTCATCTGTTTAAAAAAAGACAGAGACAGGAAAAATGGCAAATCGCTTCTGTATCTTTACCAAGAAAACTCCACAGACAATGCCCATGTGATCACATAGAGTTGGACATGACTGACCAACGACAATAAATGCTGCATTTGGAGTTAGAGAACTAGTGTTCAAACCCTGGGTCTACTATCCACTACATCTAAGGCCCTGGACAAGTCATTTAAAGTTTTGGGGCCTCATTTACTCATCTGTAAAAAGAGGGTGTTAGAATAGATGGTTTGTAAGATTCTTTCCAGATTCAAATTGGTAATGCACTCCGTCTCTGTCTGCCTCTGTCTCTCTCTCCATACATATATACACACATAAATACATACATAAATATATATATATGTGTATGTGTATGTATATGTAGATCCACATATATGTATGTATATAGTAAGGAAAACTTTATTACAGTGTTTAAAAAACCTTACTTATATTGTTTAAAACTAATGTATGTGGCTAGAAATTGTGTAATCCAAAGTTTACTGTTAAGTCATACTGACCTTAGAAACCCTCTAGCCTCCTGGGTCCACCCAAAATGCTTGTTGTGGGTAAAGTCTATGTTTTGGCCTCCCAAAAGTTTTATTGAATATTTGTGTTTAGCTACTATACATTTCAAAGAATCTATATATCTGCAGGTTACTCAGCTTATAACAAAGTTTGAACCTTTTATAATGTAAACCTCACAGAGACCTGGACCACATCTTTTTCTGATTCTCTGCCAAATGGCTCAATAAAATTCCTTTTAAAGCCTTTCTAAATTTTGGGTTTTGTTCTGGACCCACTATATATACATATATTCATGCATACACACATGTGTATAAATATATGTACATATACACACACATGCAACATATATACATATGAACACATATTCAAATACAAATGAAAGTAGCCTCTGCCCTCAAGAAGCTTGTATTCTAAGAGATAAAATATAATACACAAATTGAAGCCTGAAATTGGAAGGGGATGGAGGAAAGGAATGTGTTACAGCATAAATGAAGTATGGGATTGGGTCCCAGGAAGATAAAACAAAAGTTGAGCTATTAGCTGAAGGATTGAGAGGCAGAGTCTAGGTTAACAGTATGTTAACATACACATGTACATATGGATTTACAGATAATATATGGATATCTAGATCTCTATCTCTATCTGTGTGTGTGTGTGTGTGTGTGTGTGTGTGTGTGTGTGTGTGTGTGTAAAATCACTGAAAGAGTACTGGAATTTAAAAGATAGAATCATAAAATTTCTGAGCTGGGAAAAAATTTAGAGAAGATTTAATCCAACAACACCATTTCAGAGGCAAAGAAAATGAAGTATAAAAAAGTTAAATGATTTTTTGACTGTCATTTAACAGTTTAGTGGAAGTCTCAACTAGAACCCAGGTCTCCTAATTATAATTTCTACTTACTTAATAGTTTTATTTAATTTGATAATTAACAGATTCAAGTGCAAGTTAACAATGTAGGCAGAATTCTATAATAAGAAAAATAAATTATACTGAAAATAATATTTAGGAGAACCCTATATTAGAAAATCTGATTAAAAATGTTCTAAATTGCTAAACTTTATATTTCATCATAAAATGAAGGATGAAATATACTATAACATATTTAAACATAAATGGAATGAAAAAGCATAATTTAATTAGAGCAATAAATAAAGCATCACATTCTATAGAACTATAATGAAAAGATAAAGTACTATTTTTCTGAAAAGCTACTATTTGTTTGCCTCATAGCATAATATTAATCTAAAATATTTGCTGTCAAGAGGAAAAAAGATTTTAGTCATTCTGTTGTCATGTACAAATCTTCAAGTTTAATAATAAAAATACAGTAGACTATAATGATCTTTAAAATTAATCTGATACTATTGTATGTAATTAGTACACAGTGAGTGGAGTAAAATAATTTTGATAAGCAAGCATAAGAACTTTGACACTCTCTGTGTTAGTCTATTTATAATCCAAAGAATTCAGTGTCATAACTTACATGCACACATTTTTATTTTCCACTTGTAATTAAAGAATATGCTTTTTGTTTATGGAGAAAAAAGTTCTACATGTTCCTTCCCCTACTTTAAATCAAGAAAAGGAATAATCCAAGTTCTATGGTCCAGTTTCTTACAAACAGAAGTCAACTTTCTAGAAAAGAACAACATTCATCATTTGCAGCTAACTTTTGATTTTTATACTTACACAGTTCATTACTTTTTTCCACAGGAAGCAAAATGCTCCTAATCTATAGTCAGAACAGGCTTTTATAGCATTTGAGAGCTGAACAACATACAATATCTACATTAATCACTGGGCTCCCTTCATTTTATAAACATGTGCAAAACAGAAGAAGACAACAAATTTAATTCAACAGGAGAGAGTAGCAGCTCAGCTCTACAACATTAACTTTGACAAATACTCATGGAGTCCTAAATTCACTGACTCAAAAATGAAATATCTTGTATTTAAATGAAATCATTTTCTCCATCATTTCTCATTCATCTCTTCTCATGTAGATTTAAATTTTAAACATAAAAATATGTGATATTTGAATTTTTTATACCATTTCAATTGTTGTTATTCCAATAGTAATTGCCCATGATGCTTTGTATGATGTACTTATCCATGTCCTTGATTAAAATGAAAGTGACATCTCAGGAGATGCCAGTATATTCAGTAGAAAGGCTAAAGAATTTTAGAACTAACCCCCAATGAAATCACAAGTTTAGCATCATATCAATGTTATTATTTCATATATATTTTTCTAAATATTTCCTTTTCTACACAGCTGTTGGGATGCCAAACTATATCTAATCTTGAAGATAAATGAGTGTAATTACATCATTCAATTATTGAGTTGTATTTTTGCCATACACATTGAGAAATACCTTTAAAATATCAAATATAGGGTAAAAGTAACATGTTGAGGCAGCTAGGTGTTACAGTGGATAAAATACAAGGCCTGGAGTAAGGAAGGCATGAATTCAAATCCAACCTTAGATTCTTACCAGCTTTGTGACCCTGGGCAAGTCATTTAACCTCTCTCAGCATGGATTTCCTCAATAGTAAAATAGGGATAAAAATGCTGTTGTGCAGATTAAATGAGATAATATTTGTAAAGCCCCTAGCATAGTGACCAGCACAGGGTTAGTGTAAAATAAATGTTTGCTATTAGGAGAAGGAGAAGGAGAAGGAGGAGTAGGAGGAGAAGAGGAAGTAAGAAGAGAAGGAGGATAGGGGAGGAGGACAGGAAAGAGGAGAAAGAGGAGCTTTTCTCTAGGCAAAGAGCAGTAATAATACTGCCTAGGAATGAAAACAGTAATGGTGGAAAGAGGTAAACTCAGTGTTAGCTCAAGGTTTCTCTTAGTGCTCAGAAACTTAAACTTCTAAAATAAAGAAGTTTTGGAGAGTCAGAACCATAACTAACAATTTTGTATACCAGACAAATACTACTAAAATCAACATGTGGGGTAGACTCTAGACTACAATAAAGCCCCTGCTGAAGAGGATGCAGGGTTGAGGCTAGGAAGAGTTCGTGTGAAGTGTAATAACCAGGGAACAAAATCCCCTGGAGCTTTCTTTTTAGTTGTTTTCATATGGCTAAAGGACAAGTAATGTCAGAGCTCTCTACATGTTGGTACTCTGGTGTAAAGGTCTGATTGCCCCATGGAGAACACAACCTGTGTCCTATACTCTAAAGATCCCCTATTCACTACTCTCCATTCCATGCCACGTGAGAAGAAAAAAAAATATCAGATTTGTATTATCTGCATTCCTTTTCCTTAGGCATGTTGCCTTTCATTTGAGTTGTTTTGCAATAATAGATGACACTCAAGCACTGCAGAATCCTTATTTGCTTATAGAGCAAAAAATGTTCAGAGAATAAAAGGCAATTAACATTCAAACCTAATTGTTTTATATATGCAAACATAATCTCTAAATTCACTTCAGATCGGTTTACAATATTTACATTCTCTAAGTAAAAAAAAGAAATGAATAGGAGAAGAAACTGTTGGCATACAAATGCTCCTGGATTGTATGTAATGAACACTTAAACAGATAAATAATGTATTGGCTAAAAATAACTTGACATTAGGATTAAGTTCCAGAAAGATTCAAAGATATAGTTTATGGTATTTTCCTATTCACATCATGCATTCATATGTGATAACTGTCTTTTGATAGTCCACTGAATTCTAAACACTTTGATCTATTGAAAGTAAAGAAAAAGTTTAGGAAAACTCTGAAAACAAAGGGGAAGCTTCGTGGCCTTTTGTTCGATAAAGTGCATGAATCTACAGGATAAACAAAGTTTAAATGTTTGATTGTTAAGCCTGTGGAAATTTTCTCAGCAATTCATTAATTTTATTTTGTAAAATATAGTCTTTTATTAGGCAAATATATTTTATTTGCAAGAATACTGAAAATAACCTAGGGTATTCAACTAAAAGGATGACTCCATCTGGTATCAATTAACATTAAATACAAATACTCTATAGAGTAGAATAGAATGTATGTATGAATGTATGTATGTATGTACATTTACGTACTTATATATGTAATATGTATATATATTCTGAAGATATTGAAATAAACATATGTACAGTGTGTAAATAAAGGTATATATGCACAAAGAAATATTCTGAAGACTTCTGTATGTGTTTATGAGAAAGAAACAGAGACAAAGACAAAGAAATAGGGATTTTTTATCACATTGCAGAACTGTAAAATATAGATAAAGATGTACAATTTAGTCAATAAAACAAACAAAAAAGAAAATTACTATAGATATATGTATAACCAAGAAATCTATGGGTGGCTTTCAGATATAATGTCTAATATTTAGTTATGATTAAATACTTTTTTGGCTCATGCACTTACTTAAATTTTTAAGAATATATATAACCAAGAAGGTATGATTCTTGCATAAGAAGTCTTTTAAGTTTGTCCTTTATCAAAAGACCAGAAATTATTACAATTAAACAGATAAAGCAGACTTGACAAGATACTGAACAACTTGATTCAAACTAATTCATGCTGGTATAAGTTATTAGGAAACAGGTTATTCAAAGATGGTGGAAAGAAGCCAAGAAGTTACCTGAGCTCTCCCCCATTTTCCTCAGAAACAAAGTTAAATCAAGCCTCTAAAAGAATTCTGGAGTGACAGAATCCACAAAAGATTGAGTGAAACAATTTTTCAACCCAAGATAACTTAAAAGGACTTTAGGAAAGGTCTGTCTCACTTGGGTAAAAGAGGAGCTCAGCCCAGCACAGGCATTGTTCAGGAAAGCCAACAGGAGGCTACTAGCCACAGCACAAATCAGCAGCCAAGGCCCACAGTCCAGGTTCAGCAGACCAGTGGCATAGCAGGCCAGGTGTGAGGCCTCCAGTTCCAGCGCAGAAGGCAAATTGCCAGCTTTGGAACCCAGGGTATAACTGGCACAAGTAGGCCAGGCCACCCTAGTGTAGTGGGCAAGCCTCCTGCCCCAGAGGCCCCAGCACAGAAAGCCAGAGATCATACACCTGTCACCAGGGCAAGAAGCTAGGTACAGTGCCCCCTGTACCTCAGGAGCAGAGCTTAACTTTAAAAAATGAGCAAAAAAAGAAAAAGCAAACAAAAAAAGACCCATGACCACAGAAGGCAACTATGGCAACAGGGTCAAAACACAAACTCAGAAGAGGACAATGTCAAAATGTCTTCATGCAAAGCCTCCAAGGGGAATGTGAATTGGCATCAAGCCCAAAAATTCCTCTTGGAAGAGCTCAATAATAGTAATAAAAGTGGAAGAAAATTAAGAAAAGAAATAAGAATTATGCAAGAGAATTATGAAAAAAAGCATCAACAGCTTGTGAAGAATCATGAAAATTGGCTAAAGAAAACAACTCCTTAAAAATAGAATTGGCCAACTGTAAAAAAAAAAAAATCCACTGAAGAAAACAACTCCTTTAAAAGTAGAACTGGCCAAATGGAAAAGTAGGTACAAAAGCTAACTGAAGAAAATAATTCCTTAAAAATTAGGATTGGGTAAATGGAAACTAATGACTCTATGAGACATCAAGAATTAGGGAAACAAAATCAAAAGAATGAAAAAAATAGAAGAAAATGTGAAATACTTCACTGGAAAAACAACTGACCTGGAAAATAGATCCAAGAGAAATAATTTAAGAATTATCAGACTACTTGAAAGCCATAACCAAAAAAAGAGCCTGGACACAATCTTTCAAGAAAAATATCGAGGAAAACTGCACTGATATCCTAGAACCAGAGAGTAAAACAGTCATTGAAAGAATCCACCCATCACCTATATCAAAATAAAAATTCCAAGGAATATTGTAGCCAAATTCTAGAACTATCAGGTCAAGGAGGAAATACTGCAAGCAGCCAGAAAGAAATAATTCAAATATCAAAGAGCCACAGTCAGGATTACACAGGACTTAACAGCTTCTATATTAAAAGTCTGGAGGGCTTGAAATATGATATTCCAGAAGGCAAAGGAGTTTGGGACACAACCAATAATCAATTACCCATCAAAACTGAATGTAATCCTTTAGGGGAAAAGATGGATATTCAATGAAATAAGGAGCTTTCAAAATTTCCTGATGAAAAGACCAGAGCTGAACAGAAAATTTGATCTTCAACTATAAGATTCAAGAGAGGAATAAAAAGGTAAACAGGAAATAAAAGGGGAAAAATATGGTATTCAATAAGGTTAAAATATTTACATTTCTACATTAAGATGATACTTGTAACTCTTAAGAACTGTATCTCTATTAGGGCAATTAGAAGGAATATACTTAGACAGAGGTACAACTTGACTTTGATATGATAATAAAAAATAATTAAGGGGTGAAAAAAAGATTGTACTGGGAGAAGAGGAAAGGGGGAGGCAGAATGGGGCAAATTATATTACAAGAAGAGGCATGAAAGATCTATTACAGTAGAGGAAAAGAGGAGAGGGGATGGCATTATTTTAACCTTACTGTCATTGGATTTGGGTCAAAGAGGGAATAATATACACACTCAGTTGTTTAAAGAAATTTATCTTACCCTATAAGGAAGTAGGAAGGGAAGGGAAATAGAAAAGGAAGGTGCTGATAGAAGGGAGGGCAGATTGAGGGAGGTAGTGGTCAAAAGCAAAACACTGATGAGGAGGGAGAAGGTGAAAGGAGAGAGAGAAAATGGGAAAAATAGGATGGAGGGAAATGCAGTTGGTATTCATAAATGTGACTGTGATTGTGATTAAATATTCCATAAAACAGAAGTGCATAGCAGAGTGGATTAAAAATAAGAATCCTACAATATGGTGTTTACAAGAAACATATCTGAAGCAGAGAGACACACACGGAATAAAAGTAAAAGGCTAGAGCTGAATATTTTATGCTTCAGCTTAAGATAAAAAAGCAGGGATAGCAATCCTGATATCAGACAAAACAAAAGCAAAAATAGATATAATTTAAAGAGATTTAAATTTAAAGGAAGGAAACTACATCCTGCTAAAAGGTACCATAGACAATGAAGTAATAGCAGTACAAAACATAAATGTACCAAGTGGTATAACATCCAAATTCTTAAGGGACAAGTTAAGTGAGTTACAGGAAGAAATAGACAGGAAAACTATCCTAGTGGGGGACTTCAACCTCCCCCTCTCAGAATTAGATAAATATAACCATAAAATAACCAAGAAAGAAGTAAAGGACATGAATAGAATTTT
The DNA here is from genome assembly GCF_900497805.2 of Vombatus ursinus. NCBI lineage: Eukaryota > Metazoa > Chordata > Mammalia > Diprotodontia > Vombatidae > Vombatus > Vombatus ursinus. The sequence continues at coordinate 16,735,559 of NW_020954608.1, forward strand.
ACAAAAGTTAGATATATTAGAACTCAGGAGAAAATTAAATGGGGAAAGAAAGGAATATACATTTTTTTTCTCAAGAGTACATGGCAACTATGCAAAAACTGACCATGTATTAGGACATAAATCTTCATAATTCAATGCAGAAAGACAGAAATATTAAATACACCCTTTTCAGATAGTAATGTGATTACATGTAATAAAGGGCCATAGAAAAAATATATTAAAATGCATTGGAAACTAAATAATCTTATCCTAAAGAATGAATAAAGAATCCTAAAGAACAAACCATAGGAACAATAATTACATCAAAGAGAATGACAATAATGAGACAACATACCAAAATTTATGGGATGTAGACAAAGCAGTATTTAGTGGAAATTTTATATCTCTAAATGAATAAAATAGAGGAAAAGCAGATCAATGAATTGGGCATGCTACTCAAAAAGCTAGAAAAAGAACAAATTAAAAATTCTCAATTAAACACCAGATTAAAAATTCTGAAACTCAAAGGAGAGATTAATAAAATTGAAAGTAAGAAAACTATTGAACTAATAAATAAAACTAAGAGCTAGTTTTATGAAAAAAAACATTAAAATAGATAAACCTTTGTCTGACTTCATTAAAAAAAAGAATACCAAATTAACAGTATCAAAAATGAAAAGGGTGAATTCACCACCAATGAAGAGGAAATTAAAGCAATAATGAGAACCTATTTTTCCCAACTTCATGCCAATAAATGTGACATCCTAAGTGAAACAGATGAATATTTACAAAAATATCAATTGTCCAGATTAACAGAAAAGGAAGTAAAATACTTAAAAACTGCATCTCAGAAAAAGAAATTGAACAAGCCATCATTGAACTAAATAGGAAAAAATCTCCAGGGGCAGATGGATATACAAGCAAATTCTATCAAACTATTAAAGGATAATTAATTCCAATATTATATAAGTTATTGGGGAAAATAGGCAAAGAAGGAATCTTAACAAATTCCTTTTATGACACAAATATGATGCTGACACCTAACCAGGAAGAGCCAAAACAGAGGGAGAAAATTATAGACCAACTTCCCTAATGAATGTTGATGGAAAAATTTTGAATAAAATATTACCAAAGAGATTATAGCAAGCTATCATCAGGATAATACACTGTGACCAGGTAGGATTTATACCAAACATGCTGGACTGGTTCACTGTTAGGAAAATGATTAGCATAATTGACCACATCAATAATAAAGCCAAAAGAAATCATCTGATTATCTCAATAAACGCTGAAAAAGCTTTTGACAGAATACTGCATCCATTCTTATTAAAAACACTAGAGAGCATAGGAATAAATGGAACTTTCCTTAAAATGATAAACATCTACCTAAAACCATTAGCAAGCCTTATCTGAAATGAAGCTAGAAGCCTTCCCAGTAAGATCAGGGGTAAAACAAGGATACCCATTGTCACCACTATTATTCAATATTGTACTAGGGCTTTTAGATTTAGCAATAATAGAAGAAAAAGAAAATGAATGAATTAGAATAGGCAACAAGGAGACAAAACTATCACTCTTTGCAGATGATATGTTGGTATACTTAGAGAATCAACTTTAAAACTTCTTAAAATAATTAACAACTGTAGCAAAGTTGCAGGATATAAAATAAACCCACATAAATCATCAACATTTCTATAGATTACCAACAAAGCCTAGAAGCATGAGATAGAAAGAAAAATTCCATTATAGACAATGTAAAATATTTGGGAGTCTACCTGCCAAGACAAACCCAGGAACTATAGGAACACAATTACAAAATATTTTTTTCACACAAATAAATTCAGATCTAAACAATTGGAAAAATATTAATTGCTCATGGGAAAGTTCAGCTAATATAATAAAAATGATTTTACCTAAATTAATTTATTTATTGAGTGCCATACAATCAAACTACCAAAAATATTTCATTAAGTCAGAAAAAATGCTAACAAAATTCATCTGGAGAAACAAGAGCACAAGAATATCAAGGGAATTAATGGGGAAAAAAAGCAAAAGAAGGTAGCCTGGCCATACCAAATCTAAACCTAAAAGGAGCAATAAATAAATAATGAGTAATAATTAACCAGTAATCATTAAAACTATGTGGTACTGACTAAGAAATAGAATGGTAAATCAGTGTAATAAATTAGGTACATATGAGACAGTAGTAAATGACCCATAGAAACCTACTGTGTGATAAATCCAAAGACTCGAACTTCTATGATAAGAACTCACTATTTGACAAAAACTGGTGGGGAAACTGGAAAATAATATGGCAGAAACTAGCTATAGACCAACATCTCACACCCTATACCAAGATAAGTTCAAAATGGGTACATGATTTAGACATAAAGGGTGAAATCACAAGCAAATTAGGGGAGTAAAGAATAGTTTACCTGTCAATGTATGGAGAAAGGAAAAATGTGTGACCAAACAAGAGATAGAGAATATTATGAAATGTAAAATAGATAAGTTTGATTACATTAAATTAAAAATTTTTGCACAAACAAAACCAATACAACCAAGATCAGAAGGAAAGCAGAAAGATGTGAAACAATTTTTAAAGTAAATGTTTTTGATAAAGGCCTCATTTCTCAAAGACATAGAGAACTGAGTCAAATTCATAAGAATACAAGTCATTCCTCAATGTGTAAATGGTCAAAGGATATGAACAGGCAGCTCTCAGATGAAGAAATTAAAGCCATCTATAGTCATGTGAAAAAATGTTCTAAATCACTATCGAATAGAGAAATGCAAATCAAAACAACTCTGAGGTACCACATCACATCTATCAGATTGGCTAATATGACAAAAAAAATTAAATGTTGGAGAAGATATTGGAAAATTGAGACACTAATGCATTTTTGGTGGAGTTACAAATTGGTTCAACCATTCTAGAGAGCAGTTTGGAACTACGCCCAAGGGACAGTCAAACTGTGAATACCATTTGATCTAGCAATGCCATTACTAGGTTTGTATCCCAAAGAGTTCATAAAAAAGGGAAAAGGACCTACATGTACAAAAATATTTATAGCAGCTCTTTTTTGTGGTGGAAAGAATTGGGAATTGAATTGAGGGAATGCCCATCAATTGGTGAATGGCTGAACAAGTTGTGTTATATAAATGTAATGGAATATTATTGTGATATAAGAAATGATGAGGAGGTAGATTTCAGGAAAACCTGGAAAGACTTGCATAAATGGACACAGAGGGAAGTAAGCAGAGCCAGGAGAACATTGTACATGATAACAGCAATATTGTACAGTGAACACTCATGAATAACTTAGTTATTCTCAGTGATACAATATTCTAAGACAATTCCAAAAGACTCATGACAGAAAATGCTATCAATATCCAGAGAAAGAATTATAGAGTCTGATTGCAGATTGAATCATATTATTTTCACTTTTTTGTGGTTTTTCTATTTTGTTCTGTTTCTTCTTTCACAAGAAGACTAATGTTGAAACATGTTCCCATGATTACACATGTATAACTTATACCAGATTGCTTGCCATCTTGGGGAGGGGAGAGGTAAGGAAGAGAGGGAGAAAAATTTGGAACTCAAAATATTATAAAAATCAATGTTAAAAACCATCTTTACATATAATTGGAAAAAATAAAATACTATTTATTAAAAATAAATTATAGGGATCCTTATGCCCCATGAGTTCCAGACATCACAGAAAAAATCATAATAATCAGTATTTTAAATGCAATTGGAAATTAACCAGAAAATAGAATGGATGGATATCTGGGAGCCCCAGAATGGATAGGAATTAAAAAAAATTTTTTTTTGCTGTATATAGGACATTTTTTATTGACAGAATTGGTGCTAAAATTTTTTTTTTAAACTGTGCGTGAAACTTGGGTACCATTTTAAAGAACATTCCTAGTATTTGAAATAAACATTTCTATCTTTGAAACAGAAAAAAAAGAAAAGAAAAGAAAGGAGAAGGAAAAAAAAGAAAGGAAAGAAACAAGTTGTTCTAAGTTTAATAACTAAGGTACTGCAGAAGAATCATTTTAACAATCCAAATGTTTAAGACTGGATTGAAATAACATTTTTAATTAAAATGATTAAAACATCAAATCAAATTGTGGTATTGCAAAAATGTACAAAATGATTATAATTTCTGGAGAGCTTCCAACTTTTAAAAGCACTTCAGTTTGAAAGATTGACTTTCTCTAAGAGATGTGAATTAGTCCATGAGGCACAGATCTCATATAACCCAAAGCACTTATAGAATGACATGTGCCTTAAATCTTTCTTCTTGGAGCCTCAATATTTTAAAGTACCAGGCACTGCAATGAATGATTAAAATTAACAGCTATTTTACAGCATTCAATGACTCAAACTAATATAATTACAAAACAAACAGTAGTAGCCCAATACTAATGCCATATTGTTTTCTTATACAAACTACAGTATTCAAGTATGAATTATTAATTTTTTAAAAACCTTTACTTGTTAGTAGGATTATGAGAGAGAGAGAGAGAGACAGAGAGACAGAGAGAGAGACACAGAGAGAGAGAGAGAGAGAGACAGAGGGAGAGGAGACGGAGAGAGAGAGAGAGAGAGAGAGGGAGAGAGAGAGAGAGAAAGAGGTGGGAGGGTCCTAAATGGAGCTTGAAAAATTAAAATATAATTGAACAAGAAATAAAGATAGAAAAATGTCACATAAATGCCCTGCAAAGAAGTGAATGAAGAAACACTTTTCTTTTTTCTGGGCAAGAATCCTTTTTAGCAGTACTTTATGTTTATAGAAGACCAAAAGTAAGCCATGGAATTTTCATGTATGGTTTACTAAGTATGGGATTCTAGTGATGCAAATTTATGCATAGATGAATGGAATCATATACAAATAACTGGGTTAATTTGAGGAGATCATGCCTAGATAGTAATTTCTGAAATGGTGCTCTGTGATGCAAAAATCCATTTGCAAATATGCTGTCAGTTGACTAAAATATGTAACTATTAAAATGTTTAGTAGTGTCACACAGTTGAACTTAACTAGGCATCTCACAATGATGATCATGATGACATTTTCAAAATGCTAATCAATACTTCTAGGCCTAAAACAAACAAAACCTAGCAGATATGTTATCTATATGGTATAGATTAAAGGAAAATATAACTAAGCCTGATTTGAATAGCACTACAACTCTGCAAAAATGGATTCATAATGCTTTTGTCATATAGTTCTGAAAGTGTTTTGTGGTTGTGAATATTCATTGAATTTAAATGAGTACAAAAACACCCTTTGTGTGACAGTTAAGAGGTACAAAGAACTTTACATAAATTCCCATAACATATTTAGAACAAATCTATCAAGTAGGTGGCATAAATATTCTTATATCTATTATTTATTTGAATCATGAAGCTTGAGTTTCAGAGAGCATATATGACTTGCCTAAATGCATACAAGCAACAGAAATGGAACTCAAGACTAGACTTCAAGTCTAGTGTGCTTTTACACACTACCAGATACCAAATACTTTTGTGATACTAGAAAAGTTGTTTCAAAAATTGACACTAAAGAAAAGAACACAACCTCAAAAACATATACAATAAACTCTGAAAACTCTGAGGAGCAAAATTAGTGGCTCCTACACACTTTGATAGAAACTGATTTATTATATCCATCCTATTCAGAGTTAATGGAATACTCTATACAAAGATAGGGCAAAATTGTATTTAGAAAAATATTCTTAAAGTAACAAGACAAAATTTAGTTTAAAATTTGAATGAGTAGGAGATGATGATGCATATAAAGAGACTAAATCCTTAGTCCATTTCAAAGTCAAAAAGGCAATCCAGCTATCTTCTCTGTCTGTCTGTCTGTCTGTCTCTCTCTGGCTCTCTCGCTCTTTCTCACACACACACACACACACACACACACACAACTTTATCATTATTGTTACTCTCCTCACTTTTTACTTTCACAGTTTACTTATTTGCATTTTCTTATAATGAAGCTAAGGGCTTATGTAATAGAAATCTTGTTTTGATTTAATCTTCATATTTGTTACTAAATAAACATATAATAGGTCACTTAAGTCAGACAAAAACCTGTGAAGGAATAGCAACTTTGTGAGAAATGTCACCAGACAAAACATCGTGTTTGGGAAAATATCAGATATGCATATCTGAAAGTCTGATATTCCTTTGTCAGAATTTACATGGATAATAACACTTTTTCACATCAATTGCTGGCATGATGTAAAAGGACATAAAAATAAATATATAAGAAGTAATTACACAAAAGAAATAGAACTTAAGTATCCCCCAAAAATGTTTTAGAGATTTTATTTTACATTCAAGAATTTCCAAATGGACCATCATTTGCTGTTCTTAAATTAATTTAATTTTAGAAAAAAATGTCAGTAATTTGTGCAGAATGGATTCTGTGAGCCTCTCTTCAGCTTCCAAACCTGGTAGATGTTGCAGAGGAACCAGAAATTTATTGCAAACATTAAATGCACTCTTTGAAGTCAACTTAAAACTTTAAACAATCTTTAGATTAGAATGATTTTATGTCAAGCTTTTTATGCTGGAATCACTAATGAATAACCCACTGTGTCACACAGCTTTCATCCCCACAATAATCTACATCAGCAATCATGTCTAATAAGAAAGATGGAATCATATCTATCTTCCAGGAAATCATTCTTACTGAAAAATTACTCAGTATCCTTTAAACATTAAAGAAAGAATACACAAAAGGATTTTGAAATGAGGGGAAAAAACAGGCAAACACTGCTCAACCCAAAATGTTCCCAATTCAAGGCAATAATTATTTTTTTAAAAGGCATACTGTTGTCCCAACCATAATTTCTACTTGTAAAATAGAACTCCAGTCTTTGGATTCAGGAAGACATGAGTTCAAAACCTACCTTGGACACTTACTAGTTCTGTGACCATGGAAAAATTAATTACCTTCTCTATTCCTCAGTTTCTAAGTTCTAAGATGAGGGACTTGAACTTATTAGCATTCCTTTAAGCTCTAAATCTGTGATTGATGAACTAGTACTGACTTGGAATATGTAGAAAACATCCCTCTTACACACATATGCAAATGCATATACATACATATGTACATACATATACACACACACACTCCAGGGTAAATTCTAGTTGAAAATTCTAAGTGAATGGATCACAAAATACAATTGAATCCCATTATGAAACTTATGTTTTTCATTGGAAAGACAATTTCTTCATTAAAAGGCTTAAATTTCCCAATGAAATCAATGTAGAACACATCACTACACAAATAGGATTTTGACCCATAGTACAACTGTCATTGACTGATTTATTGACCCTAACTGTTATGAAGTTATTCCATATTATATAGATACATATTCAAATAATGTGCAATGCTCATTTTATGCCTCCAAAACAGTTACCCAATCAATGGGAGAGAGATTCTAATGAATTTTAATTATACCTGTCAGCCATAAAAAAGAGACCTACAATCTAACTCCGTAGTACTGTCTACAATCTCTACATTCTCAATGTAGGGAATATTACAATGGATACTCAAAATAATGCCCGCAGTCACTTCTGTAACTCTGTAGATTCTGTTAGTATTGGAAATCTGACAGTCAGGCTTCTTTAACTATTCAAACAGTGTGAAATGGCCAGAAGCTGTGATTTCTTCAGATTAATAAAGAATAACCCAAAGGACTCTCAAGTCAAAGCACAGCTAAAGAAACAGTCAAAGCTTCTACATTACATCGCTTCAGACATTTTGACAGTCCATCCTGGGAGACCTTATTTTAGCTTCAAAGTGACACACGGTGCAAATTTTGCTCACTGAACCAGCAATCTTATGCAAGACACACAGCTCAGTTGTGGTCTAGTTCAGAAAGAGCATTTAAATGCTGACTATGGTTACACTGGCCCTTAGAAAAGGGATTGCTTTTCAAGTGATGTATTTGTTTTTACCAGAAACAATAAAAAAGTGTCATTTTTTCAACATAATCTTCCAAGATCCTGGCCCATTTTAGATGGTACATTGGACAATGGAGATGAGCAAGTTCCTAGATATGTGGTGAAGTACTGAGAACATTAAATCATGGTGCAGATCATCATGAATTGAAAAAGATGGAGAAAAAGTAATCTAGTTCCTGGCTAAGATAAAAACTAAATACAAACCATCAAAGACAATTTTTTATGTTAACAATATATTGTTTTCTGGGTGCCATAGATACTTCTTTTTATTCTGTTCCTGGACTGAAAAATCTTTACTATCTGTATATTCTTTATGGTTAGACTGTTTCATTAAAATTTTCTATTCAACAATAAGTGGCTAATATTTGCAAGCACTATGCTAGGCACTTGGGATTCAAAGACAAAATGGGAAAAAACCTTCAATATTCTCAAGAAGTTTATTCTGCTGGGAAGATGTAGCAAGTACACAGATTAAGTAGATAGAATAATTTCAGGAAGGAGAGAACTGTAATACTTCTTCTTGTCCAATCACCTAGACATCTAACTTGTTTTTATCATATGTGTTTACATATATATATATATATACACACACACACATATATATATACAAATGTATGTACATATGTATGTATGTATACACATGCCATTTTGAGGCAAGGTTAGGGAGAAAAGGATAAAAGAGGTTGAATTTCATCTAAGAAATATTTGTTTAAAATAATTTTACATTTTAAAATAATGATATTTTCAACTGAATTCTATAATTTTGTCATCAATCTTTGAATAGTATGTGTCACTTAACCTATGACCTATTTTCCGCACTAGACAACCTGGGTGATTTTTTTAATCCAAATTCTCTCTAACTTTTCCAAAGTCAACTGTACTCATGTGTAGCCATCATCTCTGACCAGTCAATAGCAGATTCAAGAGGCTATCTTCTCTCTCTTGTAGATCATTTTGCAATAAGTAATTGTTAAACATTGAATACATACAGGAAACTGTGCTGGGCACTGGAGAAACTGGAGAAAACAGTTAGATTGTGTGAATTACTGAAATGGCCCTCAACATTATAGGAGTAGAATTAGAGACAGAAAGAGAAGGAAATCCCCAGAGTTGAGAATTAACAGATTGATCCCTAGCATTTATGTAGCATTTTAAAGCTTTCAAAGCATTTTATATGTGTTATCTCTGATCCTCACAACAACTCTGTGAGATAGATGCTGCTATTGTTACTATTTTTGCTGATGTTCAGTCATTTTCAGTAGTGTCTGACTCTTTGTGACCTTGTTTTCTTGGCAAAGGTACTGGAGTGATTTGTCATTTCCTTCTCTAGCTCATTTTACAGATGAGAAAAAGGAGGCAAATAAGGTAAAGTGACTTGCCCAGAGTCGCACATCTAGAAAGTGTCTGAGGCAGGATTTGAACTCGGGAAGATGAGTGAGTTTTCCTGATTTCAGGCCTGGCACTTTATCCACTGAGCCACCTAGCTGCTATCACTATTTTATCTATGAGGAATTTGAGGATGGAAAAGGTTAATTTGACCAAGGTTACACAGTTAATAATAATGATATTAAGCACAGAATACATGCTTAATTATGTGTCATTTCCTTCCTTATTTCCATTTCTTTCCTGTTTCCTCCCTTTTTTCCTTCATTCCTTCCTTCTTTCCTTCTTAATACCTTTCAAATTACTCCAGTTATCATCAGCATCTTTATTTTTCTTGACAGGACATATGATTTCATTGGCTTATGGATGTCATGGTGAAGAATTTCTTTTACCACTTCAGAGGGGCATGTTCTCTTCAATTTATAATCTTAGAGTGCTCCTGAGGCACTGAGAGGCTTAAATGACTTACCCAATGTGACATTGCTAGTATGTATCATAGGTAGGACTTGAACTCAAGTCTTTTTGACTCCATGAACTAGTTTCAATCCACTATGCCAAGCTACTTTTTTATCTTTAGTATTAATTCAATTCAATTCATTAAACATTTATTAAGTACATACTATGTGCCAAGCACTATGCTAAGCTTTGGGGACATAAAAAGAGGCAAAAGATTGTCTCTACCCTCAACCAGTTTACAATCTAATGGGGGAGAAAACATGCAAAAAATACAAATAAATATATACCAAACAAGTTATATGCATAATAATAGGAAATAACTAAAAGAGGGAAGGCATTGGAATTAAGAAATATTAGTAGGGAAGGCTTCCTGTAGAAAGTGGTATTTTAGTTGGGACTTAAAGGAAGCCATGGACCTCAGTAGTTGGATCAGAGGAGGGAGATGATTCCATACCTGGGGGACAGCCAGAAAGATGCAGAGTAGAGAGATGGGGTGCCTTTTCATGGTGCAGACAATAGGCCAGTGTCACTAGATTGAAAATATGTGCTTAAAATCTCAATCTTCAGCTTTGACTTCTCTTTCAAGTCCCTGACTTGAAACTTGAAACAAGCCTAACTTAAATGCCTAAAAGAGATCTTCATGGATACATTCTGCCAGGACCTCAAATTTAAGATGTCCAGAACATACCTTTAATTTTCTTCCCACCCCCATCTTCCTTTCAACTTTACTATTTCTGTCATCAACACTAGTATTTGGCTTATATCCTATGTCTAATTCCTTAACATCACCTTTGATACTCCCCCTTCCCTTTTTAATCATCTCATATATAAAATCTTTTTCCTAGTCCTCACCATCTTCCTTCACAAGCTATTGCGTTCTTCACAATTTCTCTCTTCTCTAGTTCTACTACCATCTAATTCAAGCCTTTATTATCACATCTATCTGGAAAATTACCTCATACCTCATACCTTTTACTGATTCTACTCTTTTCCTCCCAAACCATTCTTAATACCACCATAAGTCTTCCTTCCTCATGCATTTCTCAGGTCACGTTAATCATTTAATTTTTATTTTTTTGCCTGATATTCAAGGCCTTTCATTATCCTACTTTTCCAAGCACCTTTTATATTATCTCTACTCTTCTACACAATCTACTCCTGAGCTAAACTAGACAACACACAGACCTAGTAGATACTTGTACTTTAATACTGACATATGTGCTCACTCTTTTCCCTATTTCTCTCATTCTTCTACCTCATCAAATCTTTCCTATTTGTTAAAAACTTAACTCAAATGGAACTATTTCCTTAAATTATGCCTTGATTTCCCAAATGTGTCTTGTACCTTTCATTAGCCCTTTTCTCTTATATCTCTAATTCAGTTATTAGAGCTTTTTAATAGTAAAATTATTTATATATCATCTCCCCTCCTCTCCGTAATCTCCATGAATTCAAGGCCTCCACCTTATTTAAGTTTTGTGTCATTGCCATCATTTAGGACAGTGTTTTACCTTTGTCAAATTTGTTAAAATATCCAAATTGGGACCCAGATTTCTGGAAGATGAAACTCAGGGATTTCCTCCAATAATTGAGGCTCTTTCTTAGTCGCAAGCATTGCAAGAATGTGGAAGCCATGATCGTGTCCCTTTTTTTTATTTAGGTCCTCTCCTCTTCTTCTGTATCCCTCATTTTTTTTTGTATTTAATTTGCCAATATAAGTTCTTCAATCCTATTTAAAAAGCTAAAAATCTTTAGGGTCATTACTTGACAACAACTGATGGAAAATATGTAATTATGTATTAAGCGAAAATAACTCCAAGCAGCATATTTCATAGATTAATGTTTAAAACATTTAGCCAGTTAAGTTCATGGGGTGCTATTAAGTAAAAACAACAACAGTTTTCAAAATAATATCTATTGTAACCTTCTGCCTTCTCAATTCAGTAAAGGGACTTGAACTATTCATGATTAAAATAAGTAACTCAGACTAAGAAAATAAATCCAATACTTTAGAAAATCACAAGAGATCAAGAGATCTGAAAAAATGCCTGATAACTAAATTATCTGAACTTACCTTCCCTTTGAGAGCTCCATGACAACTGATCATTGAGTAACTTAAACATGTTACCTTTAATATCTACTTCCAACATGCCAATACCTAGATTCTCTCTTCAGAAAATACGAATTCTCTAAACATAGAGATACCTTCTTCAGCTTTCCTTTACCAACACATTCCCTGTCCAAAACAGTTTTGATTTAACAGTTTTTTTTTTGGCTAGGCAATAGGGTCACACAGCTAGTAAATGTTTTGTGCCTGAGGCCGAATTTGAACTCAGGTCCTCCTGAATCCAGGGTCGGTGCTCTATCCACTGTGCCACCTAGCCACCCCTTTGATTCAACACTTTTGATACTGCTCTGAGTAGTACAGGAATATATAGAAGAGGAACAGAAGAGAATAATGTGATAACAGAGTAAATGTCAATGGACAGCAACAAGTATTATCATTCCTGTGGTGCCACTATTGAAGCTAAACCCCTGCATCCATATTTAGCCAGGAGATTAATCTATAACAACATTTCTAATATGCAAAGCATCACTATGTATACTTGAGGCATGGAATAAAAAATGAACAAGTTATGTTCAAAGTTAAATAAGAGGATTAAAGCAGACTAGATATCTTAAAGAAGTTATAAACCTCCTTTAATGATTCCAATCTTATCCCAGAAACAAAGGATCATTTTAATATCAATATTCAACTTTCATTGTCATGTGGCTAGGATATATGGAACACAACAGTCTCAAAATTACTTCAAAATTAACATAGATGACCATGAAGAAGCACATGATGTATAGAAATAAACAACATGTATAAAGGATGAATAGGAGTATAAGATCTTATTAGGGAAATATATGTTAGGAAAAGAAGATGAACTAGTCCCTAATAAGAGTAAGAGATGAAAAGTGGACAGCCTGAGTACATCAATGATATCCTGGAGATGCACAGAGAATAGGGGAAAGCCTCTGACATTTTGGATATATCTGAGGATGTGAACAAAAAACACACAGGATGGGCAGGAATGAATGACTTGCAATCTGCTTCAATAGATGGAATATCCAAATCGATGTGAGCACATATCTATTTTAGTATTGAGTATTTAAGTAGGAGGCATGTGAGAAGTAGAAACATTAAAAAAAATGCATGACAAGAAAAGGCTATGGCTGGAACATATAGAAAGTAGAAGCAAAAATAGATGGACAAATGGGTATTATAGTGGCATGGATATGACATTAAAAGAACTGTTCTCTGGAACTTTAGTTAGATCCTTTGTGAAGTACCTGTAGGAGGTACTTGTAGTAGGTACTTGTTATAGGTACTGTAACTTTCAACAGTAAAGGAATCATGGGATCAAAAGTTTAGAAGATCAGAGATTTAATTTGGAAGGGACTTCAAAAATCATCCAGCATACACATCATTTTCAGAAGAGGAAACTGAGGCCAGAGAGATTAAGTGACTAGCATGTGATCACACAAGTGTAAAACAGAAGAGCCAGGATTTGAAATCAAATCATTTGATGACAAATTCAGCACTTTTTCCACTGTCTGTCTCTTCCTATGAGAGTATAACTCAACCCAAATATTCAAATATGTAAGTATAAAATAATAAAACTAATTCTAGAGTATTGCTTATGCAATTAGTCATTTATGACTTTATAGTTGTAGCTAAATACTCTAACCACTTCATATTACCAGAAATAGGATGAGAAATCCATTTTATGTCCTTGGAGGAAAGGCACTGAAGGACTGATTAATAAAAAGCTATCATTCACAGTTGTAATAAAATAAGCATCTATATATGATTAGCAATTAATTTCATGATGCTAATATAGTGATACTATTTTCTGAATTACTATTTCCTGATACTCTCACATAAATTTCCCACATCCTTATATAATATTGCAGTTAAACTTAAACATATGTTCTCAACCTAATGAAATTGTTGCTTGGAATTTCCATTTGTTTCCAACCTGGATTGTACTACAACAATAGATGGTCACTCCTTAGTATATGAAAAATGGACAAAATTCCTTTTCCTCCTTATTTGGACCTTCACACCCTTGCTTAATGGGTTTCTTTGAACTAAATTATCTAATCATTAAATATATTATAGTGGCAAGTAGGAATATAGATTTTGAAGTGGTGAGACTATAGGATCATTCACCTAGAGTAGGAAAGGGTCTTAGACATCAACTAGTACCTCATTTTGAAGATTGTAGGATCCCAAATTTAGATTTAGAAAGGACTTTGGATGTTATTTAATATACCTCCATAATTTTAGAGAAAAGGAAACTGAGGCTCAGAGAGGGTACATTACTTTCCCAAGATTTTACAGATAATAAGTGATGAAGTTGGAATGTTAGTTGGTTTAATAACAACTCTACCAATTGTATTTCATCTGAGCTGTGCCTCTTTACAATTCCTCTATACCTTAATAGACTGTTTTCATGAATTTTTCTGTAAAAAAAAAGATTAATTACACAGTTAGCAATTCTAGTGATGAATCTCTTTGTTCTCAGATAGACTGATTCTCAGACAGACAAAAGATCACTCAACAGGCTTATGCCTGATGCCTTTTCCCATGTAGTAGAACCCACTAAAGAAAGTGTTTTGGCCAAATGAGACAGCAGAGATATGATTATTAATAATTCAAACAACTCATTTTAATATATGGAAATGCAGTTTACAAATCTTTTTCTTACACACAACTGACTTTTTGTTGTTGTTATTTATTTCTTATGGAATTGCAAAGTGCTTTCCTCACAATGACCTCACTAGGTATGCAATTTAAGTATTCATCTTATTTTACGCTTGAGGAAAGTAAAGTTCAAAGTTAAGGATTTGCCCATATTAACAGAGCTAGTAAGTATCTGAGGTAGGAATTGAACTTATGTTTCCTGTCTCAAAGTCCAGTGGACTCTGATATAATATGTCATGTGGACTTCCCACAATAATAATTATTTTTAAAAAGTTATGTTGAAATAAGTAGGTCTTTTGTGGTGACAAAGAATTGGAAATTAAGAGGATGCCCATCAATTGGGGAATGGCTGAACAAGTTGTGGTATATGAATGTAATGGAATACTATTGTGCTATAAGAAATGATGAACAGGCTGACTTTGGAAAAACCTGGAAAGACTTGTATGGTCTGATGCTGAATAAAGTGAGCAGAACCAGGAGAACGTTGAACATAATAACAGCCACGTTGTGTGAAGACTAATATTGATAAATTTAACCCTTCCCAGCAATATAAGGATCTAAGACATCTCCAAAGGCCTTGTGATGGAAAATGCTATCCACATCCGAAGAAAGAACTATGGAGTTTGAATGCAGATAGAAACATACTATTTGCTAGTTTTTTTTTTTCTTCTGTTGAGTTTTGTTTCCTATTTCTGGTGGTTCCTCCTATTGGTTCTAATTTTTACTTACAACATCACCAATGTGAAAATATGTTTAATAGGAATGTATATGTATAGCCTATATCAGATCGTGCACCATCTTGGGGAGGGTGGTGGAGAGGAAGGGGGAGAAAAATTTTAAACTCAAAAGCATATGGAAGTGATTGTTGATAAATCAAAATTAATTAATAAAAAATTTTAAAAAGTTATATTGAATTAGACTATGAAGGTTATGTAAAAAATGTTAATAATTTAATCATATTGAAATTGAGATAAATAACTATTCCTAAGTATCCCAGCACTCCAGTCACCGGAGTAACTGGGTTTGACCTTTATTATTTCACAACTTCCACATTTGCTTTAGTTTTTCAGCCAGAGCCGTATGATCACTAATGTAGTTTGGCGGGAGGAGTGGTGTAGTTGTCCATTTCTTTGCTCATAGGTTTTGCAACATTTTGCATTAAGACAATTCCTTCAGTAAGCTCTACTAGATCAACAACTTAATCAATCCACACATGGCCTACCAGATTTCTATTTCTGTTATTTAGTTATTCTTATTACTGCAGTTGTGGCTCATTAATCTTCTAAAAGAGTCAGGCTTAAATTTAGAGGTCTATGTTCATCCACTGTACGATTTATAAGACGTATGGTATGCTGGAAAGACCTTTTGAAGTCAGAGGACCTAGGTTCAAATCCTACCTTCAATAATACCTTTGTGACACACCATTTAAGGCTCTTGATGGCAAAGTTATTTATCAATAACGTCAGAGAGAAGGGACAGATGGCTTCTGGAATCCCTTTTCCACTCTAAATCTATGATTAACTACATGTGAAGGTAACTGTTGGTTTATGACTCTAGTCACATTATCTTATTTGTTTAGCCAACTATCAGTTGAAAATTTTATCCTTAAATTATATATTTAGTTGTTTCCCTACTTGTCACATGCTTGCAATATGCCTAATTTCATTTTTGGAGAAGAATTTATTTTAAGGACCTGGATTATTGGAATATTTTACAATGTTGGTATATTTTAAATAATTTTAGCAGCAATTACTCTATTTTTTTCAAGTAGTGAAATTAAAGGAGACAGTGATATTGGTGGTATTGGAATGGAAACATTCTGAGTAAGGAAGAACAAATTAATTAGAGAAAAAATCAGTTCAATTCAATCCAACAAATTTATTCAGTACCTGCTTGGTGTTGGTGTCAAAGTGGAAATGAAATATTCTTTTTTTTCAAGTAGTTAACATTCTGCTCAGGTATATGGGATCTATCTTATCTATGTAACAATCACCGATTTATCTATGTGTCTATCATCTACATATCTATGTAGCTATCAATCATCTATCTATGTATCAATTTATCTACCATCTACCTATCTATGTATGTATTTACCACCTATCATTTATCTGTGTGTCTTATCTCTCATCTATCTATGATTCTATCAGTCTATGCATGTTAACTATCTGTACAGGGTAAATAGAAAAGTTATTTCAGAAGGAAGAGTACACTATAAGTACACTAAACACTGCATGTTCCAGGGAAGGTTTTGTAGAGGAGGTGGCATCTCAGCTGAAACCCAAACAGAAATCATAAAAAAAAAGCTGAACCTTGAAAAGGAAATATGTATTAAGGTTGACATCACTTGCTGCTATATACTGCAATAAATCAGTTTAATCTAATAACACAAAGTAGCAGAAAATGAGGTGGGGAGGTGGGATCTGCATTTGGTTATGCTTTTTGAAGTCTTCACTAACCACCTCAGTCAAGCACATATTCCCTTCCTGCACTGCTATTACTATGCTTATTGTAATTTGTTTTCTTAGATTCTTAGTTTTTCATTAATGCATATTCAATCAACTGGCTTAAAATACAAACTCCTCGGGGGTTACAAATAGGACTTGTACTTTGTATCTTTAAACATTAAACACGTTTTGAGTAAACTCTTTGTAAAAACAGTTCTATTGATACATTTTTAAACAATATATAATGAATGGCATTTTCCAATGAGTGAATTTTTTTAGCTTTTGCCCTACTTACAGAACAGGTAGCAAATATAATTTGTTTAGTCATCTGCCATGTTTCATATTGGAAATCTCAATAGAATAGAAAGATCATTGCTTGTGGAGTCAGGAAATCAAAGTTTAATTGTTGTCAATTATGTTTACTACCTTTGGAACCATGGGCATGACACCTAACTTCTCTAACCAACAGTTCCCTCATCTGTAAAATGAGGGTATGGGACGAGCTGGCCTCTGAGATCCCTTATAGATAGAGATCAATGATCTTGTGAAAATAGCTTAAATGAGATTTTAATAAATTATTCAAGATCAACTATAAGTAATATAGATAGATAGATAGCACATTGTCCACTTTAAATGATATATAAATAAGAACTGCTACTAACATTTTCTCAAGAACTTTAGAGGTAAAAGTGACCTAAGATAGCATGCACGTATAGCCAGAATGGAGGCCTAAACTGAAGGAATTAGAGAGGAGCCATTCACAACATTTGATAGGGCGATGTATCTGGCCTTGCTGTGGAGCTTGACCCAAGAGGTTTAATCAATAGAGATAGGGCTTCCCCAAGCACCCTGCTAAGTCTATCTAAATTAATCTATATTACACAAAAGCTGATTGAGCCTATGAACTACAAAGTTGACATAGCTCCTCCTCTAAGAGAGTGAATAACAGCAAAAGGTCAACAGTTAACCAGCAGAATGTAGCAGAGTTCATCACAACAATGTCAGCAGCAAAGATACCCAGCTCAACAGAAAAAGTAGTTTATCCTATGACCTCATCAGGGCATAGTAAGGACTTTTCATCATCATAGACATATTTGTCCAATCTACATACGTGCCCTGGCCTCATCTATTTTCTTCTCTGTGTCTCCCTCTTGGTGGTGATGTAGTAAACTGCTGAGCATATACCTATGGGTACATCTAGTAATTTTTTCTTGTCACTTATCTATTTAATTAAATGTCAATTGCTTTGACCTAATGCATTCTTTATGACTAACCTGGTAAAAGAAACTTATTTAATGGGGGGCTTATCAATTATGATTTTGAGCCAAGGCCAACCCTCTCCTACATTATGGCTCATTGCTATGTTCCACAAGGTTATAATGCAGTATAATAATAATAATAACAACAACAACTAACATTTATTGTTCCAGGTATTGTAATCAGTGCTTTATAATTATCTCATTTTATCCTCACAACAACCCTGAGAGGTAGGTGCTATTATTATTCTAATGCTAGATATAATTGAGGTTAAGTGACTTGCCCAGGGTTACATGGCAAGTAGTATATCAGGCCAGATTTGAACTCAGTTCTTCCCAACTCCAGGCCCAGTACTTTAGCCATTGTGCCACTTAGTTGCCCAGGGCACTTCAAGATTTTCAAATGCAGTTATGAATGCACAGAATGTGTATCCATAGGGATTACAAAGACTGCATATTCATATTTATTGTTTTCTTGATTAATTTCACTTATACCATTGCAAATCACAAATTTTAAGACTAGGTTTTTTTAGCTCTAGACTGACTTGGATAAAGGTAGAATGGATTGCTACACATTTAAGAATATTTAGTGATCTCTTTGGAACTTTGCATGAGGAAAAATGTACAAAGAAACTGCTTGAATATGGAGCAATAGAGTGAAGGACAGCAGGGGTATCAATCTCAGCTCACTGGACTAGTGGCTGCTGAATTAAAATTAAATGTAATTGGGAAATGTTTCAGAAAATAAAGAAAAACAAAGACAATGTTAACTTGTGTTTTTCTGAATCACTATGTAGCCCACAGGGATCTGTTTCTGTTTGAATTTGGCATCACTAAAGTACATTTTGATTTTATAAAAGTCTGAATTATAGAATATTTCTTTGTACATAGTGGTTTATAAGTTGTCTCCCCTATTACACTGAGCTGTTGCAGAGCAGGATTGTTTTATACATTTGTTTGTATCCCCAGACTTTAGCAGAGTATCTGTACCATGGTACTTAATGAACACTAGCTGACTGACTTTAAAATAGATTCTAACACTACTTTTGAGTAATTCAAATTAGGCTTTGTCAAAAAGTAGTACTTTAGGACCTGTTTTTATGTTATATAAGAATGATCTGTAATTAGCACATCAATTTTACATGACCTAAGGTTTCCAAAAGACTTGTAAAGTAGGTTAAGTACATCCTCTGTAATCTTGTTTATGTTATTGGTTTGATTCACTAAGCCTTTTCCCATTGTAAGACCAAATTCAATTTTAGTTATGAATTATAACACATTTTAAATTAACAGATCATTAATCAATCAATTTAAATCAACATTTAAAAGATAATTTAACATGATAAAAATATCATAATATGCCAAATATAACATGGTTCTTATAACAATAGCAATGGTAATAATAATATTAATAACAATGAGCTAACAATAACACAGATCTTTTTTAAGCATTTCAAAGGATGCTTTCCTTTCAACAACCTAACAAAATAGGAAGTAAAAATAACATCTCCATTTTTTTTTTGATGAAGTGCTTGAAACTGATAGGGCTAAGCGATTTGTCTATAATAACATAGCTAGCAAGTATGATAGCCAAAGGTGAAACTCATATTTTTTGCCTTCAAGCAAAGAAATATTTTGTTTGTTTTTAAAAATCACATGCCATAAAAACCTAGCATAAAATGATTAAACTATGAATGAAGAGAAAATCATTTTAAACCATTTAATTTTTTAAACACTTAAAGGGTTTAAAAATGTCAGAAATGTATTCAGTTCTGCTGTTAAATTTTCTTAGGCATGATGGCATGTGACCAAATTTATTGGAGGGAAAATGTCTATTAGTATCTTCCCCAGAGTCCTGCGTGAAATGAGTAGCCACCAAACTCTGGCTTGATAATATATACTTGGTAATCTGGAATTTTGCACTCTCTGATTTATTCTACGATCTCAGTCTTAGACTCCTCTTTGAAAGCAGTTTAAATTTGGGGAAAAGATTTGTCAGCATCTATTGTTGAAAAAGTATCAATACCAAAATCAATAATGGTATTTTAGAACCCCATTACACTATTGATATTAAAGCTGAGTTCATGCATATCAGCATGTAGAGAGGACTGATAATAGAAAGATTTCAGTATAGCTTCCTTGAAGGTGATCATGCCTGGGATGAGTAGCTGAAAATTTTCAAAATGACGTACCAAGGAATAACTTGAATCAATGTAATATCAACATCAATATTTCAAAATTGCATCATAAGAGAAATCTGTGGAGGGAACCTTTCATGACATTTACTTAATCTAAAAGAACTAACCATTTAAAACAGGAAGTAGATGCTAAGGGTACAAAAGCATAACAGACAACAGGTGTAATTGTTTCAATCATCATACAAAGTACTTATTATGCATCTAGCCAGTACACTTTGTGTCATATTGACATTTTTAGTCTTTCTCATATTATTATGAAACACTATCATTAAGATGAGAGGTAAATGCAAGGAACATGTTTTGTATGTGTCAATGTACTATTTATGCATTATTAAGCAGGATGATCAATGTTCCAGATTAGAAATATTTTCAAAGACAAATATTAGAAGCTAGTGGGACAGATGGAAGGGACAGATGCAGCTCTTAATAAATTCTGAAATTGTTGATGGTCAAGTGATCCCCAAATCCCTAAGTCTCTTCCTTTGACCAGATGTGATTTTAATATGGACCGAGTGTTATATTTTCACATTAATACCTGAGATATTTAATTAATTTCATGTTAATTAATATTAATTCCAGAATTTATCAGCATTCTTCTGTGATCATGTAAAAGCAGATAAACAACATAGAATTCTTTAAAATCTACCAAAACTATGGTCAAGACTAGCTAGTGAGACCAAAGATAAACTTAAAGGATAATCTGTGATACTGATCAGCTAAATTTCCTTCATAATTAACTCTAAGGTGTAAGGATCAATAATACAAATGGCATTCATTTTTTGTGAATTTATTAAAGTTCCAAAAATAAACCTATTGTAATTAAGATACATAGGAAAGTATTATCATAAAAATTCCAAGTCAAAATTTTGCATACATGACACTAGACATATAATGTCAAAACTGAGAACAAATATGTACCTTGTTAATAATAAAAAATGGAAGAATGGTAACACATTTATTCATAGTTAGAAAGAGCTGTGATTTGATAGAGGACAAAGATTTCATATATTAGACAAAAAGGTGATTTATATGTGCTTTGCCACTATTTGGTCCCAAAAAGCTTAATGTATATACCATTTAAAATAGAACACTATGTTGTTGGTTTTTTTTCATACAAAGTAGAATATTACACTTTTTATAAAAGAGTTCAGAAAAGATACTTGCTGATGTTGAACAATTTGTTGTTGAACAAATTCATTCAACAAATATTAATTGCCTAATATGTTCAAGTTACTAATCACTGAAGGGAATACAATATTAAATATTTGTCTCTATCCTCAAGACTATATATAGAATTACCCATTTTGACAGATCTTGTTGAAGGACACATTTTTTTAGTTTACATGTCATGTTTGTTTATTTATGTATTTAATGATTAGTAAGAACACTTATTTTCAAGAATTCAAATGATTGAAAAATTGTTGGTTCTACAATGTAAAAAAATGCTTGTTGAAGGACAGTGACACCTTATTTGCCTAGAATGTTGAAAGAAATTCATGTTATAGATGAGCAAAGTTTTCAGGTAATAGCAATTAGAAATAGCAATGGAAAACATTTAAAATTAAATTTAACAAGCACGTATTAAGTTCCCACTATTAAAAATATTCCCTGCCCTCAAAGAGTTTGCTTGCACATGTTCCTACTTTAGTAAACCAACTGTACTGAAAATAATTTATCTTTCCTGGATGATTTAGGTTTATCATCTTGGATATAAATTAGTGGAATGTGCAGTGAATGCAGATAATATGGGACTGAATATGTTTGACTGCAGCAGACACCCTGGAACTTTTATTTCCTGAAAGTGTGCCTAATGGTGCAGCTAGGTGGCACAGTGGATAAAGCTCCAGCCTTGGAATCAGGAAGACCTGAGTTCAAATGAGGCCTCAGGCACTTGACACTTACTATCTGTGTGACTCTGGGCAAATCACTTAACCCCAATCGCCTCACCAAAAAGCAAAAAAAGAAAAAGTATGCCTAAACAAGTGTGTTAGCAAACACCTGAAATCCCTGTTATTAGGCACGTTGCTTGAACTTGGGCATTCTAAGCTACAGTAGGGCTAAAACCAATCAGGTCTCTGCACCAACTCTGGAACCAAGGTGGTTATCTCTTGAGAGTAGGGAGCCACCGGGCTGCCTCAGGTGGGATAGACTTGTCCAAATCAGAAATAGGGAAGATCACTCCCAAGCCAATCAGCAACAGGACCAGAGGAAGAGGAAAAGGAGAGGAAAGAAAAAGGAAAAGGAAATGGAGAAAATGATAAAGAAAAGTGAAAGAAGAGAATGAAAGAGAACAGGATAGAAAGAGAGCAAGAGAAAGCAAGAGAAAAAAGCAAGCAAGAAAGAGAATGAAAGCAAGAGAGAAAGTGAGAGAGAGAAAGTTTCTGATATAAGCTTGCACCATTGAGGGCTCTCATATTGGTGTTTTGGAGTGGGGTTGCCTTCATTGTGATACAGTGATACCTTCTGGTGCTTTTAGCTATAGATTTTCTTTTTTTTTTTTCTTTTTTCTTTTTCTTTCTTTTTTTGCTAGGCCATGGGGTTAAGTGACTTGCCCAGGGTCACACAGCTAGTAAGTGTTATGAGGCCAGATTTGAACTCAGATTCTCCTAACTCCAGGGCCAGTGCTCTACCCATTGTGCCACCTAGCTGCCCCAATGCAAGTTTCTTGACCCTATACTAAATGTCCCAGAGTTCTGCATTATTATTAGTCAGTGTTTCATCTTTCACCTACTTTGCAGCTCTCTCTACCTACCATTTTCATTGATAAACTCTTTACAATTGTTATCCTCCACTCTCTTCTGTGTTTTTTCCTATTTTCAGTGTTTTTATCTCCTATTTCACCATTTCCTGCTGTTTCTTGTACATCTTGGCTTTGGTGCTGATGGGACATTAGTTTTATAGATGTTGCCAGCTGGTAAGAACTCCCATTTCTGGATACCAGTAAGCTGACCAGCCATAAAGCATTCTTAAATATTAATGGATTTGGCCCTTTTCCTCAGTTCTCCAATTCAGTGATTTCTTGTGTTAATTCCAGATTTGTGGCTTTTGTGGACAATTGAGAATTCTGTATCTAAGTGAGGGAAAAGAAGGGCCTGTTTATTCCTTTATTTTTACCCCATATATCTTTCTGTTTAAGTTTTTATTGGGGGAAGATGGAGAATGCTGTATCTATGATTTTATTGCCACAGGAAATTCTGAGTGAGGAAACTCCTAGTGAGGAAGCTTTGTCAACCATTTCAGATCAGTTTTTCTCTACAACTTATTGATATACAGTTCCCTATAGAACTTCAAATACTTGACTATATTAAGCAACAGAGATGAGACTTGAACAATGTCCTTTGAGGAGGGTGCTATATTCACCACATCACAGCTAAACTTTATTAATACTGAACCCAATCCATTATATTGAGCACCAGAATAATTTAACATCAATCAGCTGGATATATTATTAAATGATATAACAAAGTGTACAAAGAACAGTCACCATTTAAACAAGATTGAAGGAGGGAAAGGGTAGATTTTACTTATCAACCAGTTTAGAAGGAACTATTCAAAACAAGTCATAAGTACCAATTTCCAAAAATCTAAATCTTTACTCTAAAAAGATCTTTGTCAGGGTTTGTTATGCATTCTTTTTATAACTAGACATATCATAAAACTAAACTACACATTATTTTTTAAATGCCATAATTTGGAATTCACTAGTTTAGATCATTTTTCTCTCCAATTAGTTCAAATGAATGATACTTGACTGTTTAAACTTTTAATCACAATTCCCAAATTACCAATATTTAGATTAGGCAATCACTGTTGCAATGACCTATGTTAAATGGAGTCTAGTTTAATCTCTTCCTTAGTAGGCTTTTGACCTACCCTGAGATCTAGCACTACTATATAATTGTCTAAGCAGTGAAATGGATGAATTATATTCCAATTTGAAACCTTCACTCACTTGCTTTTTGACCTTCATTTTCCTCAGATGCATATCTTTAAAGGGACCTTTCAGGTCTTCTGATCCCAAGGCAATCTATCTCTATCATAAATCCTCCTTCAGTATTATTTCTCCTGATTTTTAGAGAACAATTGATAATGTCCCATTGTTACAACGAAATGTCATGATCTTCATAAAATCACTTGATTTCAGAGTTGGAAGGGACCTTAGAAACTATCCACTAGAACTCAGCAGAAAAAGCAATCCCTCACCAACATACCCCAAAATAAGTGGTCATGTAATTTCTGCTTGGAGACCTCTGGTAAAGGAAAACCCATTATTTTATGAAACAGCTCATTACATGTTCTGATGGCTCTAAATTTTAGGAAGTCTTTCATTATATATGATCTAAACTTGTCTCTTTGCAACTTCTAACCACTATTCCAAGTTCTTTGATCTAAGGTCAAACAAAATAAATCTAATTCCTCTTCCATGGAAGAACTTTTCAAATACTTGAAGTCAGTTATATTTCCAGTTCTCTTCCTCAGATTAAAAAATTTGTTTCTTCAATTAAGCTTCTTATGACATTAATTCAAGGCACTTTAGCATTCTGTTTGCCCCTCTCTAGATACCATCCACATTATCAATGTATTTCCTAAAATATGACACCGAAAAAATCAGCAGAATATCCTAAATTTGGTCTGACCAGGGGAACTATCATGTCATTATTCCTGGAAATTCTGCCTCTGTTATCACTGCCAAAGGTCAAGTTAGCATATTTTTTTTTCTGACACTTCACATTGTTGTCTCCAATCCCTTCCTTCTTCCTTTCATCTACCACACAATTGCCAAAGTGAATATCCTAAATCATAAGTCTTCCCAACTCAATAAATTATAATTCCTTATTATTTCCATTTTCAAATATTGGTTATTTTTTGTCATTTAAAGCTTTTTACAATGGATATTTTCCAACATTTCCAGTCTTCTTTGACTTTTCTTTCCTCCAAGCAATCCAATCCAGCTACACTGGCCCATTTGCTGTTCCTCCCACAGGATCCTCCATCTTCATTCTCTATCTTTTTCTCCTGATTATCCTCCATACCCCGAACACTCTCCCTTATCATTTCTGCCTCTTTCTTACTCTGACTTCATTCACAAATAATCTCATACCTTATCTTCTGTAAAAAAGTTTTTCTGTTTCCTCTGATAGCTAGTGTATTCCCCTCTGAAATTATTTTCTATCTATTCTGCATATGCCGTCTGTACCTAGTTATGTTGCATCTCTCTCTCTCCCCAATTAGAATGTGATTTCTTTGAAAGAAAGGTTTTGCTTTGTATTTCTAGTACTTAGAACTCATAGAAAACATTTAATTGGTATTTTTTACTGACTGACACAGACGATATTCTACTAAAGCCCACAGATCATTTTTTAAAAAAATTCCTCTTAAGTATGTTTTGAATTTTGAATTTTTGTATTTTATTTTAATATAAGATATTATATTTATCTGTATTAGTTTGTACTATTTGACTTGGCTCTATATTCTTATTTTTGAAGCCTGACTCTGACATACCATATATTAGCTATGGCTACCAGTTTTACATCATCTTCAAGTTTGAAAACCATACCACTTATGACTTTATATATGATTAAAATGTTGATTAGTACAGAGTCAAGCACAGCTCTTTTGGGCACTCCACTGGAAACCTCCTTGTAAGTTAGAATCAAATATTGCTTCTTTACCATTTTAGGATTTGCTTTACATAAAACCATTCAGGCAACAACAACCATTTGACATCTGGGACTGGATTTGCGCAGAATTGATGTTAGCAACAAGGTTAGGTGTCACAACATAGCCCCAGCCCTACAACAGCATGAGGTAAGAAAGAGAAGCAGAGTGGGGAATAATGACAGTGCCCACAAGCAATTGAAATTAAAAATAAAAGTGAGCTTGGGGCCTATTGTGTAAGAAAACCTTTGAGCCCATGAGCTCAGTCTATGCACTAAAATTGCAACCTTCCTACCCCAAGAAAAGACCCTATTTCAAACCCTACACCACCACCCAGCCTCAAATCAACCTCTACTTGGTATATGGACTTGAAGTCATGAAAGATTTGTGTCCAATTCTCATCTTTAACAATTACTAGTTATGTGACACAGGAAAGTTACCAAACCTTTATGAGTCTTTCATCATCTGTAAAAGGAAAATAATTGTAACTATAGTACCTACTGACAGTGTTGCCATGAGGCTCAAGTGATTTAATGTATTTAAAGAATCATATTAATATCAGCCATTTGCTAACATTAATTTGAACATATTAAATTGTCATTCATATTGGAATTATCAACATTACTGACTAAGAATTATTTTACCCACTTAACAGAATTTGGAATGAGGTTTTATTACACATTACTATTGTTTGCCCCTTCTGTTGCTATTAATATCAATGTGGGACAATTTCTTTTTACCAAGGGTTTGTACCCTGAGTCACTCAGTAAGAACTACTAAAGCATTGTAGATTTAATAGAATAATTCTATGCATGAAGGGGCTTTGCAGCTGAAAAAAAATTATAAATTTATATCTTACTCCATATCCCCCACTACACTTGAGGAAAGGAACTATGTCTTTATCTTTGTGTACATCAAGCATTCCACATAGCAAGCATTTACTAAAGTTTGGATAACTATTGTTGGATTATGTTACAGTGGATTGAATCTATTTATTTTATAATGTGGCTTATTTCTTTGCATGTACCACTTTCTTAAAGGGTTTAAAATATGACAAATCATCCTTAAAAACAATTTCTGAGACTGTTTCCCTTATGCATTTATTGCTCATATGTGCAAAATGAATGACTATAAAATGTGATCAGTATTAACTATGGAATATATTTTTGTTGTTGGAGGAATCTACAAGACAAATCCCATAATTTCAAAGTTGCTAACATCCAAAGTTGACATCTAGTTCAGTCTATGTATCTGAATAAGAAATACCTCTACAGCTGTGTCCTGATTAGTGTTAATAATGAATCATTTGAAAAAGTGGCATCTATTTTAATCACACTGTTCAAAGTAATAATTATGTATAATGTGGTCATTGGTTCCAGACCAACTGAATTGGGCAGAGGGAGTTAAAATAGTGTGATCATTTCAGGGGATTCATTATTCTCAGTAATCAGCACCCATCTGGGCAACATCCTTCTCAAGTGGATGTCAAGTCTTTACTTGAAGATGGCCCAGATGAGAATTGAATTCTGATCCATATAAAAAAATAAAAGAACTGACTTTGGTTTCAGAGCACCTGAGTCCAAATCCCTTCTTATATACTTACTACCTGGATGATCCTGAGTAAGTATTAGCCTCCCTGGGCCTCAGTCCCTCATGTGTAAATTGAGGGCAATGTGACAGATGGCTTATAAGACCCTTCCCAGTTCTGGAGCTATGAGCCTATGATCAAAATCAATGTTGAAATATGTCACTTAATGAGCCTCGTAAAGACATGTCCATACTCTCTCAGAATCATAAATTCCTAATGTTGTAATAATATAACCATTATCCTTAATTCTTAGTTGCAGCAAAACATTGAGAAGGGATGTAATTTCAAGATGCTATAGAAATTGAGAAATGCCAAAATGTTTTCCTCAGAGTTTCCCTCCAAGTTGTACTACCATAAAAAGCAATTTCACACAAGCCTTTTTCTCAACATTGATGCTATTATTGATATCAAAAATAAAATAACAATTTCTTTCTATTCCTCCTCAGTTATAGCTAGTAGCTTTCTGCAGCTTATGAAAAGAATACCTCCCAATTTACCTTGTTTATGCCCCTTGGAAGTCATACCTTTTTGTACTTTCCTACAAACTACAAAAAATTCAAATAAAAAGGAAGCTCGATGTCTTTCAAAATCATGGATTTTCCTAGTTGAAATCAGAACTTCATAGAGGAGAAACAACCTACAATGGTATTCTTTGAATTGTTGTTGTTCAGTCATTTTTTACTTGTGTCTATTTCTACATGACCCCATTGGGGTTTTGCTGGCAAAGATACTTGAGTGGTTTGCCATTTCCTTCTCCAGTTCATTTTATTGATGAGGAAACTGAGACAAACTGGGTTAAGTGCCCAGGGTCATACAGCTAGAAAGTATCTGAGGGCAGATTTGAACTCATGAAAATAAATCTTCCTGACTCCAAGTCCAACACTCTATGAACTGCAACACCTAGCTGCCCTTGAATTGTAGTAAAAATCTAATCATTCCTCTGTTCTTTAGAGAATGGTAGAAAGGGATTGCCATTAGTAATTGAAGTGCCAAAGCATCAATTTTCAAAGAACCACCATTTACAAGATAGTCACAAAGGAAAGGACCCCTAAAGATGGTGGATATATTTTAGGTTACCTTATTTCTTCTGAACTCAACAAATATCAAATAAAATGGGCAATTGCAAAAGAAAGAGCATTCTATATGAAATTGCAGATCCTTGTTATGTGAAACTTGCTTTTCATTTAAAGCATATGTAACTCCAGTCTCAAAATTCACAGGAATGATACTCTGTCTTTATTGGTGGAGGTAAATGTGCTATCCTGCTTGAGGGGCAGGGTAGAGTTGGCAAGAGTAGAAGAGAGTTCATCAGTTCTTTTCATGCTTTGAATTCACTCTGAATCACTGAGTCTCCTGGTTCTTCTGGCTTCCAGGGAGAAGATGGAAGATGTCAACCCTGTTTCAGATTGCTGAAGGAAAAAATTCTGGCAATATGCAAGGAGCTGGCAATCTCTGCAATGTCTTATTCTCAGCTTGCTACACTGGAGAATCCAGGGAAATTACCCTTGGGTGAGATCGAGGACTCTCTCTTGTTGGAGCTGACTTACCTTACTCCCAATGGGAGATCTCCTTTACTCAGTACTGTTGGGTACATACATACACACACACACACACACATACACAGACACACGTGTGTGTATGTATATATATATGTATGTATGTGCATATATATATATATATATACACCTCTGAATTCTTTTTTGCTGTGATTTGGATGAATGAGTTCCTCTGCCATTTGCTATCTGTATTCATTGTAGAACTGGCATTTGGAAGGAAAGGGGTCAAGCTTTACAAATAGAGCTTGGGGTTCTTGTCCCCTCAATATTGAAACAGTGATCAGAATTTAGCTTGAACCTAAAACTCACTTCCCTTAGATTAATAATATTTAAAGCAGTGTAGATAGGTAGATAGATAGATAGATAGATTGATAGAGATAGATAGATAGATGTAATATATATGTTGTTGAGTGTCCATAGATTCGCAACTCAAAGTGAAGTTAGAGATGAATTAGTCCAAATTTTCCATTTTATAAATGAGGAAAATGACACAATCTCCTGCAGATTTTATCCTCTTCTAAAAACTGAGGGCCTTGGCTGAGATGATTTCTAAAGCTTCCTTCCAGTGTTAATATTTTTTAATTTTATAATAATGTAGACATCATTTTTCCTTCATATTTCTTTGATATAAATAGATGGGACTATTAATAAATGTAATTATCTGCCAGCATGAATGAATATGGCTAAAATATTTAATAATAATCTTCAGATTCTTTTAAGCAGAATATTTCAAGCAATCTGTACCTTAGAAGAAGTACTGACACTTTAAAAGTTAAAGTTTTTAAAAGAATATAGGCATATATTTTAAGGTAGCTAGGATTGTTTCTCTAAGGGAAATAACAATCAAATAATGAAAAAGTTAATTTTCTTATATCATTCTTCTATCTCCTAATTTCAATGGAAACCTGGTTTTCTCCAACAGAACACTATAAAACTAGCAACTTTAGATACTAACAGGCACTCCAGTTCCTAATTTCTTAACTCAAAGGACCAAGATGAGAAGTAGAAATAGGTTTTGGTCTACACTCTTGCTTCCAGACCATTTCTATGCTACTACCCCTCAATTATCATTCTTATTTAAAGTTAAAGAAAGCAGCAAACTATACCCTCTCCTTATCTTTGCTGCTGACATCTAATAAGTTCCAGGTTATTCAGCCAACTGTTGAAATAACATTGATACTTTGTTTTCAGTCTTGCTATCCAAATCAACTCCTGTCATTATCCTTCAAGACTTCAACATTCATGATCTGACAGATCACATGATTTATCAGTCTTCTCAGTTCCATCAGGCTTCTCTCCTTCCATTTTAGACTGGTGCAGACGATCATTTCTTAAACATCACCATTTCTGATAACTGTTAAGTTCCTAAACTTTGAAATTCTACTTTTAACCAAATGTTTATGTGTGCATCCTTCATCTCTCCAACTCCATTTAAACTTAGTCTCTAACCTTATCATAAGCTTCAATTTCTTGATGCATCCACCTTATCCATGGGTACCTTCACTATTTTTGCTTTCTTGCCTCTATACCTACCCCTTGTGATCATAAAATCATAGATCATAGATTTAGACCTAAAAAGAAATGTATAAACCATCTAATGAAAACTTCTCATTTTACAGAAAGTAAAACCTCATTTAAACTTCATAATTTCCAGGAAGTTTAAATCAATTAATTAATAAACATTTATTAAGCACCAACTATGTTCCAGGCATGAAACTAAATGCTGGGGATACAAAAAGAGGCAAAAGACAGTCCTCAAGGAACTTACAATCTAATAGAGAAGTCTAAATGTAAACAAATATATACTAATAAAACTACATATGTATATATATATATAGTGTATGTGTGTGTGTCTGTGTGTGTGTGTGTGTGTGTGTGTGAGAGAGAGAGAGAGAGAGAGAGAGAGAGAGAGAGAGAGAGAGAATAAAAGAGAGAAAGCACTGGCCCTGGAGTCAGAAGGACCTGAATTCAAATCTGATCTCAGGCCAGACACTTGACATTTACTAGCTGTGTGACCCTGGGCAAGTCACTTAACCCCAATTGCAAAAGAAGAGGAAGAGGAAGAAGAAGAAGAAGAAGAAGAAGAAGAAGAAGAAGAAGAAGAAGA